>NC_082707.1:67417084-67723869 GCF_030144855.1 Hypanus sabinus | reverse complement strand
GTTTGCTAGAGTTGTTCAAGAGGGATTATTCTAATTTGGCAGGGGTATGGGAATGGGAGTGATAGTGCTGAGTATGACATAGTTGCTTTACAAACTAAGTTAATGTGTAGTGAGACTCCTAGCAAGGAGAGGCTGATGATAGGGCAAAATTGCAGTCAACAGGATGAGTTGCAACGTAAAAGGTGGATAAAATTGAAAAAGGTGAATACAGGACTGAAGGTGTTATACTTGATTGCGCACATTATACAGAATAAGGTAGATGAACGTAGTACAGTTACAAATTGGCAGATATGATTTTGTATGCATCACTGAATCATGGCTGAAAGAAGATTATCACTGGGAGCTTAACTTCCAAGGATACATATTATATCAAAAGTACAGGGAGGTAGGCAGAGGGGGTGGCATGGCTCTACTGCAAAAAAAATGAAATCAAATCATTAGAAAGAAGTGAGATAGAGTCAGAAGTGTTAAATCATTGTGGGTAAAGCTCAGCAACTGTGAGGATGAAAATGACCCTGAAAGGAGTTACATACAGACCCCCAAACAGTTGTAAGGATGTGATCTCCAAATTGCAATGGAAGGTAGGAAATGCATGCCAAAAGGGCAATGCTACAATAGTAATGGGGGATTTCAATGTGCATGTAGATTTGGGAAATCAAGTTGGTGTTGGATTCCAAGAGAGGTAATTTCTAGAATGCCTACAAGATAGCTTTTTAGAACAGTCTGTGGTTGAGCCCACTAAGGGATCAGCTACTTTGGATTGGGTGTTGTGCGATGAACCAGAATTGAATTGAGAGCTTAAGGTAAAAGAACCATAAGGGGCAAATGAATTCACCCTGAAATTTGAGAAGAAGAAGATAAAATCAGAAGTATCAGTATTACAGTGGAGTAAAGGGAATTATAGAGGCCTGAGAGAGGAGTTGGCCAGAATTGATTGGAAAAGAACATTGGTAAAGATGATGGCAGAGCAACAATGACTGGAATTTCTGGAAGCAACTTGGAAAGGACAGCATATGTACATCCCAAAGAGGAATAAGTATTTTAAAGGCAAGATGACACAACAATGACTATCGAGGGAAGTCAAAGCCAAGATAAGAGCCAAAGAGAGGGCATACACTAGAGCAAAAATTACTGGGAAGTTGGAGGATTGGGAGCTTTTAAAAACCAACAGAAGGCTACTAAAAAAAAAAGACATTAAGAAGGAAAAGATTAAAAAGAATACTAAAAGTTTCTTCAGATAATTAAAGTGTAAAGGAGATGTGAGAATGGATATCGGACCACAGGAAAACAATGTTGGAGAGATAGAAGTGGGGGACAGACTAATAAAGTATTTTGCATAAGTCTTCACTGCTGAAGAGACTAGCAGTATGGTGAAAATTCCAATGAGTCAGGGGTCAGAAGCATGAGAAATTGTCATTAAATGGAAGTTTTTTGGAAAACCAAAAGGTCTGAAGGTAGATAATTCACCTGGACAGGATGGTGTACATCCTAGGGTTCCAAAAGAGATTGTGGAGGCATTAGTAATGATCTTTAAAGAACCACTAGATTCTGCAATGATTACAGTAGCCTGGAAAATTGAAAATGTCACTCCAAGAAGGGAGATCAGCAGAAGATAGGCAATTATAGACCAATCAGCCTGAACTCAATGGTTGAGAAGGTATTGGAGTTGATTGTTAAGGAAGTGGTTTTGGAGTACTTGGAGGCACATGATAATATAAGCCATAGTCAGGATAGTTTGCTCAAGGGAAAGTCTTGCCTGACAAATCTGTTGGAATTCCTGAAGAAATAACAAGCAGGATAGACAAAGGAAAGTTTGTTGATGTTGTATACTTGAATTTTTCAGAAGGCCTTTGACAAGGCACCACATATGAGGCTGCTTAACAAGTTACAAGGTGATAGTGTTACAGGAAAGATTCTAGCATGGATAAATCAGTAGCTGATTGACAGGAGGCAAAGAGTGGTAATAAAGGGAGCCTTTTCTGGTTGGCTGCCAGTGACTAGTGGTGTTCCACAGTGGTCTGTATTGGGACAGCTTGTTTTTACGTTATATGTCAATGACTTGGATGACAAAATTAATGGCTTTATTGCAAATTTTGCAGACAATATTAATATAGGTGCAGGTTGTTTTGAGGAAGTAGAGAGACTACAGAAAGAAAGATTAGGAGAATGGGCAAATAAGTGGCAGATGGAGTACAGTGTCAGGAAGTATATACATCATGCACTTTGGTAAAGGAAATGAAAGGGCAGACTATTTTCTAAATGGAGAGAAAATAGGAAAAAAAATTGAATTGAAAAGTGACTTGGGAGTCCTTGTGCAAGATTCCCTAAAGGTTAATTTGCAGCTTGAAGAAGACAAATTCAATGCTAGAATTCATTTCAAGAGGACTAGAATATAAAAGCAAAGATTAATGTTGAGACTTTATAAAGCACTGGTGAGGCCTCACTTGGAGTATTGTGAGCAGTTTTGGGTCCCTTATCTGAGAAAGGATATGCTGACACTGAGAGAGTTCAAAGGAGGTTCACAAAAAAAGATTCCATGGTTGAATGACTTGTCATATGAAGTTTGATAGCTCTGGGCCTGTTTTCACTCAGAATTCGGAAGGTGACCTCATTGAAACCTATCAAATGGTGAAAGGCCTTGATAGAGTGAATGTGGAGAGGATGTTTCCTATGGTGGGAGAGTCTAGGACCAGAGGGCACAGACACAGAATAGAGGCTTTTAGAATGGAAATGAACGGAAACCAGAGAGTGATGAATCTGTGTAATTTAATGCCTCAGGCAGCTGTGGAGGCCAAGCCTTTACAAATATTTAAGGCAGAAGTGGATAGATTTTTGATTGGTCAGGACATGAAGGGATATCGGGAGAAGGCAAGAGACTGGGGTTGAGAGAAAAAGTGGATCAGCCAAGATGAAATGGCGGAACAGACTCAATGGGCCAAATGGCCTAATTCTGTTCCTATACCCTGTGGTATTACGGTTTTATGTGACTCAATATGGGCCTACAACCCAGAGATGAACCAAACAAAACTGGCTGACATGTGGGAAAGGGAAGGGGGAGAAAATAAGCAAATAATATTTCAAAGCCTTTTCAGATAGATGTGCCTTTGGCCCCCTCCAATTACTGGCAAGGTGCCGGTCTGATGATCTAAGTATATCAAGTGGCTACCTCTAAAATGCTTGTATGGAATGGGCAGCAGTCCCAGTACTTAAAAGACCCTTTTCTCTAAAATCTGGAACAGGGCCATGTGGCAAAGAATTGTAGCATGCTTTTACTTCAGGTAATCAGACACCCAAGCATACAATTTTTTTTTTGTCAGCTTGTCTGCAGATGTGGCATTATATCCGAGGAGAGCAGAAGACTTCTTACTGGTATCGTGGCCAACAACTGTCTCTCAAAAAGTGCCCAGAATATCTGATCATTATCAATTTAGTGCTTATGAAATATTGCTGCATACAAATTGGGCATTGAGTTTCTGTCAATACAATGGTGCAATGCTCTTTATTTCAACATCGTTCAACAGGAAATATGTATGTATGTATTCAGAAAAACAATATGATTAATAACTGTTTCCAGGTCAGTTTTCATCCAGAAATCAAGCCTAGTACTTCTTGTGAGAAAATGTGCTTGTCATCTGATCTGATTCCTATGTCAGAATCTCTTAACTTTGCATTGTTACTAATGAAATACTCCTTTTGGAGCAAAACTGGAGCAATTAATCCATGCTGTCCTGTAAGTGACCATTGTTGCACTGGTCTTCACAGTTTGCCATCATGTCTCACTTCTAATTTTCATTGTTCCAGCATCTCTCCACTGTACTGACAAGGCCTCATCCAATATTCTATCCTTGAACAAAGACAGTGTTGTGCTTGTAGAGGCAGTACTTCGTAACACCATAGACAGGTTTCAGTCCTGACCTCGAGTGCTGACAGTGTGGAGTTTGCATGTTCTCCCTGTAAGACCATAAAATATAGGAGCAGAATTAGGCCACTGGGCCCATTGATTCTTCTCCACTATTTCATCACGGTTGATCCATTTTACCTTTCAACCCTAATCTCCTACCTTCTCCCTGCATCCTTTCATGCCCTAACTAATCAAGAATCTATCAATCTCTGTCTTAAATTAACCCAATGACTTGGCCTCCACAGCCACCTGTGGCATTGAATTCCACAGATTCACCACTCTCTGGCTAAAGAAAATCCTCTTCATCCCCATTCTAAAAGAACACCCCTCTATGCGAAGGCTGTGTCCTCTGGTTTTAGAGTCCCCCATCCTAGCAAACATGCCCTCCATATCCACTCTATCAAGATATTTCAACATTCGATAGGTTTCAATGAGGTCACCCCTCATTCTTCTGAAGTCCAGAGAGTGGAAGATTAGAACCATCAAACACACCTCAAATGACAAGCCTTTCAATCCTGGAATCATTTTTGTGAACCTCTTTTGAACCCTCTCCAATGTCAGCACATCTTTTCATAGATAAGGGGCTCACCAACACTTTATAAAGCTTCAACATTACATCCTTGCTTTTATACTCTAGTCTGCTAGGGTTATGTCCAGTTGGTAAAATATCCTCCACATCCCAAAGTTCCATGGGTTGATGAATTAATTTGCCACTGTAAATTGCCCCTGGTGCAAGAGAATGAAAGAGCTGAGGGAAACTGATGAGGATAGAGAAAGGGATTAATGTAGGGATAGTGCAGGCTCATTGAACCAAACATCTTCTTTCCATGCTGAGGCTCTGTATAAGTATCTGTGACTGCACAGCTCCTCCAGTCCAATTAGAGGGTCTTTTCTCCCAGCTCCCCTAAATCTCCAGCAGCCAAACTGTCTGCTGATCTCAATACCTGTCCTAGTTTCCACCCTTATTGCCAGATCATTCACACTGCTGGAGATAGCAAACCCCAGCCTGATTGGGGACTGCTGGTCCTCAGTCACTGCAGAATGATTTCAACTGCTTATAGGAGCCATAGAAGTCTTGGCTAAAATGATTGTGCTCTGCCTTCGGGGTGCCCCAGAATTTCTAAGCCTGTAGCTACATTGAGATATACTTCATGCTTATAACATGCTTGAAGATATCCATGTTGTTATGTGGGAATTTTTTATTTCTGATATTCAAGCTCCCAAATATGGATATTTTTGTCTACCTCCGTACAGTATGCAATAAGAATTTTTTTTTGTTAAAATTTTCAAAACTGGTGTACTGGAAAAATCAATGCATGGTCAATATCGTTTTTTACCTAAAGCAAATGATTTGAGGTTTTGATTATCAATTATCCAAGTTGATTATCAGTTGTCCATGTGCATGGGTATCAATGTTGCTAAAGTTTTGAGGAAAAGACTTTCGGTACATTCATACCAACTAATCAAAACTTCAATCTAAGACAAATAGCATGCAATGCTGTAATCTCTGAAGCATATTTGTTGCTGTAATGAGCAGAGAAAGCATCTTATGCACAACAGGGCTCTGTAAACAACAAACAATGACCAAACTTTATTTCTAAGTGTTTATTAAGAAGTACATTATGCCACAACTCAATTAAGAAATCCTCTGTTCTTCTTAAGCATATTGCTATGAGCTCTTTTATGCCCTTGTTTTTAAATAAGCTAAAGCCATGTAGTTTACCAAAACACAGAACAAGATACCTACCTTTCCTCCCCACTTCCCTCTTCTTCAGTTCCCACACTGTCCTCTTAACTCTTCTTCTCACCTGTCTATCACCTTTGTGGTGCCCCTCCTCCCACCCCTTTCTCCCATAGTCCATTCTCCTCTCCTATCAGATTCCTTCTCCTCTAGCCCTTTAACTATTCTACCTATCACCTCCCAGCTTCTTACTTCATCCCCCATTACGAACCCTGTAACTGGGTCACTTACCAGCAAAGATAGAGAGGTCCGTTGAAGTCTGATGATACAATTTTTAACAGTATTTATTAGTAAAAATACACAAAAATAATATCAATGCAAACATACAGATAATATACATCATCAATACTAAATCTAAAAATGTGGGTATAATAATAATCAATAAGAAATAAGCTCTATCGTTGTCTAGGGGATAATGTATTATCTGATGGAAATATAAAAGCCACTCAGTTCATGCAGGCTGCAGCCTTTGGGGACCGCTGGGTTTGCAATGGTTGGAGAGAGAGAGAGAGAGAGAGAGAGAGGGAGAGAGAGAGAGAGAGAGAGTTTTGGGAGAAAAACTTGCTGGCTTTCCTTTTATGATTTCGATCCGTCGGAGTCTCGTTGGTGTGGCCGTTCACTTGTGGCCTCTCCTTTAGCTAAAGCCATTCTTCCGTGGTGAGCCCGCGAATACCAGGCAAGGGAAGGACACACACGAGCCCCCCACCAGCTGTCGCTATTAAACGCTGTCACAGGATTTCTAGCGTTTCTCCTGGTGCGTCTAAAGAGGTTGATCCCCATACCCTCTTTTATCCTTACTCACGGGGTCTCAGATGTCAATCAGGTTGAGATGATACAAATCCTCAACCAGACCACTCTGGTTGTCCCCTGAGGGGCTTCAATGAATAGTACACTACTCAATACACAATTCTGTCTCCAAGAGACAATAGCCGTTATTAGGGGTTTTTGTTTCGCTGAGGCCAGGACACATTCCAAAACTTGTGGATTCTGCATGTCTCTCTCTCATTTCCTGGGTCCCAGACCCGAATTAATAGTGATCTTGCGATTCTAAAAAAGGAGGGGGCGACTTTGTACCCCTCAGAGTTGTGGCACATTCGTAACACCCCCTTCCTTCTAAGATTTTTACCATCGGTAAAAATGAATTAGTACAGAGTCTTACACGATTTCAGAATCTAACACACTATAAAAGAGTTTTTTTTTCACTACAGAGTAATACAGTTATACATTCAATTCAGCATCTAGATAGTTAGCGATTGCATTGTCAGTTCCTTTAATATCTTAACAGCTTGTACCTTAATAAATTCTTGTAGTATCAGACTCCAATTTACTAACCACCTATTTTTATTCCTTTTCTTCAGCAAAACAAAAACTAAAGAGTTGTGATCTTAGCTTATGTCTATATTACAAAAGTTCATGCAAATACTAATCTTTATGTTACTTTCAAACTTAACAGTAAATCTTCCATGGGGTTGTCTTTATATTCACATGCTTTGTCGAAATCCCTTAAAACCTGATCCTGTTATTTAAAATCGCATCCCGTCAACCCTCGCCCCTTTTCCAGTTAGCTCCCATGTGGTTAACTTGTATACCAGTGTGGAATAAGCTTTTGCATGCTCCTTTCATAGGAGTTATTTTATCAACAATGTGTTCCAAACTTAGACCATTTTCCGAATTTCTACACAATTCTTTAATTTTAAGCAAGTTGTTAGTTTTATCTTCGGGACCCTTCATTCTATTAGTTTTCAGTTTAAACTCTGCAAGCGATCCCTCTTTATCCAAACAGCATTTCAAATTCTGCCTCTTCACAGCACACTCTTGAATAACAATAGTGCGTGGGGCACCTTTACATTCCAAATCAACCTGTAATTGATTCGCAGGCACCGTGTTACCAAGCCATTGTCTCTGCAGCCTGGTAGCTGCTTCTGACATCAATCCAGACTTTAAATTTTCTTCATTCAATTTAAGAACTACACTTTTCCCTTTTCCTTCAATAATAATATTCACCTCACCACCTTTTATCTCCTCACTAACTTTTAACACACCTTCGAACACAAACAACTGGGAATTCTCACTTCCCACTATTACCAAGGTTAATCCTTTCTTCACTGAACCAAGTCCATCTGACCCACAAGGACTGCATTCCTTTTCAACAGAATCAAATACCTCAGACTTTTTCTGAGCTCCATTACTAGGTTCAGTACCACGTGCATCCACATCTTGAACACACTCAAACGGGACATCTGCCTCTTCCAGGCTTTCAATACCCATATCCTTTTCAAATTTTAAGTTCCCCTGATCCTCCCAGTTCCTCTCTGGGCAACTCGGAGTAAACTCAACCCAGCGGGCTGAAACAAGTTAATGGCATCCTTTTCATCTAGGACTGCCCTCATTTCATTATTGGGAACACATTTAAAATTTTCAACTTCTTCAAACAGTTCTGCCAAACCAGACAGATCATCCATGTCCAACCCTGGACCTTTTAACAGCCGAATCTGTTTCTCATCTTTACTCCGTGCCTCTATAAATTTCCTCCTGGCTAAGGGCAGGTCTACCTCCTCTCCCTTAATCTCTTTCACTTTCCTATCCTCCGTTTTACCACCCTCTAACTCCTCTTGGTACAGGGTCGGTAAAAACGTCTCGGCCAAATCAATACTGGCCTGATTTAAACTGGTCTCGTTCTCAGTTGCCTTTCTCGACATGCTGCGAGTGGTCGCGCATGCGGGATAGATCTTGGAATCTAGGGGCGGGTCCTCAACACTTACAGGCTGGCTCGTCAGCTCCATGGCCGACCAAACGTCACCACCAGCTAAATCATTGCTCAGAAGGATGTCTACATCAGTTCTCGGAAATTCTGATCGCACCCCTATTTCAACTGGTCCATATACCAGCTCACAATTTATAACAATCCTTTGCAAAGGCACCGCATCTGTCCCTTTTCCTATGCCTCTCAAAGCTACCTCTCCAGTCTGAGGACCAAAATCTAGTACCGTACTGCGAATCAATGACAGTTCAGCTCCCGTGTCTCTCCAGATTCGCATTGGAACTGGTGTGTCTCCCCCTCTCACAGACATAGTTCCTTCTGAAATACATTTCTCAGACCCTTCTCGTACACTGTCTACCTGGGGCTCTCTCGTCGATTTACTGATCACCACAACACATCCTGTAGGGACTGCTGGTTTCCATTTTCCTGTCTCCTTCCTCAAAGCAAGGCACTTAGATGTAATATGACCCACCTTTCCACAATTAAAACAGGTCAAGCCAGGACCTCTCCTGCCGTCTTGCCTTTCCTCCTCCTTAATTTTACCACTAGCTCCCGGCGGGACCTCTGCCTCAGCCGGCGGGCTTTCTCTACCGTTCCCATGGTCTCTCTGGTAACTTTTATTCGAGGAAAACTTTGTCTTGTGGGTTAGGGCATAGTCATCTGCAAACCTAGCAAATTCGGAGATGGACTTATTCGGCTTCTCATTCAAATACATCCGGATATCATCCGAAACACAATCTTTAAATTCCTCAATCAGAATTAATTCTCTGAGATGCCAACAATCTTCTTCCACTAATTCTGCTACACACCAATGATCCAAGAGTACACCCTTCTCATAGGCAAACTCTGCATACGTCTGATTCCACCCTTTCTTTAAATTTCTGAACTTTTGTCTATACACTTCAGGTACCAGTTCACAGGTCTGAAGAATCGCCTCCTTTACTTTCTCATAATTCTCAGAATCCTCCTCCTCCGTGGACAACGCCGCATATGCCCGTTGAGCCTTCCCTTTTAACACACTTTGTAACAACGCCACCCACTGTTCTTTGGGCCACTTCTGACTCACTGCCACCTTTTCAAAATGCAAGAAATAACTATCAACATCTGTCTCCTCGAACAGAGGTACTAACCTAAACTCCCAACTAACATTAAACTGCTCCTCTTGGTCTGACCCTTGAGCACTTTGCTCTTGCCTTAACTTCTCTATGTCCAAGTCATGTTGCCTCTGTTTCTCTTTCTCCTCATACTCCCTCTCCTTTTCGGCTCTCTCCTTCTCTTTCTCGGCCCTTTCCTTCTCCTTTTCAGCTGCTTCCAGCTGTTTTAGCTGAATTTCATGCTCCCTCTGCTTCTCAGCTCTTTCCTGCTCCCTCTGCTTCTTGGCTCTTTCTTTTTCCTTTTTGGCTGCTTCCAGCTGTTTTAACTTAATTTCATGCTCCAACCTTAATTTCTCCAACTCTAACTGAGCCATCCCACTAGCTGGTACCTTTTCAGGGATATTTTCCAATACCTCAGCTGAAAACACATTCTTCACAATATAATACTGAGTTATGGCCCACTGCACCTCCTGCTTTTTCATCGACAACCTCAACTCTGCGAGATTTAGTCCTTTAGCAATATTTATCAAGTCCGACTTTGTGGCAGACTCTAGCGCCTCCAGAGTCGGGTTTTCTCTAAATTAGTCAACGTCCATCTTTACTGGTTTCCCATCTGGTTACCCGCGCAACCAGATCCACGTTTGGATTTAAAAGCCCGATTCACTGGCCCTCCATTTTGGTATCAAATCTCGAGACAAGACCCCCACTTTGTTACGAACCCCGTAACTGGGTCACTTACCAGCAAAGATAGAGAGGTCCGTTGAAGTCTGATGATACGATTTTTAACCATATTTATTAGTAAAAATACACAAAAATAATATCAATGCAAACATACAGATAATATACGTCATCAATACTAAATCTAAAAGTGCGGGTATAATAATAATCAATAAGAAATAAGCTCTATCGTTGTCTAGGGGATAATGTATTGTCCGATGGAAATATAAAAGTCACTCAGTTCATGCAGGCTGCAGTCTTTGGGGACCGTTGGGTTTGCAATGGTTGGAGAGAGACAGAGCATTTTGGGAGAAAAACTTGCCGGCTTTCCTTTTATGATTTCGATCCGTCGGAGTCTCGTTGGTGTGGCCATTCACTTGTGGCCTCTCCTTTAGCTAAAGCCATTCTTCCGTGGTGAGCCCGCCAATCCCAGGAAAGGGAAGGACGCACAGGAGCCCCCCACCGGCTGTCGCTATTAAACGCTGTCACGGGATTTCTAGCATTTCTCCTGGTGCATCTAAACGTGTTGTTTCCCAGACCCTCTTTTATCCTTACTCACGGGGTCTCAGATGTCAATCAGGTTGAGATGATGCAATCCCTCAACCAGCCCACTCTGGTCGTCCCCTGAGGGGCTTCAATGAATAGTACACTACTCAATACACAATTCTGTCTCCAAGAGACAATAGCCGTTATCAGGGGGTTTTGTTTCGCTGAGGCCAGGACACATTCCAAACCTTGTGGATTCTGCATGTCTCTCTCTCATTTCTTGGGTCCCAGACCCAAATTAATAGCGATCTTACGATTCTCAAAAAGGAGGGGGCTACTTTGTACCCTTCGGCCCCTCAGAATTGTGGCACATTCGTAACACCCCTCCTCCACTCATCGTTCACCTAGCACCTTTAGGTCACACTCCTTTCTCTCCCTCCTTCTTCTTAATCTGGATTCTTCACCCTTCCTTTCCAGTGCTGACGAATGGTCTTGGCCTGAAATGTTGACTGCTTATTCCTGACCTGCTCAGTTCCTCCAGTTTTTATGTGTTGCTCTGGATTTGCAGCATCTGCAGAATCTCCTGTGTTTATGACACCTATTGTTTGTTCAGACAGGACCATTCTATTTATTAGTCGTCAAGAATAAGTAGTTCTACTTTGGAATATTCCCAGCACCAGCAGCGAATTCCTTAACCCCCATCAGGTCTCAATAATGAATCAATTGAGTAAACTATCATCAGTAAAGATCTGAGATTCAACAGAATTGGTTGGATCAAGTGTTGGTTTTAATACACTTGTCAAAGGGAGTTAATTGGCTTTTTGAATCTTATGTCACCAATTTGTCAATGTACAGACAAAAACTGCTCAGACAGCACTATCATTCCATAAGAGTTGGCTGTGTTTGTAATTCCACCCTAACACTAGGGAAAATTATAGGTTGCTCTGTTGAAAAGCACCCCAACCTGGCCTTCACCTGTCTCTGCAGAGGGCTTGAATTGCAGAAAAGAAGAGATGGAGCTTGTTGTTTGTTTAGTTGTTGAAGGGTGGGGTGGGTGATGGTTGTGAAGGGTCAGAGGGGAAAAACAATCGCACATCTTTTCCTGCATTAGATATACCTGGAAATGAGCTATCTCTGTACACAATTCAAACCGTTGTCTCTTAAATTAAATTAACAACCTCTTTCTCAATGTCAACAAGACAAAGGAGATGGTTATCGGCTTCAGTGGTTCTCACATCACTCACTCTTAACGTCAGTGCCAGCAGTGGAAACTTCAAACAGTTTGAACCTCCTGGCAGTACACATCTCACTCAATATCTTATGGTCACAGAATTCCTTGCTCATAGTCATAGAAAGCTCACCAAGGCCTTGACTTTCTGAGGAAGCTGAAGCAAGCCAGGTTATGCTCCTCAGTACCCATGACCTTCTACAGGTGTGTGGTAGAGAGCATTCCAACATCTAGAATCACTGCACAGTACAGAAGTTCTACTGCAGCGGACAGGAAGGCTCTACAATGGGTAGCCAAGATTGTCCAATGCATCACCTGCACCAGCCTACCTGCTATCAAGGCCATATACATTATACAAAAAGGTGCCTGAAAAAGGTCAGCAGTATTATACAGGATCCTACCCCCACCCCACAGCAACCTAACTATTTAACACTAGCCTAATCACAGAATGATTTACAATGACCAATTAACCTACTAAACAGTACATCATGGACTATGGGCGGAGACTTAGAGCATCTGGAAGAGATCCATGTGGCTCACAGGAAGAATTAACAGACCCCTTACAGGCAGTGTCGGAATTGAACTCTGAACTCCGACACCTGGAGCTGTAGTAGCATTGTGTTAACTTCCACACTGCTGCAGCGCCCTCAATAATAATAAATAATCATCTAATCCCCTACATGATTGTTCCATCATTGTCAGGTCTTGTTGACCTTTCAGTATATGAAAAGAGAATGTGCTCTAACAGAGGTGGAATGCATGAATACTTCCATAAAGTATCTCAGATAACAAGCAGCTGCTGAGGATAAGTGGATATTCAAGTCTTCAAAAGAATATTGTTTTTTTTAATTTAGAGATAGAGCACGGTTAACAGGCCCTTCCAGTCCAATGAGCCTGCGATGAATTATTTCCATCCATGTGCCCAGTTCACTTATCAACCCCATACGGCATTTGCAACATGGGAGAAAAACTTAGCAGTCATGGGGAGAGGAACTTCAATCTTACAAACAATAAATTTCCCTCATTCAGTTTGGATGGTCTGTTGAATAACGTCATTATTATTTAGCTCATCTTGAGGATATAGGAGAGGATTAGTTACTGTTTTACTGCTAGTTAAATTCATTAAGGAAAATAGGACTCCCTTAAACTGTTGCTTATAGGTATAGCTGTAATGCTGTTGCAGAATGCTAATTGTATCCATTGACAGTTTTCAGGTGGAGGTTGATGGGAAAAAGATCATGAATTGGTATCAATATGCCAATCAGTGTATAATTTAAAGGTAGATAAGCCATTCAAATGTTGAATTGTATGGGAATAATGTCACGGGAGAGTTTCTGCCGATACTTAAGATCTATAAATCCTCTCATGTAGCAGGGGAATAAATTTGTTTTCTCTTGCATTCAGTAAGATTGGAGCTGAAGATATAGCCCCCATCATACCATGAACCAATTACATTTTTCTAGACTGGAATTAATACCACAAATATCCTGGTGAGATTACCCCAATCAGGTGAACTTGTGAGCGGCTTTAAGGAAATTTAAGTTGTGTTCAGTACACTGTTGGTGAACAAATGGAAGACAACAATAAAAGGACATTTAACTTTGAACCCCATAACTGTTAGAGGGCAGTTGAAGCTACCACTATGCCCTTTTCTTATAATGATTAGGGTCATCATTGTTCTTTCCCTTCACCTGAACTTTTTGTCTTTCAGTCTTGTGATGAAGGATAATAAGGGACAGATGGGAAACAGTAAATTGGCCCTCACAATATTTCCATTGCAGATTGAAAAGGTGAGGAAGAGGTGAGCTGTAGAAGATATGAAATTATGATTGAGGAGGGAAAGTACACCGCAAAACCTGATCTCCATTTATTCCAAGTCAAGCCACCTTCCAGAATTGTCTAATTTTTAGAAGAAACTCCAGACCATATTTTCCCAATACATCTTGCTGCTAGGAGTCATGATAAAGTTATGTTCTTTTAAAATCATGATGAAGTAAAACATAGAAACTAAATCCTGAAGACTGAATTTGAATACCAGTCATTGTAATTGAATAAATTATGCAAATTAAAACATTAAATAACAAAATGTGAGTTGCTCATTGTTTGGAGGAGTATAAAGTCACCAAACCGTTATTATTTTCTGGTGTCACAATTTTAGTTTCAATATCATGTTTGATCAGTTTAATTGTAAGAATCCAGAGAAATAATGAAGCAGTTGAATACATCAATATAGAACAATACCTTAACCAGCCATTAGTTAGAGCATTTAATCACTAGTCACACCTTATTGAATTAAAAATACAGATGCTTACAGGCATTTTCATAATAAAACCAAATGAACTGTACACTGAGCTGTAGAATGAAGGCATCAAAAACCAATTATCCTTGCAAATTAACAATAGCATATATTTCTTTTGCATTTATTGCAATGAGGGAGATAAGTCAAAGTGTTCTTTGCACACAGAGAAGTCTCAAGGTACTCATTACATACAGATGTTTTCCAGAGCTCATTCTGTAGAAACACCTCACCACCCAGTGCATTAAAAGAGATGCCTCAAGTGCTTTTTTTTTGTGTATAGAAACATATCTCCAGATACTCATTACATAAAAGAGATATCTGAGTACTCATTGCATACAGAATGGTTGTTATATAAAATCTCAGCTCTCCCAGTATCTACAGAGTATTCAGAACATTTTGAGAAATATCTCCTGATATTCCATTCATGCAAAAATCTGTTTTGAATTACATGTTATACATAGAAGGAACACAGGGTTCTGCATATGCTGGAACTCCCAAAGTGCTGGAGGAACTCAGCAGGTCAGACAGCTAAGGAGGGAAAAATGGTCAATGGGGTATCTCAGAGCACAATATACAGAAAAAGATTTCTTCAAGAACTTGTTACAGGTAGCGACATCTCTAAGCACTTAATGCATGCAAAAAGTTCATGATCTCACGGCATTATTTGAAAATGAACAAGGAGATCCCCTGTTTCCTGACCGATATTCATGTCTTCTGAACCCTCAAGACAAAAGCAGCTAAATTGGACCATTTAATTACATTTGCTGTCATGGGACAGCGCTGTGTGTGAAGTGATTGTCAGCCTACTTTAGATAACACATTTCATAGCTAATTAATTGACCAGAGAAGGAGGTTAGGAAAACCAAATTTTTTTTTGCCTGCTCTATTTCACGACTTTGTCTTTTATAAGATTCCTCCAGGTTCTTTTATGCATTACCTGATTTTCAGATAACATTGCATAATTTGAGTACGAAAAACAAATTGGCAATGTGTCAAATGACAGGACTAGCTACAGAACAATATCTACCTAAAGCACTGCATTTTGTGAACTGAGATCATAATTCTTGCTTTTCGGATACCTAGAGTCAGGTAAAATCAAAGTGTATGTTTAATATCCTGGAGCCTGTGTACAGAATGCAGCAGTGTAAAAGCTTGTAGAATTATATACCATTACTTATCAACATCTAACTTCACAAATTAAATATTTCATTAAAGCTAATATTTATCTCAATGATATTATGTGAAGTGCATTGTGGCCACTTCTCTAAGAAGTACCAGCATTATACCCACATTCCTGCATCTGTAGACAAATACAAAAACACTTTATGTTGGCTGACATTTCGTTCCACCTACTTCCCAAAGCAAGTTGTAAAAATAGATCCAATAACATCACTGATACGAGCAAATGCCTGACTGCTACTTCAAAAATATTTACATTTCTTTACGCTATACATTCAATGCCATTGCATGGAAGGCATGTACAGTTAGGAATGGGTTCTAACTGATCAGATCTAAGAATTCCAGCAATAGTGTGTTAGCTTTAGGTCTTGGTTAGCAAAGGAGCAGATTCAAAGTCATGTCGTCTCCTCCAAGGACACTTGCTGTTCCCAGGCAACATAACACTTGGCATATTCAATTTCAGTAACAGTCAGCCAAATCCTTAAATCTGCTTTCATACCCTGCAGATTATGATCCAAAACTCATCTGTAAAAATGGCTCCATGCAACATTGCATAAAGAAATATTCTCACCATTCTTTCATACAATATTGCTCGTGTTTCATTAGCTGTTAAAATGGCATTTGTTTAGTTTCTCTATTGCAACTTGACTGACCCTGAAAATGTTTTCCTTCAATTATTCTCATCACCATAAAGTTACTCAATTAAATTTTCATCTTCCATTATTTGGAAGTTTTTTTTTATCTATCTGGCTTTCCATTTACAGTAATACTAATGAGCTGATCTTAGAAGGTTAGCTGTAAACAGCCTATTTTTGAACATTTTCCAATATCCAGTCTGGCAAATGTTAGTATACTTGGATTCTTCCAGTCATCGTGAGCATCACAAAGGTTAACTGCCTTGTTTTGAAGATTTATAGAAAACCTAGAAGGTGCAAGAACTAGATTGCAATTTCATTCTGGATTCCATAAGATATTGCAAGAAACCAAGTGATGAGATGAATATTTGGTAATCACCATCCCAACCATTGTTCTGGAAGTAGATTGCAGCTTCAGCGATAACTACCTGTATACACTAAAAGTTTTAACCACATTTTTAAGAAAATGTTCTTATCTTTTGTAACTCCAAAACAGAAAACAGATTGAAAGAAGACGCTGTGCTGGGAGATACACGTGCTTAGTTTTGTTTTTACTTTTAGTGAGGTGTGCACTTATGAGATGGTGACTGTTCACATACAACCCGTAATGCATTAAGTAAACAACAAAGAATGCATAATCAAACAATGTACTTACAATGTCACTCAAAAATTACAGAAAAATTAAATACATGAAACTCTTCCCTGCTTAGTTATAAAATCCAACTCAATATAGAATGCATACAGCATACTATACAATATAACTACTATACAGACATCCATAGCATAGTAATTTTTAAATTGTCCCATTCAGGAGTAAAGATTTAATCACTGTGGGGAATTTCTTACTCTTGTGGGACTATGTCTTTCCTGATAAGGAGGGTCAGTCGCTCTGCTTGGCAGGTGAGACATGTGGCTGTGGAACAATCTCAGGTTCCAGGGCCTTCCATGGTGGTTGTAGGAACTGATTCTGGCACTGCAGGATCTGACTCTGATAGCTCTGGTCACCTTTCTTCTGTCCGTGTTGGCATTCTGAATAGTTCATGGCAAGCTGCTCGATAAGCTGTTGACTTATCCCAAGCCACCAGTCATTGCTTCAAGCCAATGCTTTCATCGTGATCCTGCCTAGATGACTACCATATAGTTCCTCCAACTTTAGTACTCAGCTTGGATGTAGAGCAACTCTTAATTTCCACTTAAGGCAACCTCCATCAAGGGCAGATTCATCCTAGTGCTGGTAAAAATGTGGAACAGGAGTTTCTGCTGCACATTTCAGCAATTTTGAGCAGCCACATAGACTTAAGACAGTGTGATGTCTTTTCTGGTTTCCCTTTGGATCATTTCTGCCATAACGGGACACAATTACAAGATTGAATTCAAGATGATAACTAGTAATGGAAATGCTGACGGATTGTCCCATTCACACCTGGAAAAGGAAATGCCCAAAAAATTACAAAGGAACTCACTCCTCTTGACACATTCTCCCTAATGCAAGTCAAAAGTCTCCCGGTCCATCTCTGCACTTGTGCTGCTACTGTCAGTAGAACACCATCTGTGGATTCACCTATGCCAGAAAGCAAGGAATCCTGGACAATGTGGTTGAAAATGTAGGAGTTCTGTGTCTGTCATTACCCTTTCCTTTACCTTTTTGAAAGCCACTTCACATTGCTTTGTCCATTGCCATTTCTTCCCAATCTGTAGGAATGAGTTCAAGGGGTGGAGCACAGAGGCCTGGTTTGGCTGGAGCCTATTGACAAATCCTAAGTAGGACCACAGTTGTGACACATCCCTTAGCCTTGGGACATCCACCACTGTTTGAATTCTCTCAGCACATTAATGGAATTCTTGCGCATCAACAGTGTGACCACAGTAAGTGATGCTTGGTTTAAATAACTCAGTTTTGGTTTAGAAGTTGCAGTTTTGTTCACACTCCCTTTTGTTCCTGACTGCAACTCAATTGCATCTCTGACTGCCATTTCCATTGATACAGCGAATTCAACTCTTCTTTTAAATGTGAGTTGAGCTTCAGTTAGAAGCTGATTTTGAATGCCTTGTTGTAAGATTCCACAAACTAAATAATCTCTCGCTGCGTCAATAAGCCTGTCACTAAATGGAGCATTGCCCCCTGGACAGAAATATGGAAAAAGTTCACAGAATAATTCTTCAAGTCTCTCAGTCCCTTTGCTCAATCTACAGGAGTGCTTAAGGTGGTCTCCATTTGAATGCCAACAAGGACCTCAAATCATTGGCACAACCCCCAAATTATCATTTTGTTCTCTGGCCCAACTGCTGAAATGACCTAGCTCATTTGTGTTCTCTCTTATCCAGGCCTTCAGATGCTCTGTGCAATTTCTTCTCTCTTTCTCAGTCTGCCTTGGCATCAAACTTGTGGCACTTGATGTCTTTGCCATAACTTGGATCCCTTCCCATCTATTTTCTCAATGTATTTCAATTCTGTTCTATGTAGCTAATCAACTACCTCCCAGAACTAGCTTTCATTACGAAGTATAATTACCATTATACTTTAACACTTAATTCACAGCTTGCTGACATGCTCCCTTTCTCTCTCTCACTCTGTCATCTGCATTTGCAGTCACATTCCTTTTCTTTTGCAGACCTGCTTCCTTCAGGAGAGATCAGATTTGAAGCAGTCGGCTGGTGCTCATCACTTAGATACTCTGTAATTACGTTGTTACTGGGCGTACCTGGTCCCCTGATCTGCCTGTGAGGGCGATAAGAATCATGCTGCCTGAATTATGCGCCCCCTGTTGGCCCTGATGTCGGGTAAGGGCAAGGACATTACCTGGGAGTCCGCTGCCACTTTCATTAAAACCAAAGAAGCCTTGGCAAATGCCACGATGCTAGTGTACCCCAGAACGGACGTCCCTACCACCCTCACAATGGACGCATCCAACACGGCAGTCGGTGGAGTGCTGGAACAACTCATTGCGGGCCGCTGGCAACCCCTGGCGTTTTTCAGCAAACACCTGCGGCCACCCGAGCTCAAATACAGTGCTTTCGACCGGGAACTGTTGGCGCTATACCTGGCAATCCGGCATTTCAGGTACTTCTTAGAAAGTAGGCCCTTCACTGCGTTCACGGATCACAAACCGCTTACCTTTGCATTCACGAAAGCATCCGACCCCTGGTCATCCCGCCAGCAGTGACATCTGTCCTACATTTCCGAATACACGACGGATGTCCGGCATGTCTCGGGAAAGGACAATGTCGTGGCGGACGCCCTCTCCCGCCCTAATATCTAAGCCCTGTCCCAGGGGGTAGAATATGAAGCACTGGCGGAGGCGCAGCAGGCAGACGAGGAGATCCCTAGTTACAGGATTGCAGTCTCCGGTTTGCAACTCCAGGACCTCCCCGTAGGCCCAGGTGAGAGGACCCTACTCTGACGTCACCACCGGCCAACCTGCCCCATCATTCCGGCAGCCTGGCGGCGGCGCGTTTTCGACTCCATTCACAACTTAGCGCACCCCTCCATCAGGACAACCGTTTGGATGGTAGCCAACAGGTTCGTTTGGCACAGACTCTGCAAGCAGGTCAGTGAATGGGCCAAAACGTGCATGCACTGCCAAACAGCCAAGGTGCAGCGGCACACCAAAGCTCTGCCGCAGCAGTTCCACCTCACCCACCGGCGTTTCGACCACATTCATGTGGATATCGTGGGCCCCCTGCCAGTGTTGCGAGGAGTGCAGCACCTCCTGACTATCATGGACCGGTTCACAAGATGGCCAGAGGTAGTCTCGCTCGCCGACACCACCTCTGAATCTTGCACCCGGGCACGGATTGCAACATGGGTATCTCGCTTTGGTGTACCGGCCCACATTACCTCTGACAGAGGCGCCCAGTTCACCTCCAGCCTGTGGTCAGCTATGGCCAGCCTTTTGGGGACACAGCTACACCACACAACTGCCTACCACCCACAATCGAACGGACTAGTGGAGCGTTTCCACCGTCACCTGAAGTCGACTCTCATGGCCTGCCTCAAAGGGCCTAACTGGGTGGATGAGCTTCCCTGGGTCCTGCTCGGAATCCGCACGGCACCCAAAGAGGATCTACACACCTCGTCGGCCGAGTTGGTGTACGGCGCACCCCTGGTCGTCCCAGGAGAGTTCATACCAAACCCAAGGGGGCAAGAGGAAGAACCCGCAGCAGTCCTGGGCAGACTACACGAGAGGCTCGGTAACCTAGCCCCTATACCCACTTCAAAGCATGGGCAGAACCTGACCCGCGTACCCATAGACCTGCAAAACTGTAAGTTCGTTTTTGTATGACAGGGTGGACATCAAGCACCGCTACAGTGGCCCTACGAGGGGCCGTTTATGGTGATCAGAATCAACGGGTCCACATTTGTGCTGGACATTGGGAGGAAAGAGGAGGTTTTCACGGTGGACCGAATCAAACTGGCCCATGTGGATTTGGTGCAGCCGGTCGAGATTCAGGCACCGCAGTGCAGAGGCAGACCTCCCAAACAGAGTCCGACCCAGACTGTGGACATTGGGTGGGGGGGGTGTATTGCCGGTTCTGGGGAGGGGGGTTTATGTGACGACCCACTTCCCAGTGCACTCGAACTGGCTCACAACGCGGCGTGCGCCAGCATTGAGGCAGGTCCCAAAGAGGGCGCCAAGCCTGCTTCACCAGCAAGAGGAAAAGCCCGCGCGCGGGATGGGACTGTGAATACGCGCCCCCTACAGCATTCCCGCCAGGGGAGGACGGGATCAGGAAGGCTTTAAAGCGAGGCTGCGAAGTTTGAATAAACCTCTTTTGCAACTGCAGCTCACCGACTCCGTGTCATTAATGCAGCGCTGCGTGTAGCATACCGCTACATTAAGATGGTTACAATGGTCCTTCACATCTCCATATGTTTGTACTAAGTTGTCACATGATTTATTTCTCATCACTTTCAACTTCTGTAGTATCACACTTTGTTGTGGCTTTCTCTGCCCTGTGATTTGCATATTAATTCCCTTTCTGCTCCTTCTTCACCCCCTTCAAGTTTGCCTTTACTTTAATTTCTTCCACCTCGGCAGCCAGATCAACAGTCCTTGATGGTGTTTGGTCTCTACTCTTGCATCCAGAGCACTTACATCCACAGTGATGAAGTGGTTTGGTGTGAAACATATCGCTCCTGAGAAGCAACTTGGCTCAGCTCCAATTTGTCTACTGTCTCAACAGGTCTACAGTAGATGATATTTCATTGGCTCTACACTCAACTCTGGAACATCTGGACAGCAAAGATGCATACATCAGGATGTTCTTCATCAACTACTGCCTGGCATACGATATTGTCATCCTTCCAAAACCAATCAATAAGCTTCAAAATCTTGGCCTCAATACCACCTCGTGCAAATGGATTCTTGATTTCCTCACTTGCAGATTCTAGTCAGTTCAGTTTGGCAACAACATCTCTTCCACGATCTCCATCAACACACGTGCACCACAAGGCTGCGTGCATAACCCCCTGCTTTACTCGTTTTATACTTAGGACTGTGAGGCTAAGCACAGCTCCAGTGCCATATTTTAGTGTGCTGATGACACCCACTGTCATAGGCTGAATTAAATTTGGTGACTCATCAGCATATAGGAGGAAGATTGAAAATCCGGCTGAGTGCTGCCACAACAGCAACCTCTCACTCAATGTCAGCAAGAACAAGGAGCTGATTATTGACTTCGGGGGTGGGGAGGGTGGAAACCAGAGCTTTGTAAGCCAGTCCTCATCAGGGAATCAGAGGTGGAGAGGGTCTGCAACATTAAATTCCTTGGTGTTATGATTTAAGAGGATCTGTCCTGGATCCAGTGTGTAAATGCAATTATAAAGAAAGCATGGCAGCACTTCTATTTCCTTTAAAGTTTGCAAAAATTCAGCATGACACCTAAAACATTGATAAACTTCTATAGATATGTGGTAAGGAGTATACTGACTGGTTGCATCATGGACTGTTACAGAGACACCAATCTCTTTGAATGGAAAATCTGGCAGAGTAGTGGATATAGCCCAGTCCATCACAGCTAAACGCCCTTCCCACCACTGAGCGTATCTACACAGAGCGCTACCACAGGGAGACATCATCCATCTGCAAGAACCCTCACCATCTAGGCCATGGTCTCATCCCATTGCTGCCATCAGGAAATAGATATAAGAACCTTAGGACCCACACCACCAGGTTCAGGAACAGTTATTACCCCCAGTCATCAGGCTTTAGAACCTGGGGTTAACTTCACTCACCCTATCACTGAACTGCTCCCACAATCTATGGCTTCACTTTCGAGGACTATTCATCTTGTTTTCTCAACTTCTATTTGATTCTATTATGTTTCTTAGATTTAGCTGATTTACTTCAATAAAATGAATCTCAGGGTTGCACTGTATATGGTGACATACCATTTATAAACTTTGATAATAAACTTACTTTGAATTTTGCATCCTCCTGACATGGTTAAAAGATTATAAGGCAGAGTTAGGCCATTCAGCCCATTGAGTCTGCTCTGTCATTCCATTGTTATACGTCTCTGACGTATTTTCCTGCCTCTCTTCATAACTTTAGAAGTCCTGACTAATCAAGAATCTATCAACCTCAGCTTTAAGTATACTCAATAACGTGGTCTCCACAGCCATCCACGGCAATGAATTTTACTCTGCCTAACGAAATTCCACTTCATCACTGTTCTAAATCCTTGAATTCTGAAACTGTGCCTCTGGTCCTAGACTCCCCCACTATAGGACATACCCTCTCCACATCCACTCAGGATATACCCTCTCCACATCCACTCCATGTTTGATAGGTTTCAATTAGATCACACCTTCGAAACTCCTGCAAGTGCAGGCTCAGAGCCGTCAAATTTTCGCCAAATATTAGCCGTTTTCTTCCCAGAATCATTCTCATGAACACCTGCAGTGGCCTCCCCAATGCCAACACATCCTTTCTTAGGAAAGCAGCCCAAAACTGCTCACAATACTCCAAGTGCGGTCTTGACCAGTGCCTTACAAAGCCTCAGCATTACATCCTTGCTTTTATATTCGATGCTTTTTGAAATTAATTCCAACATTACATTTGTCTTCCTTACCACTGACTCGACCTACAAGTTAACCTTTCAGGAAGTCCAGCATGAGGACCCTCAAGTCCCTTTGCACCTCTGATTTCTGAATTTGCTCCCCATTTAGGAATTAGTCTACTCCTTAATTTCTTCTCCCAAAGTGCACGGCCATATACTGTATTCCACCTGCCACCTCTTTCCCCATTCTCCAATCTATCTAAATCCTTCTGCAGTCTCTCTAATTCTTCAACTCTACCTGACCCTCCTCAGACAGAGAGAGCACTACTGTGGTTTCTGCATGTTTCAGTGGATGACTCTCACATATTCCTCCCTTTGTAGGACACTGCCTCCAACCCTGGCCTGAGAGGCCACCATCATAACGGTAGACATAGACATTCCCCTCTATGTCTACTCCAATAGATCTTTGTTAGATGCCCCAGGTGCTGGTACACTAGGCAAATCTTCAGTATCTTTGATGCAGTTACATTCACTATGGACACCTTGCAACCTTTCTTCCCCCTCCTCTGGTCTATCTCCTAAGCCCACGATACCATTGGAGGATAGGTTGATTCCACTGCTATCCGCAAATCTGTACTGTGCCTTAAGTGGGAGGGTTATATATTTAACAATCTATTGTCTTTTCCAAGGAAACACACACAAAATGCTAGAGGAGCTCTGCGGGTTAGGCAGCATCTATGGAAATGAATAGATAGTCAACGTTTCGGGCCAAGGCCTTTCTTCAGGGCTCTTTCCCATTGTAGTTTCAGTGACACAGTATCAGAATGCCCCACATTCACTCATTACAAAGTTTTAATTGGAAGTCAAGTTGGATACAGGTTTTATTTCCTGGTTTTCATTTTAAATAATCCATAATTATGCTATCCGTAATTTCATAACTCCAGAATGATCCATAACACCCACAATCCTATAACAGTACACAACATTCACATCTAACGTTATCTTTACATAAGAAACCTTCAGCAGAATTATCAATTATCTCTTGGAAAAGGAGATTTTGTATTGGAGACCAAAATGTTAAGAGACACTGACAAAGCAGAGCTCTAGGGTCTCTTCAAATGAACTGACTGCTGTGCACAATATTGCAAAAATTGTTAATGTAAGTTCACTCCTCATATCTTGCCACTGTGAATAGTACTTTATTACAGTCATGCAATTGAGCAATTGTCTTTTAATTGTTTTTCCTAAAGATATTGATTAAATTTTCCTGAAGATATGACCATTGGAGTACAGTTCGAACAATGTGAGGTTTGACAAAGCGTATTTGTGCTATATTCAACCACAAGAGCCATTACATCAAAAAAGGATGGTGAAGCTAATTAAATAGAACGGGAGTTGTAACTGCTTTGTGTACAAAAGTTTATGAAGTTGCAAATAAAGAGGTTTCAGCATCACTTCAGTGGATCATATCGTTGCCTGGTAGAGTTCCCATGTGCCTATTTTCATCCATTTGCTTCATGTTCGTCTCAAAGATTTTAGCAGTTACCATAGCTTTCTGTGCTGTGAACTCTACAAAATCCATGGTAACTTCATAATGAGGAGAGCAGAACCTGCAGTAGTTAGGCATATGCAGAGAGAGCGGGTGAGAGGAAGCTGTTCAAAATGCAACACAAGATGCTGGAGGGACTCAACGTCTGCAGTCCCTTGTATCTCGATGAAAAACTACAATCTCACTTTAGGAAGCTTGTGTATCACATTGGAAATTGCAGCTTACAATTGGGCAAGCTGCCCAAATCTCTATTTGATCAGGAGGGCACATCTTTAATTATGCCCTGGAGGGAAAATGTTCTGTTCCTCAAGCTGGGGCCTTCCCATCCCCCACCCGTCTGCTTCAGGCCTGTGTTAAGATTAGATCTTTGGCAAGTCTTTTGATAATTATTTCATTTTGGCAGGACACTGTAAAATTAGATAGTTAGCAGTAAAGAGGTATATATGCATTGTGGATATTGTATGCCAGAATCTCCTTGTATGCGCTGTGAAACCAATTATTTCGATCTAGACAAACATTTCAAAGATTTGGAATTTTGATTATTGGATAACAATTTAAATATTTTTTGCAAATAAGAAGCATTTATAGTGATGCTAAAATAAAGTGGTTTGCTTTTGGTTGGATTTTATGTCTACCAGGTCACTCAGTAAACCTCAGACTGTTAAAACATTTTCTGTTTGAAGGTGTGGGTAGGAAAAATTGATTTATTTGTTTAATATATTTCAGTCCCTGAAGAGCACTCTAACAAGCTGGTAAGAAACAAGATTGAAAGTAGACAGATTTGAAGGCATTAAATCATATCCAAACCTCTTTGATTTAAATACATAAAAAGTAAAAGTTCTGCTACTCTGTGCCAATTATTTATCTCAATCCAATTTCAGGACCTCCCTCTCTCTCTTCCACCAATCTGATAGTTTTGTCTTTTAACAGCAGGTGTCCTTTAGTTTCTGGCCGAGATGGCTAATTTAATGCTAATTACTATTTTCCAATTGCTTGTCAACCATCAGATTCTGAATGAGTAAAAGTTTGCTTTCTCACAATCCTGGTAACCCCAGAACCATCATTTGTGGACCTGTGAGGATTTACATAGTTATGGCCCTGATTTAATCTACCTGCCCAACTGCCCCCATTGAGAAAAGTCCCATGATTTACTGCCTTGACATGGTTGTATTTTCTAACTTGTATTCAGTCAGCTGCTATTATCGTGCTTTTCCACCACTGGAACATTGCTTGTTTTTGCTTCTACACTTACTCCATCATCCAGCCACCTCTCCTCTCCCAAGCATTGATGAAATTCTACTCTAAACACAAACACTCATGATTACATCACCCTCCTCCTGGGCCACCATGTTACACCCTGCATAAATACCAGCTAAACTCTAGTCTGCCAGTCAGCATTCTCACAGGCCCATTTGCTTGCTTAACTTAAAATTCAACTTTGCCTTTTTGGAGTGCTGAAATGTCATTGTGTGTGGCTCTAGCTCCAATTCAGATCCCCCTCTTTTACTACCAGCCCCAACAAGGAAGACATCAAATTGGCTCTAAATGAATTTTGAACAACATTGGCATTGTTTCCTGCTGGAATGATGCAGTAAACCATGAATTGTGTGTGTGGATCCGTTCTTTCACAGTGGCAGACATTTAACTACATAATAGTTAGGAAGGATGTAATTTCTTAACATCCCATGGCTGCCAGACATTAACAGGCCACATTATGGCCAACGGGGAAAAGGGAGAAAAGGAGAGAGATTTGCAGAGGGAAATCTTATTCTCTCCCCTGCCATCCATCAGGATCTTTAAGAAAGAAGCTGAATGAAAGAGACGCCAGGCAGCAGAAATTAAGAATAATTAAGCAATCTATTTAAAAAATCATGCCCTCTTTATGGATGTCGTGGGGATCACTACTTAACTCCAAAATCAGCCCTTTAATGTACGTAAATGCACACCTTTGTGAATCTACCCCATCCCCATGATCCTTGACACTATGAGTGTCTCAAGTGATTTTATAACTAGACAGGCTAATTTTTTATGGAGTGCCAAATGATAGTCATTTTTATTTTCCACCAGGAACTCCAATTCTTTTGGGAAGGATTCAGACTCATGTTGCTCAACCATTGTTGTCATTAGGTGCTTAACTGGTGCTGGGAAAACCAGAGAAACAATACCTCAGATTCTGATGGCAATTGAATCATGCATTTTCCAATGGATGTGACTTCATCCAACACAATTTATTACAGATTGTTGTGCAATTGATTTTCTGGGAAACCTTTTCTACCTCTTGGCACCTCAAGGAATCCATTGGTAGATTTGTGTCTCAAAAAATCTCAAGTTACTCCTTAGTCTGTCTGAAAAGCTTGCTGAAATTTGGGCAGTACTTCCCACTGACTGTAAAAATTAACTTATATCTCCTCTCTCTCCTTCACCAGAAGAGCAATCATCAATCATCAACAATTAGAAATTTGTCACCCCAAATTCACAGTCCCAATGTTCCACGTCATCACCTTCCTTGCCTTAAATCTTCCTGAAACTCTCCTCTTATGATGTGTAATGGTGTCTTCTCCATCAGAAAAGTAAAAATAGTTGTTAAACTGGAGGCAGTTCCATTTTGTGAACTGAAACCTGCAAGAAAATGGATTACATAGAAGCAAAATTATTTCACTGAAACACTTTGCAAGCAGCATGTGAAATGAGAGAAGTAAAACCACATGTTTAACTATTGCAACACCCAGACTTCATGCTTAACTATATTTTCTGTTTCAGGGAGGCTTTCATTTTTATTGCTCTACAGACTGGTGAAAGGTTTTAAAGCTAAGTGAAGTGTAGCATTAATCATTGCTGCTTTAATGCTTTGCCTGGCAGCAACAGTGAATTACTTTTGTTGTTGGCAGTGATCAGTTACTGCTGAACTGCCAGAATTATGTGTGAAGATTGGCAGTAATACCTACCCAGCGACTAAACCAGACATCTGCTACATTTTGACAAAAGCAGCATCAGTAAAGCCTAAGTGAATTCTATCTTGGAATGAAGAAATACTGATTAAAGCCAAATTCATTTTTTAAGTTATCAACAATCACTCAACTAAGAATGAAACTTAAGTAACATAGAATGAATATTATGATTGCCTTCTTGTTGAATGTGGGTGAAAGTTTTTTTTCTGTTCATTAACTACAGTGAAACTCTAAACCTGTTTTTAAAACACATTTCTTGTGTTTTTATGTATAGTTGGGAGGAAATCTCTCCTATAATATTTCATCCTCTCATTCATTTGATTGTTTCAACAATTAATATAAAGCCAATTCCCCCAAGTAATAAAATTGGTAATACATTTCAATCCTTCCACATTTATGTAAATTGTTTACTATTAAGTTTGAATATATTTTCAAGAAATACAGATTATCTAACAAAATCAACAATGAAAGAAAAATGGTGCAAAATAATTAAAGAATTCAGATGGTGGAAGTAACATTAACCTTGTCATCTGACAAAAGAAAATGACAAGATTGAATAAATTGATAGTGTTAGATCTTGCACAAATTTGTTTCCACTGCAAAAGGCAGTTGCTTAAAACATAAACAATCAGCTAGATCGCATATAATTAAAGTCTAAAATTAAGTTTAACTTTTTCTCATGTTCTGTATGTCAATGCAATTTCAATTAGTTTGCTGTAAATCAAACAGGTAAAAGACATTTTACTCACACGTAGTCTTTCTGGTACTCTGGGATGTCTAAAACACTTTACAGCCAATAAAATATCTCTTAAAATGTGTTCATTTTGGTAAGGAGAAAATATGACAGCTGATTGGTACACAGCAAAATCCCTCTAACAACAATGCCTAAGTCTTGCTCCTCATGAACTAATCAAACAATATGGATCTCATAAGACCCCTGGCTTGATATATAAATACTCTCTTGAAGCACCAGATAATTTCAGGCAGGCCAGTGGTAGAATTGATTACTATAATTGACTTCAGTACCTTTAGACGAAATCTAAATTGATGATTTCTAATTATTTCTGGCAAACAGAATCCGGTGAAGTTGTGAGGCTGCCTGCTGGCACAGTCAAGAATAATGATTACCTGCAGTGTACTGGGACAAGCTTTGTGCTCTTTGAGCATCTTTCCAATAAATGAATGTTACCTCAGGAGAGGTGGAAGAGTGCAGGAAACTAATGGAAATATGACAACTCTTTGAAAAATTGTTTGGAATGAGTAAAAATGGAATTTGTTCTGAAGAAGCTGGTGGAACTTATTGCATGACCGGCCAAATCCCTATGGAAATCACATCGTATATGTTGGTGAAAGGAGAAGATGCTCTGACCATTGTTTCAATCACCTTTAGATGCACATTGTCAAAAGGGATTGGAAGTTAACTAATGTATTACTTGTAAGCAAAATAAAAATCAACTGACACTTCACAAATTGGTCTAATATCACATCTGAACAAACATTTGAGATCACACTAGTAAGTACATAGAAATTATGAAATCATGACATTGGTATAAATTTGTTAAAGACAGGATATGTTTGACTAAGTAAATGAAGTATAAAAGTTGTTATACAGTGAATAGCCATTCATAAATTATCTATTTAAATAATTCAAAACAGGCTTGTAATTAATAAAAAAAAAACCCAGACATTTGAGTTAAAAGGAAACCAAGTTACAGCAAAATGGTGAAGGGAAACAAATTGAGAACTGGCTATCAGCTCGAAGTGGTGCAACCCAGAAATCACCTTGGACGATTGTCAAGTACTTCCACTCCATCCAACACAAGGGGACTTCCAGATGGTCAAATATTTTAATTCTGATTCTCATTCCTGTACTGATGTCTATGGAGGAGGTCCATGGCCTCCTCTTGTTCCAAAATGATCCATTGAATGCCTTTTGAACATTTTACAATAAGAGATTCAGTCCTGCTTCTGTACTCATATGAAAAGCATGTCGGTCCATGTGCTTCCTCTTGTGTCAGGGTGGAACAGCAATTCCTTTATACTCCATCTAGGCAGCCTCCAACCAGATGGCATGAATATCGATATCTCCTTTCGGTAAACAAATTCTAACCCGATCTATTCCCCACTCTGAGCTTTTACCACTTCTCACCTGCCTATTACTTCCCCTGGGTTCCCTCCTCCCTTCTCTTTCTCCTATGGTCCACTTTCCTCCCTAATCTGATTCCTTCTTCTCCAGCCCTTGACCTTTCCCACCCACCTGGCTTCACCAATATCCTTCCATCTTCCATCCTTCCTTCTCAGTACTGAAGAATGGTCTTGGCCCAAAATGTTGACTATCTCGTCATTTCCATCGATGCTGCCTAACCTTCTGAGTTCCTCCAGCACCTTGTGTGATTAAAATTTCCTAATAATGAAAATGAGTCACTTAAGAATCAGCAGTATTGACTATAAAATACTTCAGAAAAACCTTCAAGGAGTTCAAGCAAAGTGGTACTTAATATCCAAAGTGTGAGTTAATCCACTTTGGTAGAAAAAACTGAAAAACAGGAGCATAAACTCCAGACAAATTTGCTGAAGAATGTGAGTGAACAGCTTTTGAGGTGGAGACTGATTACTTGTAACAAGAAATTGCATTCAAGTGGATACAATTGTGCTGCTTTATTTATTTCAGGCCTGAAAATGCAGTCACAGACACCATTTTTTAGGTGGCATGAAATTGTATCACAGGATAGAATTGATTGTGCATTCTGATTGATTGCTTATTGAGCATTTTGCAATGAGAGATTCAATCTTGCTTCTATGCTCATACGAAAAGCACGAAGCAGCAAACAGGAACGATGTCAGTCATCATTCAAGACATAATTGATGTTTCCCCCGCAATTAACTCAAAATATGGGCCACAGTCAGAAAATTGGTTCAGAACAGTAGGAACAAGCACTGCATCTGTGCTGTTTAAGGGAATACTCAGTTACTTCTAGTTTTGTTGGGGATTTTCTTGGAGTAACGCTCTCTGGTGTCACATTCCTACTTCAGATTTCTGACAACTTTGAATGCAGAGTGTTTTGTTTTAATTGTTTTAATGGTTTTACTGGGTCTCCAGAATGATAGGAGAGGGGTCAAAGGTGAAGTTTTGTAGAGGCCTGTAATGAAGCAAGAGAATCCGCGTCAGGTTTAATATCACCGGCATATGTTATGAAATTTGTTAACTTAGCAATGGCAGTACAATGCAATACATGATAATACAGGGGGAAAAAAGCAAATCAATTACAGTAAGTATATACAGTATCCTTATTAAATAGTTAAATTAAAAATAGTGCAAAACACAAATAATAAAAGTGAGGTGGCGTTTTTGGGTTAAATGTCCATTTAGGAATCAAATGGCAGAAGGGAAGAAGTTGTTTCTGAATCACTGAGTGTGTACATTTAGGCTTCTGTGCCTCCTTCCTGATTGTAACAAAGAGAACAGGGCATGTCCTGAGTGATGGAGGTCCTTAATGGTGGACGCAGCCTTTCTGTGACACTGCTCCTTGAAGATGTCTTGAATACAATGGAGGGTAGTATCCAAAGTGAGCTGATTATTTTGCAACTTTCTTTAGCTTCTTCTGATCCTGTGCAGTAGCAACTCCCACACCCCCCCCCCCCAAATACCAGACAGTGATGCAGCCTGACAGAATCCTCTCCACAGTACATCTGTAGAAGATTTCAAGAGTCATAGGTGACAAACCAAATCTCCTCCAATTTCTAATGAAATATAGCTGCTGTTTTTGCCTTCTTGATAGCTACATTAATATGTTGGGACCAGGTTAGATCCTCAGAGATCTTGACACTGTGGAGCTCAAAATTGCTCACTCTCTCCACTTCTGATCTTTCTATGAGGATTTGTTTGTGATTCCTCATCCTTCCCTTTCTAAAGTCTACAATCAGCTCTTTCATCTTACTGACGTTGAGTGCAAGGTTGTTGCTGCAACACCACTCAACTAGCCGGTATATCTCACTCTTGTACCGATTTTCATCTCCATCTGAGATTCTGTGAACAATGGTTGTATCATCAGCAAATTTATAGATTGCATTTGAGTTACGTCTAGCCTCACAGTCATAGGTATAGGGAGAGTAGAGCAGTGGGCTAAGCACACATTCCTGAGATGCGCCATTGTTGATTGTCAGTGAGGAGGAGTTATTAATACCAATCCATACAGAGGGGGGCTACAGAGACCCAAGTTCAACAACTTATTGATCAAGACTGTGGGAATAATGGTGTTAAATGTCAACAAACAGCATCCTGATATAGGTGTTTGTATTGTCCAGGTGATCTAGGGCCACATGAAGAGCCATTGAGATTGCATCTGCCATAGACCTATTGAGGGGATAGGCAAATTGCAGTGGGTCCAGGTCCTTGCTGAGGCAGGAGTTGATTCTGGCCATAACCAACCTCACAAAGCATTTCATCACGGTAGATGTGAGAACTACTGGATGATAGTCATTAAGGCAGCTCACATTACTCTTCTGGGAACTGTTATAATTGTTGCCCATTAAGTGGGAACTTCTAACCATCGCAATGAGACATTGAAAATGTCCTTTTCTGAGCCTTACCAGGTACTCCATCAGGGCCTGCCACTTTAGGAGGGTTCACCTTCCTGAAAGACAGCCTGACATCTGCCTCCAAGACAGAAACCAGGTGTGGAAAGGTTCTTCACAGCTGTAGTTATATTCTCCCTTTCAATGTGGGCATAAAAGGTGTTGAGCTTATCTGGTAGTGACGCATCGCTGCTGTTCACGCTATTGGGTTTCGCCTTATTGGAAGTCAATTCCTGCAAACCCTGCCACAGTTGTCGTGCATCCAATATTGCCTCCAACCTCACTCAGAATTGCTTCTTCGCTCTTGAAATAGCTCTTGAAACAAGTCATACCTGGTTTTCTTGTACAGGCTGCAGTTGTCAGATGTAAATGCCACAGATCTAGCCCACAGTAGACAACTAGCCTCCTGGTTCATCCATGGATATTGGTTTGGGAATGCACAGCAAGTTTTCAAGGCACACTCTCATCTACACAGGTTTTAATGAAGTTGGTAATAACTGCGGCATATTCGTCCAGAATCAAAGATGAATCCCTGAATACAGACTAGTCCACCGATTCAAAGCAGTCCTGCAAGCACTCTTGTGCTTCCCTTGTCTATACCTTCTTGGTCCTCATTTGGTGCTGAAGTCTTCAGTCTCTCCCTATACTCAGGGAGTACAAGTGCAGCCAGGTGGTCAGATGTCCCGAAGTGTGGGCGTGGAATAGCATGGTAAGCACTCTTTATGGTGGTGTAACAGTGGCCCAGTGCATTGTTTCCTGTGGTACTACAAGTGATTTGTTGATGCTAATTATTTAGTGATGTTCTCAAGCTGGCCTGATTAAAATCTGTTAAAATGATGGTGAAGACATCAGGGTATGCTTGCACTGATGCTGTTTCATGCATGTTGATCACAGTGCTCAGATCACCTAAAGCCTGTTTGTTATTGGTCTGAGGTGGGATGTACACTGCTACCAAAGAGATCACTGGAATCTCCTGCAGCAGGCAAAATGGACAAAACTTATTTGCGAGATATTCCAGGTCTGGTGAGCTGAACTGGGATGTCACTGGTACATTTGTGCATCAAGAGGAGTTGATCATAAGATCTGATCATGAGTAGATCAAGTCTTTGGGTATGACAGAGGCCCATTACAGTTTTCTGTTGTAGGCATTGCCTGTCTGTCCCACCTCCTGCAAGAGCATTTGAAGAGTTAATCGTTGTGTTGCAAAATGCTTTTCTGGCTAAACAGTGAAAAGTGTGGAAGTTTGAGATATGTATTTGTGTGATTGTAGCACTAATTGTGTGATTGTTAGGATTAAGATTATTGCTCTTTAAGTGATAGGTATTCAGCTGGTACTTGATACATGATTTTTGTTTTGCTGCGTCAACTGGTTTTGATCATTCATAAATTCCTTCAAGCACTGTGACCAAGTCCTCTAAATTACTGTTGACACTGACCTCCTGACCAATGCTTTCTTCTTTTGCCTCATCCTTGATGGGTTTCCTGTGTCCTTGTACCAATCTCCAGGTGTTCACCCTGATGTCATTGCTGAGAGTGTAGCCTGCTCTCAGGTCGATTTTACATTATTCTCCACAATCCTCCACCAATTGCAGCTGGATTTGGTAATCAATCCTCTGAGAAGTGCAGGTTTGGCATGAGTTCATTCTTACTACTTTCAGCTGGGGATCTGGATTCCTAACATCGCTTGTGGTTAACGTGTGTAAATCAAGAAAGCGTCACCAATAGCAGCTGATTGCAGAAATATCAAGTCAGACGGCATGTTGTGCCATTTTTAATGAATGAAATCAAGAGCTTAAATCTCTGCTAATATTTATTTTGAAGTTTCTGCATCTTCTCTAAACTAGTGCATTCAGACACTGAAATGAAACATTTTTTGTTCCATAATAAAATTTGATTTAATGAGGAACATTCAGTCTTTTAAACAGTTAAAAATAGGATAGATTTATAATTAAGTCATTTAATGCTTTCTGTAGAGTTCACTTTAGTGAGCTTGTACATTATCCATAACATTATTAATATGTACAATATTTTAGAACAGTTCTAACAGGCATGACTTAAGTTAATCTAAATTTTAAGTGATAACTTTTTTGGGTTTGAGTGATGTTAATCTTGAACTGACATAAGAAACTGTACATTTATTTGAATAAACATTAAGTATTATTAAATCTATGTTTGTTCTCTCCTTTTCAGTGATTGCATTTGTTTTTTTAAAATCAACCAATAAAAATGAGAGGAAGCAACATCTGTGTTGGTGGCCTAGTAATGCCACTGCCTCACATCTCCAGCAACCAGGCCTGACCTAGAAATGAGAGTAGAGGTTAGCGTAAATGCGTCCAAGACAATAATTAGACCAATTATAACACATGAATACTCAGTTATAGAAATGACACTGAAGCCTTGGAGAACAGAAGCACATTTGCAAATATTGCAGATTCACCAGGATGATGCTAGTACTACCAGCCTGCTATGAAAAGCAAGCTCAGAGGAAAATTAATGGAGGCTTTCAAAATTATGAAGGGTTTTGACAGTGATTAAGGAAAAGCCATTTCCTCTCATTGGGGAGCCAGTGACAAGAGGTCATCAATTTACAATTCTCATTGAGTAGAAAGAGAAGTTAGAAGAAACTTCTTCATTCAGAACACTGTGGAAATAAGTGTATAGTGCCACAACTTGAATAAGCTGTTCTATCTCTTCAGAGAAAAAAAACATAAACATTTAATTTGAATAAGTTTTGTAAGCTGCCTGCAAAGTATTGTCGAGTTTCACTAGCACCATCTTGGATCAAGGTTTCATTCCCAGATGAGCTCAATGCCTTTTATCCTCTCTTTGCCTGTCAAAACATCTTCACAAACTCAGACAATCCCTGATGACCCTGTGATTTCAGTTTCTGAGGCCAGTGTGAGACCTTCAGGAGGGAGAACCCATGGAAAGCATCTGGCCCAGATGGGGTATTTGGCCAAGTACTGAAGACCTGTGCTGAACAACTGGCTGGAGTGTTCACTGATATCTTTAACCTCTCTCTTTGGCAGACTACAATACACACCTGCTTCAAGCAGGTTTCAGTTATAGTGGTGTCTAAAGAGAGTGTGGTAACCTGCCTCAATGACTATCGTCCAGTAGCACTTACATCCACTGTGACAAAGTGTTTTGAGAGATTGGCGATGAAACATATCAATCCCAGCCTGAGACTCAACTTGCATCCATTCCAATTTGCCTACTGGCACAACAGGTCCGCAGAAGCTGCCATTTCACCAGCTCTTCACTCTACCCTGGAATATCCGGACAGTAAAGATGCAATCATCAGGAGTCTCTTCATTGACTATAGGTTGCCATTCAATACTATCATCCCCTCAAATCTCCAAGACACAGGCCTCATTACCTTCTTGTGCAACTGGATCCTTGATTTCCTCACTTGCTAACACCTGCTGTTTGGACTGGCAGCAACATCTCCACAATCACTGGGTATACCGTAAGGTTGTGTGCTTGGCCCCCTACTCTATACTTATGACTGTGAGGTTGTGCACAGCTCCAATGCCATATTTGAGTTTGCTGATGACATCACTGTCATTGGCCAAATCAAAGATGATGATGAATCAGCATACAGTATAGGAGGGAGATTGAAAATTTGACTGAGTGGTGTCACAACAACCTCTCACTTAATGACAACAAAGGCAGTTGATTATTGACTCCAGGAGGAGGAATTTGGAGGTCCATGAGTCAGTGCTCAGCGGGGGAGCAGAGATGAACAGGGTCAGCAATTTAAGTTCCTTGTTATCATGTCAGAGGATCTGTCTTGGGCCCAGCACATGAATGCCATTACAAAAAAAAAAGCACTGCAGCACATTTACTTCCTTGTAAGTTTGAAAATATTTGTCACCTAAAACTTTGACAAACTTCTATAGATGTGCGGTGGAGAGAGCATAGTGACTGGTTGCAACACGGTTTGATATGGAAACACCAAAGCCCCTGAACAGGAAAGCCTTCAAAAAGTAGTGGATACAGCCCAGCCCTTCATGGGTAAGGCACTCTCCATTGTTGAGCACATCTATGTGGAGCGCTGTCGCAGGAAAGCAGCATCTAACACCAGAGATCCTCACAATCCAGGCCATGTTCTCTTCTCACTGCTGACATCAGGGAGGTACAGGAGCCACCAGGTTCAGGAACAGTTATTACCCCTCAACCATCAAGCTGTTGAACCAGAGGGGATAATTTCATTCAACTTCACTCACCTCAACACTAAACTATGACCTGTGGACTCATTTTAAAAGACTCTTCATCTCATGTTCTTGATATTTATTGCTTATTTACTTATTATTGGTTGTATATGACAACACATATGTACTTCGATAATAAATATATTTTGAATTTTGATTTGAAGTGATATTTGGCTTAATGGAATGTCTACTTGTTTCATTAAAATACCAGCAGCTACAGTAAATTATGAGATTTTCAGTATTTTATGTTGTAGGTTTTAATGGCTCATTTGCTCTCATTTTATGTTTCTCTTTGCATTGTTCATCGATTAAGAAACAAGGCAGAAAGTTAGAAATAACTTTCAGTCCTTCTAATCAGATCTAGGTCAGTGGAAATCACGATTCCTCTGTGATTGGCTCCTCTGTGTTACATCAGCCAAAGGATGTGGAGGCAATAATATTTTTAATTCACTCTGCTTTACTTGTTTAACTTTCTATAGTCAAATGAAACTATTCAGAAGCCTTTGAAACAGGAAGCTGTTAGTAGGTCATAAATGTGGTCCGTGGATGAACCCAGGATATACTGCCTGCTTCTTGTCACTTCCTCAGTCACCGATTCTTAATCTGATTATGTGAGTTCTGACAGACACCTCAGGTAGCAGACTGCATCTGTTGTGACCAGACCAATGCGATTCCAATTTCAATTTGAATTAGCTTTTAATCATTGAAAATGATTGCTGTATGTGTATCTGACTATTCTCTAATAATCTCTGCTAATATACATGTTCCTCATTGTCTATCTAACTAATCCATCAATTGTTTTTTCTATAATCACTTTCTTGAGTTCAGCTAATCTCTTGTACTGATGTGTCCTCTCTCTCATTTTAATGAACAACATCCAGGCCTTTCTCATCCATTTGTGGCCCAGGTTAGAATAAGCACTCATATTGCAAGGTTTCAAAGAACCTTGAATAATAATTGAATAATTAATTGAACAATAACTGAAAACTAAAAACAATAACTGAGTATTAATCATTCTCCCAAACAAAGACTGTGCTATAACTACTTTATTTTGTATGCACTTTCTGTGCAGTTTTTGTTACTATTATTTTACAATGTACAAACGAGGTACAAAAGATTCTCAAGACCATAAATAAATGACATAAGTTACATGTACCTAAAATTCAAATAAAAAAAAATACAAAATAAAACAACAAAAAAATCTATGCCTAACTCATCAAAGGTATAAAGTAAAGTATTGGACTGTTAGAAGAATTCCAGTTTGAACTAAATTAAAATATGCTGTACACTTTTATTCAGAAGACCACACACAGTCTTGTATTTATCCAATCAGGTCCAAGCAGGAATACAAAAAATAGATCTGTGTCATTTGTTTAAAATTAGCATTTAAGAGAATTACGGCTTAAGACAGAAGAATGTGAAATGTAAATGAAAATATCAGTTACAGTTTACGATAACTTTGAAAGAATTATGTCATAATTGTCACACACTATAACAGAAATGTGCACCAAGCTGTTAAAATTTCTACCAAAATGTTCTGAAAGAAAAATGACCAGGTGTTGAATGAGAAATTTTTGACATGATCAAATGTATACCAAACAACAGTGGCACGATTTGAAAAAACTACTTCAATAAAACACACATGTACAGCTCAGTGAGAGGTCTGGGGATCTGGTCCTATATAACAAATTCCATACATTTTTAATAGCTAATAATAGTATTTTGAACAGGTTGTCACATTAGGCGTAGCAGTGACATGCAGAAGTCCACAATGTTTAGTTATCTTACACACTACATTCCACTTGTGATTTTCCAGAACAGATGCTGAACTTTGTACACTTGAGAGTTTTCTTTTTTTTGCTTTGAATTTGGGCTTGTCTGAAGCTGGTGTTTTTGAAGCTGAGTTCCTTCTTTGGATCTGATCTTCGTGGGAATAGCTACTGTGGGATTTTCCATGTTCATTGTTGTTCCTAGTTCCGAGTTCCCAGTGCTTACATGAGGTTATTAGGCAGTTCATTCAGTTCTAAAGCAAAGCAAGGGATAATTAATGCATTTTTTGCATAATGCAATAATGACGATTATACATTATATTTAAAGATTAAATCAATTTTGTTTGGCTAATCGTTGTTTCAAATCAATCTTTATAGAATATTGTTCATAAGAAACAATTTTATCAGCTACATTTAATCCCCAGTTTGTCATCAATCAATGTCACTACATTTAATCACAATGGGTTCATACCATGTGATGTACTTTTCCATTAAAAAATCTTAGCACTATTGTAATCAACTTTTAAAGGGAACTTATTTTACATAGTAACTCCTAGTTGTAGCCGCTAATACACCAGGTTTATGTATTTTGTTAAGGGCCCTGGTGGTGAAATAAGTCATCTCATTTGTTAAACATGATGTAGTCTATTTAGATCAGATGCATTAAGACTTTGAGAATGCTTAGTATCCAGCCTGGCATGGACAAATACATGGAGGATATAACTAGAGTCCTGGAACTTGAGGTAGGCTTCCCTTCTTCCTGGAAAAGATCTCCGTCCAATAAGCCTTGATTTAATTGGGGTTTGAGGATTGGCTGCGCCATGTGGAATTACAAATATTTAACCTAATAGTACCTATATTACACTTCCTGTGATAACTTGCTTTTAATTGAAATTCAACTCTTGCAACCAATTAAGCATGAATTAATCTGTTGTAAATAAGCCAAAATACTTGCTCCAATATTTTTGTCCTTAAACATAAGTAGTTGGCTTCAACAAAACCAAACAAACTAAACCAAATAAATGGGGGGGGGGGGGGCATGTGATTTACTTCAGCCCAAGGAGGCAATTAATTTATGCTTGCTTTAGTTGGAAAGCAGAAAATCCACCCATCTCTGATCATCATTTATTTGAAAAACACCCTCCTCCAGTGCCACCCCAAACTCTTATCAACCAACTGAAGAGCCTGTTGTTACTCAGTTAAGGAAAGGCTTATTAAATGTGATACTAGATGCCAAAGGAATATTCCAATGGGAGAAAAGCCCTGAAAGCAGGATTTGTTTGAACTACTTTACTTATTCAATGAATATGCACCAGTTTGCCTTGGCTTGAGTATGGACTGAATGTAGACAGCCAGACAGTAATATCCATGGTCAACCCTGACCAATGGAGGGGGCCTCTACGTGCCAGTTGTTTTGGATGATCTAATTTCTCTATTTTTTTGGTGGAGGGAAGGAGAGAAATTTTATAAATAGACAAAATTTCAAATGGAATGTCAAAATTCATTATCTAACAGTTACATAAAAGAACAAAAGGGAATTGATATGATTATTGCACAAAAAATTGTGTTCCATTCTGACCCATTTAATTTGCAAAAATATAATGGACTAAGTGCTCCAATGATTTTCATTAAATTAAGAATGACTGACTGTTTTCAGATGCTCTAGTGGTTTCTGAGAAGCTATTTACAAAGAACTTAGTTCAAGCTGGCCACCTTCACCTGCCAGCCTGGCCTGCTTTTCTTGATGAAGTTGAGCACCTCCTGCTGTAGGCAGCATATGGCTGGTGGGCCGCACATGTAATAACTTCATCAGAGGGAAGTTGGATGCGTTTCAAACTTCACACTAGATAGATAAATGGATCCAGAAAGATGTCACAGCAATAAGCTCACCTAGGAATTTTTATTTTATTATCTTATTTATTGAGATACAGCGTGGAATAGGCCCTTAGGACCTTCGAGCTGTGCAGCCCAACAATCCCCCAATTTAATCCTCCCTAAGCATGGATAATCATCAATTAACCTACCAGCCAGTATGTCTTTGGACAATGGGAGGGAACCTGAACACCTAGAGAAAACCCACATGGTCATGGGCAGAAGGTACAAACTCCTCACAGGCAGTGGCAGGAAATGCACATAAAAAGGGTGGTGTGTTTTATTTTCATAAGGACGTGCAACTGAAAATTCTACCCTGCATAAGACAAAAGGTGCTTTATATACAAGAATAGGTCTTGCATGATTATTAACCTCATAACTGTTCCCTCCATAGTGATTGTCACTGAGAAATAAGCAGAGGTTCTGGTTCTCATATAACTAAGGCATGAACAAGGGAGAGTGAGAGAATTTAAGTTGTTGGTACTAATTGGTTCCTTGAGGATCAGGCTTGAGCACTGAGGTCAACGATAGGATCAGTAAAAGTAGTAGTTGGAGCAGCTATGGAAGATACTTCTAAATGATAAACTACTTGAACTGGCTCCTAGCACATGACTTTGAGGGGTAGCACCTAATTGTACATATCCCTCAAGTCAGACCAAACACACCTAGTCTGCTCTGCAACAGCATGTATCATCAGATTGATATGTATGCACAAATGCAATGCATGGAAAAGGCACAACGTTGAAAGGAAAGGATGCCTAATGCGATTGGATGTTACTGTGCATGTTCAGGCACCTTCATGTGTTACCCTGTCCTTTAAGAATCCATGTAAGAATCAATGTTTAGAAATAAATTCACCAACAAGATTATGTTTGTGATGACTCAGTTGTCAAGGTAATTTTTACCTCATTATCTTTTGTAATTGGTTGCAATAAATTCACTTCATTGCTAATTGGTATTTCCTTAGTCAACATTTGATGGTCCTCCATTCCAAAAAGCTATTTAGACACTTCCTGATGGAAGAAAATGCCACTGTATTTCTGTTAGGCTCATTCTAAATTACATGACAGTTTAAATCACTATATTTCACAACTGTAATCCTCAGGTCTGCCTGCTCAATTCAGCAAAGTTTTGGAAGAACATAGTGGCAGCTTACAGAAATTTCCACATATGATGCAGTCATTGAAAGGGCATTGTTATTCATAATGCACTGCAAGTCAAGATTGTATCTGCAGGAATGTCTTGGAGAGCTTCAAATCAGCTTTTAAAATCCTTCATTAGCAAGCCACGTGGGAAAAGTAATCTTCAATCCAGTGATTATTCAAAAACCACTGAAATGTGGTATGAGTAATGGTATTAATAGATTTGCTCCTTTGTGATTGTTCATCCAAGAGAAACAGGAATTTAAAAACAAATATACTGTACATCTAATCCAGTTTCCTCTTATCAGGGCGAAGGTCTCTGTAAGTCATACGATGGTCATGAAGTTCAGCATTCTGTCCTCAAATCAGGCAAAATCACTGACAAAATATCCGTATATCAAAGGGCAACAATGAAGTAAAAAGTGCAGTTCTTTTCCTGTTAAAGTGCATGAATGAGGTAAACTAATTTCATTGAGTTTTTCAAATGGCTCAGACAGGAACCATTCTTCCCTGCATCTGTTGCACCTGGGCCCTCATTCCCTGGACGCTGCTCAGGATCTTGTTCTGGTGCACCATTGTTGTGATTCCAATGCGGACCAGGTCACTATAGAAACAAACAGTAAATGACAAGAGTCAATGTATTGTTCTTTGAAAAGCATTTTATATATTCCTTAATATAACAGAAGGTGCATGGAGATGGCAATTTTCTACAGGTCTGCCATTTATTTTCATTTAGATTTTCAGTAAAATTGTCCTCATGAAGGATTCTACCTTTAGGCAGTTTTTGCCATTTGCAGCAAACTTACAAGGCATTTTGCTAACAAGAGAAAATCTGCAGTTGCTGGAAATCCAAGCAATACACTTTTGTTTTTTAATCCCATAGTAATGAATTCCAGTCTTTTGGTTGGAAGTACTAAGTAAGTAGAAACTACAATCCATGTACTTGGATTCAACATGCTAAATGCCATTAACAACTGAAGACAGAATCTGTATTCCTTTTACCTTGGAAATGTAAGCACATGGCTCACAGGCTGAGCGAAAGGGGACTGGACAATACTCCAGCCATGATAATAGTAATGTAGTGAATAAGCTATGGAGTTTGAATTCCACTGTGGCAGATAGGGGATTTAAATTCAAATACTGAATTAAAGCCAGACTCAAATAGGTAACAATAAAACCACCAGATTGTCATTTAATACCAAAACATCTTTCTTTTAATCACTGCTTTTTATGGCAGGAAATCTCTCACTTTTACCTGCTATTGACCATAATACGAGTCTTAACCCTTGAATGTGGTTGACATTTAACTTGCTCCAGTTCAGGAGTCATCAAGCAAGGACAATCAATGCCTTCAATGTTGCTCCTTTCCCATGAAGGGGGTGGGGTCAGTGGCAAGGAGAAATTTGAGTCAGGGTGCTACAATTATCTTAGTAATAGTGCTAAGTCCTGATGAAGTGTCTAGGCCTGAAACGTTGACTGTTTATTTCTTTCCATTGATGCCGCCTGACCTGCTGAGCTCCTTCAGCATTTTGTATGTTACTCTGGATTTCCAGCAGCTGTAGAATACCGTGTTTACAATTAGCAGTAGTGCTTTGTCTTCTGAAGCCATCTGTGTACAGGGGGCCCCCGTTTTTCGAATGTTCGCTATACGATAGCTCGCTGTTATGAAAGACTTACATTAGTACCTGTTTTCACTAACCAAAGAGAATTTTCACGTTTACGAAAAAAGATCCCCGCTTTTTATGTGTGTTTACCCCGAGAAAGACTACCATGACTGTGAAGCCTTGTGTGAGCAGTTGTGTGCACATGCCTATATGTGCGTAAGCATGTATGTGCAAATGCATGTACTTGCCGATTTTTTTTCTCCACATCGATTTTAGCTCACTGTCTTCCCAATTTTGATAAATGAAACTACACCGTACATACAATATTTCTACTTTATATAGGTTGTATATTTATCAGATCATTTCTGCTTTTACTATATGTTAGTGTTATTTTAGGTTTTATGTGTAATTTGGTTTGATTTGGTAGGTTATTTTTTTGGGTCTGAGAAAGCTCAAAAATTTTTCCTATATAAACTAATGGTAATTGCTTCTTCGCTTTATGACATTTCGGCTTACAAAGAGTTTCATAGGAACGCTCTACCTTCGGATAGCAGGGGAATCCTATATTTGAACACTAATTTGAGCTGATACTTTGTGTTGTAATGGAGATGTACAACTGATAAATCATGTCTTTCAGATTTGATATTGAACAAAGCTCAACCTATCCTTCCAGGTAACAGATACCGTGAAAATAACCGAATACCATACTAGGTTTACAGTGGATGCAATCTTACTGGCTCTCCAATCGACCTTCAATCACCTGGACAATAGTAATACTTCTGTAATAGCTTCCCCAGCGCTGAGGACACCTTCAAAATGCGATGCCTCAAGATGTTGGCATCCATCACCCAGAACGTGCCCTCTTCTCATTGCTCCATCAATGAGGTACAGGAGCCTGAACACTTACACTTAATGTTTCAGGAATATCTTCCCCTCCACCATCAGATTTCTGAATGGACAATGAGCCCATGAACATTACCTCAGTAATATTTTTCCTCTCTTTTGCACCACTTACCCTCGGCCATTAGGCTCTATAATGAGTCAACCTGTTGCCAGGGAAGTGATGACCCCTCCTGTTAGATTGTTTGAGGTAACTTACTTTTTACTCTTTCTTACTTCTCTTCATATATTTGTATACTTGTCATCCTACTGTGACAATGTAATTTCCTTTGTGATCAATAACTATCTATTTATTTAATTTATATTTTATGTATACTTATTGTAATTTATAACTATCATTACATATTGCAATTTACTCCTGCTGCAAGACAACACATTTCATGACATATGCCAGTAAAATTAAACTTGATTCTGATAAGAGCCAAAGAAATCCTTTTGTTTCTTGGGCAAATATTTAACATTCAAGCTGCACCACATGAAGCAGACAAATTGGTCATGTATCTCACTGATGCTTGTGGAACCATGTATGTAAATTAGATGCCACATTTGCCTAGATTACAAGACTGTCAACAATTCAAAGAGTGTTTTTGGATGACTTAAGTTCATTTAAGATGTTATCCAAGTCCCTGTACTTTCTGATTAAGTTCAAGCAAATTACTGTTGAGGAATATGACTTCCCTTTCTATTATCAAGTTCAACTATAAACAGTTACATAGAGATCCTCCTGTGTATATTTTACTCCAGCAGAAACTCAGCAGCTTACTATATCAGTAACGATGCCCACCCACTATGAGAGCTACTCAAAAGTAGTTAGTGTGTGACTTCCTTTACAGCCATCCATCAGGTGGTGTAGTTCTTCTGTCTTCAAATATTTGGTGCAGCATTTAAAATGTATTGAAACTCTCATGGCAAATACACATTTCATTCCAATCACCATACAAGTGTTGGTACTTACTCTTGGTTCATGTGTACTACAGACTCTAGAGAGGTGTAGCCTGCTGCTGTAAAGTTATCTTTGTATCTATCCATCTTAATAACTTGAAGCCAGTCATCAACAGAATCCAAAGCAGAGAAGTCAGGTGTGCCTGGGTCTAACAAAGCAGTGGAGGGTCTATGGGGAAAGAAAATTAATATATTTTTAAAATAAATCATGATATATAATGGTTTGAGAAAGGACTTTACTACCCAATACGTCTACGTTATATACTATTGAGTGGAGAAGTTGTATTAATATGTAGGATTTGTTAAATTCTGAAGTAATTTGCCAATTTATGCAGACAGCGCTGATATGCTCTTTTATTTCCCAAAAAGCTGGCAAAGTGCTTGGTTCTGATAGCAATCATAGAATATAAAATTTATTTGGAATATTCAGTGAGCTCCATGTCACACTCACAGCCTGAGTCAAGCACCGGGAGCATACAGATCTCCTGCTTAACTAGCGAAGGAGTCCACCACCTTCCACGGAAGAGTCTACAGTTCCTCCATGAACCTCATCATTCACCTCAACCCACAAACCAAATCAACCTCAACCTCAACAAATAACCTGAAAAAGTGCAGACAGATTCCACAGGTTTGCTTTTTATAGATGGCAGTGCTAGGAATTCCAAAAACAGTCTCTAAAATTAACATCTATTTAGCTTCTCTGTTAAACATAATTCCCCTTTTTGTTACATTATGTCTTAAAACTTTAGTAACAGTAATCATCAGTATTATATTCTTTGATGTACTCTTGATTACAAAGAACTGGAAGTCAGGGCTTTCAACTAATAATACTGGAAAATAAATTATAGAAATCTTATTAAACTGAGCATTACAAGTTAATTTTATAATCTGCTAGCCCAACAGGCACCTTCCTTCCCATAACCTCTTTCAGAATGGCTTAATAATGATTAATGAGGAAAGAAAGCATAAAATTTGTGTTTATATTGATAACATCCTGCTCATTTATTGTTACGCAGAGTGTAGGGCCTCTGAGGCAAACAGTAATTTAGCTGAATACAGTACAGCAATTGTCTTAATGTTCACCTGAAGACCTCCTTCAGCCCTTTTGAATGATTAACCTGCATTGTATGGGTACATTGTGAGCCCCTAGTCTGACACATTTAAATCAATATGAAAAAAGATGTGCCAACTAATAGCCCCAAAGTAACCCACACAAAATGCTGAAAGAACTCAGCAAGTCAGGAAGCATCTATGAAAATGAATAAACCGTCGATGTTCTGGGCCAAGACCATTCATTGGGACGAGACAGCAAGGGGGAAGATGCCAGAATAGCCCCAAGGTAGTTATTACCAATTGAACTCATGCAAAGGTCAATCATATCTAGAAGTATCTGTAATAGCATCAGCAAAGAACCCTGTGGTATTTCTCTCAGTGAATTTATGATTTGTAAAGACATCCATTATGTTGGTAATCACCGCAATCATTTCATTGCGTATAAAATAATTAAATAATACTAAAACATTTGATATAGGACAACTGCCCCATACTACCGGTAATTAAATGTTGAATCTCATTTTTAATTGTTATATTCTTTAATTAAGGACTATTTTAAAGAATTAAATATTTAATCTGACAGATTTTGAAGGACTGAAATGTATTAAGCAGGGTGTTTCAATGTCCTTCATAATCAACGTACTTAAGTATTTTTCTCTGAAAATTGGAGAGAAATTCAGTCAATCTGCACATAGTAAGTTCACATGAACAGTAATGTCATTATGAAGACGACCTGTTTTAACAACATTGCCTAAGGTGTAACAATTGAATAATTTCCCTGGCCTTTTCCAAAGAATATCCTGGAATCCTTACATCTATTTCAGGGAGCAAACTGAATTTTCTGGGACTTAGGCCTCTGAAAAAGGACTAAATCCCACACGCTTCATTCAGAGTCAAGAGAAGAAGGCTAAACCAAAATGAGGTTTGAGGAGTTTGAGAGTGAAAACAAAGTTTGCATTCATTTTAATTTTGTGGCAGAAACAGTAAGAACTACCATCTTGGTTACCTTGATCAGAATCATCAGCTGAATATTTTAATTCATTAGATGTAGTATAATTAGAAATAAGCAATTGAAAGTGAAAATTACCAAATTGAAATTCAGTAAGTGATTTGCAGAGAAAAATCTTAAGATCTATCTTTACATGTAACACTTTATAACACTGACCTTGTATTCTCATTCACTGCTGTTCTTTTTAAGCTGCTTGGATTTCGAATCAGCTTGTCCAATATGTTGACAATCTGCACAAATTTGGGCCTGTCATTGCGTTCCTTTTGCCAGCAGTCCAGCATTAACTGATGAAGGGAGACTGGGCAATCCATGGGAGGTGGCAATCGGTAACCTTCCTCTATCGCTTTAATCACCTGCAATAGTAACAAATTTTTAATGAGTGGTTCAGACGTTCTGGCCCTTCAAGTCTGCTCCAAGATTCTGGCTGACCACCTGCCTTAGTTCTGATTTCCTGCAAAATCTCCATATCTTGATATCCAGAAAGTTTATTGATCTCTGTTTTGAATGAACCCAGCGACAAAACTTTGGGTATAACATTACAAAGCAGCACCACCTGCTGTATGAAGAAATCGCTCCCTGCCTCAATCTTAAAATACCTGTCCCTCATTCTGAGAGTGTAATCGCTGGTTCAAGACATTACAGCTAAGGAAGAATTGTTTCTGTATCTAGCCTGTCGGGTCCTGTAACAATTTTGTAACTCCCAGTGAGATCGTCTTTAATTCTTCGGAGTTCTCCAAAGAATACAGACAGGCCTGTCTATTCGGTGCTCCCTCAGATGGTAAACCCTCCGTCCCTTGAAACAGTCTGAGGAATATTTATTGCTCTCTATGGCAAACAAATTCATTTGGTTTAAATCATTTTTTCTGACCTTGTACTGACATTCTAACTTGCTTCCACACAAACTGGTTCATTTCAGATGTAAAGAAGTTATCAGTGTTAAATTGTCCACTCTAGGATGTGTTTGCTCTTCTTGTACCTATTTTTCTGAAGACTATACACGTGCAAAATGAGCACCAACAGATTAGTGCGGTATCTCACCTAATCACATGTAGCCACAGACCAGGACCCTTTCCCCACCATCGCCCACCGCCATGGTAACTAAAGGTAGCCGGATTTATGGAGGGCAATGAAGAAAGAGCAGGTTGACAGCCAAAAAGCTGAAGGAAACAATTCCAGAGGACTGATCCTTGCCGGCTTACATCAATTCACAAGCACAGCACACACCAGTGGATAACACGAAGCCTTTCCTGCTCTTGTGACTGAATCCCACACACTTACTGTTTTTGTCCATTCCGTGACTGAAATAAGAAGCATTTCCATTGAATAATTAACCAGAGAGCATAAATCTAACAATTTAGGAGAAAAAAAAGTTGTGAAACATGCTATTAGCATCTGACACACTCTACTAGTAACAGTAAAGAAAATCCATAATACCTTTTCAAATGATAACGAATACCTAGAAGTAACAAACAATCTGCTGGAGGAACTTAACGAGGTGAGCAATATTTTATTTGAGATGCAGCACAGTAACAGGCCCTTCCGGCCCAATGCACCCATGTTGCCTAGTTACATTCATGTGACCAATTAAGCTACTAACCCATCTTTGGAACATGGGAGCACCCGAGGTAATTCATACAGTCACAAGGAGAACTTATGGACAGCAGTGGGAATTGAACCTGACTTGTTGGTGCTGTAATAGTGTTACCCTTAGAACTATGCTACCTACTGTACTTTGGTGGGAGATTTTAAATTGTTGAGGTTTTGGGTTGAGTACATTATTTCAACCAAAAACATTGACAACTTGTTTTATTCCATAAATGCTACTTGACCTAACGAGTTCCTCTAGCCCAGGGGTTGGCAACCTGTGGCTCCGGAGCCGCATGCGCCTCTTTCATCTCTGTGCTGCGGCTCCCTGTGGCTTTGGAAAATAAATGATGAGTATTTAATTAAAATGTATTTTATGTTAGTTTGTTAGTTTATGAAATGTAATTCTAAATTTGAAGATTATGGTGAACTTGTACAATCTAAATAAAACGTGTTTTTTGTCGCTATTAATATACATCACCACTGCCAATGCCTGACACCCGCCAGTGCGCGATTTCTTTAATTTTTCGATCCAATGTAGGCTGAACATAGCTCTTCAGGGGAAAGGATGCACAGCCCTGCACATGTTGGAGGATGTTTTGGCATTCGAGCGAAAGTTGACAGTGCTTGCCAGAGATTTACAGAAAGGCACATTGTCTCACTTCCCCAATTTGAGAGAGTTCAAACAAGCTCACGACATGATAAATTCGGAGTGTTTACATTCTGCAATCATCGCAATGCAAACATTGTTTGGGAAACGCTTCTGTGAGTTCAGAGAGGGAAAAAACACATTATCCTTCCCGGTCACTCCCCTAAGCATCGATCCATCCCTACTGAATACGACTGCATTGGCAGGTGTGAGTCAATCTGATCTTGAGATGGAACTGGCCGACATAGCCGACAAAGACATATGAGTGTCCAAGTTTAGATGCTTGACAGCAGACCTTGAAGATGTTGCCCGTCAGAAGGCCGTTCTTGCTCAGAATCACAAATGGAGTGATATTGAAAACCTCCCCAAACCGGACAAACTTGTGTTCGAAACATGGAATGCTATCCCCGACATTTATATAAACATTAAAAAGTATGCGCTTGGAGTCCTGTCGATCTTTGGATCCACATATGTATGTGAGCAGGTGTTCTCCAACATGAACTTTATTAAAAACAAACATCGCGCTCGCCTCACAGATGACAGCTTGCGATCCTGTGTAAAGATGAAGGTGACATCATACAGCCCTGATGTGCAGATGCTGTGCGCTGAGGTCCAGGAGCAGAAATCCCATTAACCAAGTATGATAAATATTTTAATTGCCTATTATTTTACGTATATTCATATTTTTTCATTGTTCAGTGAAATAGTCCTTTTATTTTTCAGGTTGACAGTTGGCTGATGTTACTTTTGGTTTGCTGCTGGTGGACAATTCGGCGTTTTTCATAAGGACTCAAATAGACATTGAGTATTTTACTTAAAAGTTGCACGCAGAAATGTAATTTCGTTTTCTCTGCAGGAGTTCGTCGATTTCATAAATGCAACACATTATAGTTTGTTTATACATAGCATAAAGGCAAAAAAAACGTTGTATGCAGTGTTATTTCATTTTAAATGTCAAACGGGTTTTGTGACTCCCAGTGTTTTCTTTTCTGTGGCAAACGGGTCCAAATGGCTCTTTCAGTGGTAAAGGTTGCCGACTCCTGCTCTTGCCGATTGTTAGTGCCTCAGGTTTACGGCATCTGCGGTGTCTTATGTCTTGGAAGTAAATACCTGTTTGATTTAGGAAACTATTACATTAAACATTTTGAGGCACAGGTTAAGGAAACTGGCTGAAGTGAAAAGCTACCTCAGCCACACACACACACAAAATGCTGCAGGAACTCAACAGGCCAGGCAGCATCTATGGTAAAGAGTAAAGAGTTGACGTTGGGGGCTGAGGCCCTTCATCAGGACATTTTGCGTGCCTTGCTTGGATTTACTGCATCTACAGGTTTTCTCGTCGTTGAGCTACCTCAGCCAATGGGTGCATATCACCAGAATGTCTGCTTTTCCTTGCTGTTTAGTTGTCATGGAAAGGGTGTAGCTCCTTTAAAAAAAACACATCCAAAGGAACCAAATGATCACATTTTATTGGAGTGATTTCCTATGATGTTTTGTTGAAGAGTAGCAGGGGTAGAACAGATCAGGTATCACAACAAAATGCTGATTTTTTTTTGCTTATGTTTAGCATAAGTTACCAATTTAGTAAAGGAGTTGCAGCTTAAACACAAAGACGCCAGCTAAAGCATTGTTAGAGAGTTGTTTCTCATCACATTTTCTGGAAGCGCTTAAGGAAACGATTTTCATTTAGTGACCAGACTAGACCTGAGATGTGGAGAACATCCAACTGGTTGGTAGGAATATCTGTTTTAATGCCTCAATATGTTCAAGTTTTGAGGACCAACAGGCCATTAGAAAATGCTGAGTGTTACTTAAAAGCGTATAAGTCTTTTGCTATGGTGAGGGCTTTTGGAACAGACCCCAGGAGTTTCTGAGACACTTCGTTAGGACTTCAGTTATATACATTTAAGATTTGGTTGAACATTTTTTGATGGTTTGCCTAAAAAAGTGTGGTCTATGGTTTGGATCTTGTTTTAGGAGTCACCAGAAGAGTGGGAATGTTTGCTGGGGGCTAATCTTGCAAGGGGAAAGGGGAGAAAGCTCCTTGGACAGCACAGTAGCATAATGGTTAGCACAATGCTTTACAGAACAGGTGACTTGGGTTCAATTCCCACCACTGCCTGTAAGGAGCTTGTATGTTCTCCCCGTGACCGCGAGGGTTTCCTCCCACAGTCCAGAGATTGGTAGGTTAATTGGTCATTGTAAATTGTCCTGTGATTAGGCTAGGATTAAATCAGGGGATTGCTGGGCGACGCAGCTTGAATGGCCAGAAGGGCCTATTCCATGCTCTATTTCAATAAATAAATAAACACGAGGCATCTGCTATAGGAGAGAGGGATGGAAGGACAAAGTAAATTCCTACCCCCACAAGAACAGGACTTCCATTCTTTTCAGAAAGTCCTCCACCTGCTGCTTCTGAGTCATCCTGAAACTGCTGCTTTAGACGAGACATCAGTGAGGTGTGTTTGTGGAGATGGATATGCCACTCCACAATACTGCCTGGTCATCTGTATGTTATATTTGCAGGAATATCTGTTTTACTGTCTCAATATGTTCAACTTATGATGACCAACTGTTTGGAACAAAACAAATTTTCAAATCAGTATGTCTTATTAGTGCAGCACCAATGGGAGACAGCTTCCAACCTTTCATCCTAAAAAAAATAGTAGACTCAAATTAAGCAAACTTACATCTTGATTGGACATATCCCAATAAGGCCGCTCTCCATAGGACATAACTTCCCACATCACAATCCCATAACTCCAAACATCACTTGCTGAGGTAAACTTGCGATAAGCAATTGCTTCAGGTGCTGTCCACCTGATTGGGATCTTTCCGCCCTGTAAACAAGAATTTGATCATCAGTTAGAAGGCAAAAGTTTGTTGTGTTGCCTCTGGTTATTTGATCATCTTACCCTGGCTTCCAGCACAAAGATCCAATTGTTGAGTTAGGTGAGTGTGGCCTTACCCGTGTGGTGTACGCTGCCTCTGGATCATCTTCGAGAACTCGGGACATGCCAAAGTCAGAAACTTTGCAGACTAAATTACTGTTCACAAGAATATTCCGAGCAGCCAAATCTCGGTGCACATAGCTCATATCAGAGAGGTACTTCATTCCTGAGCCAATTCCTCGCAGCATTCCCACAAGCTGAATAACGGTGAACTGGCCGTCATTCTTCTGTAAACAACACAAATCATGTTCACTTCTACAATAGAGCAGGACTACATCTTAGAAAGAGTCTCTTTCCCAAAAAAAAATGCATTTTCTTCAGAGCCTGACAATGACTTACCCTGAGGAATGCATCCAAGGATCCATTTTCCATGTATTCAGTTATGATCATTACTGGTTTACCTAGAGTTTCAAACAAAACAGAATTATTTGCCAAACATTTCCATTAATGAGATGAAAATGAGATACAGAGAATTACATTGGCTGTACCTTCATTTATCATGATAGATCTAATTTAATTAAAAATGCCACAATCTATGCCCTAGATGCATAGAAGTCTGGATGATTTATTGAATAACATGTTGGACACCATCTGTCAGATTAACCCTTACTAGTTATATATTTGCAAGGTCTTGTGTAATTTAGAGAATGTCTCTAGAGTTTAGCTGCTTGAAAGAAGTTCGTCTTTCCTGACTCTCGGGATCATAATTGCACCTTTTTAGGACGTGACATGTTGCCACAAATTGAATTCACAGGTCCGTCTCCAAGCAGTATCTGTTCACAGGCTATTTTCCACTCTGGCACTCATAATAAAACATGGAAGAGAATCAGGTAAGAATGTACCGGGTTGCTGATCTCTGACTGTCAATTTAACAAGTGTACAAACAGTAAAAACTGTGCTACTACAATAGGGAATAAGGCATTAAAAATTTAGATGCCAGTGGTTGTTCACTGAAGTCACTAAGCAAAACCTGCTACATTCCAAATCAAATGGAGTTTAATTTTATACATGCAGTTCCTGATATATTACTGAAGTTAATTATTTTAAGATTCTATTTAATTGCACTGTAAGCTATCTCAACTCTAAATTGTTCACTTGGAATTTAGTTAGACGGACACCAGTAACCCCAAGCATAAACATCTATTCTTCATGTGCAGAAGTGGCCGGTGTCTGCTCGCTGACTATTTGACAATGAGAGGCATCACAATAAATGTAACCCTGTCTGTGGTGATATCACGTGTCACATGTAAGAACATGACTGGACGGAGTTCTGAGCATGCACAAAAATAACAGAATGTTCTAGAAACTTGTATGGTTAAAACATGGTTGCTGTTAAATAAAAGTTCTAGTCATGTTCTTCCAGAATATGGTTTGTTCTTAGTAACCCACAGTACGTATAAAGAACACAACATGGTGTCAGCAGTTGGTCTGGAAGAATAATACATTACATAAACATGGGCGAATCAAAGATAACCGAAAAAAAGTGCGAACTTTTTCATTGTTTGCTAACAGCTTTAAAAATGGAGGTGTTGCAACCCCCATCGATGCTTCAGCTGACTGGAAACATTGCTGAAAACTGGAAAAAATTTAAACTGCGTTTTGAAATATACGTAACGGCAATCAGAGCAGATAATAAAACGGAGAAAATTAAAGCTGCAATTCTACTCCACGTGATCGGGGACAACACGATTGAGGTACATAACCACTTTACTTTTGAAAATGGTGAGAATTTATATTTCAAAGCAATAATGGACAAATTTGACGCATTTTGTATACCAAAGTGCAATGTGATGTATGACAGATATAAATTCTTTACATGTCAGCAGAAAGCTGGTCAAATGATTAATTGATTTGTTACAGAATTGGGATACCACAGTAAAAGATGCGAGTTTTCAGAGCTTACAGACTCTCTCATTAAAGACAGAATTGTTTGCAGCATTCTGGATAATGGTCTGAGAGAAAGACTGTTGGAACAAGATTTGAATTTGGATAAAAGCTGTGGCACTGTAAAGCTTCTGAGACCGTGATGTCGCAGGCTAAAGAGCTTTTTATCGAGAACGGCAGTGAATACGCTGTAAAGTGTAAACATATTCAAAAAAATAATGAAGCGACAACAAACTGATGGAGAGCAAGACGTCATCTGAAAGAAAAAGAACTCTGTGATGGCTGTGGGCGGCAGCACCGACCTGAAATGTGTCCAGTGTACGGGAAAGTGTGCAACAACTATGGTAAGAGTAATCATTTTTCATGCTATTGCAGAAGTAGAAAGAAAATAAAATAAGTAAATGCAGTGCTGGAAAATGAATGTGAGAAGTTTTATATAGATGAGCTTTGTGAAAATAGACAAAATAAGAATGGCTGGACTATTCCATTGTGAGTGAACCAAAACAATATTCTGTTTAAACTGGATACTGGAGCACAAATAAATGTCCTTGCGGAATCTGAGTTTAATGCATTAAAGCCAAGACCAAAGTCACATCAGACAAATATAAAAGTGACTGGGTACTCAGGTGCAGACATTCCAGTTAAAGGAACACGTGTGGCAAAAGTATCACACAAAAATACTGTACACACGCTTTCGTTTGTGGTCGTGCCAAAAAATGTACAGTCAATACTGGGTCTATTTGCCTGTGAGAGACTGAATTTGGTGAAAAGAGTATTAGTCCTGGACAGTGACAGAGAGTCAGAATACAGTGACGATGAAAGAGCAAGAGAGAACAGAATTTGATTCCAACGCGGCAAAAGTAAAAGAAGTTATGAAGAAAGCTCCCAGACCCATCCCTTTGTTAACAGCATCTGACAATGCATTGCCACCAAAACCAGACTTGTCAGTACAGTACAATATTGATCTGAAGCCAAAGACTGACAAGAATCAGGATCCAATTGAAGAAGTGAAAGCACAAGTGAACGAATTGAGAAATTTTATTGAAATGATGAAGACTCAGCATAAAAAAGAGATCATACGATTAATGAATGAACTGCGATTTCTTCTCAAAGACCTCAAGAAAGAGCTAACTTCAGAGTTTCCAGTCTGATGCAGGCCAGACAAAACATGAAAATAACAATGAAAAACAAGAACAGTGTGAACCACTTAGAAGGTCTACTTGTGTACGTAAACCCCCAGAGAAACTGACAGAGGCATGTTAAATTATGCATTTGTTTTGATTAATGTTGCTAATTGTTTTCTTTCTGAGGAAAGTAAGATGCGGTGATACCACGTGTCATGTGTAAGAATGTGATTGGACATAGTTCTGAGCATGCACAGAAATGACAGAATATTCTAGAAACTTGTAGGGTTAAAACGTGGTTGTTGTTTACTGTTAAATAAAAATTCTAGTTATGTTCTTCCGGAATATAGTTTGTTCTTAGTAACCCACAGTACGTATAAAGAAAACAATATTGTCCGCACCTTATATTTACAAACTCAGTCACCGGATAGCAAGCGGATCCAGGAATGTGACTAATCTGGCTCTCCTTCTCTCCTCCCCCACATTCTCACTACCTCAGTTCTGGAGTGCCAAACTCCTGCTGGGTTACGCAGGTCTACCCAGCTCAATACCACAGCAGACTCTTATTCCCAATTACTAACTTTATCACAGTAAGTCTCAAGAGAAAATTTAACTTATTCATGCAATTAATCTGCTAATAGCAGCTTTTTTTCTTTCAGGACAGTGAGTAGAAAGATGGCTGTATGTTACAACATGGCACTGTCTCAGCTCTGCAGACCAGGTTCATATTCAAGTCAGAACATGAAGTGCTGAAGTGACAACTTAGAATCAATTCTGGAAATAAGGTTGGAGACTTGATTTGCATTTTTTATTTTTTGTTTACTAAATACTGTCATTTATCATACCTATCAAAATCTAGTTGAGATTAATGTTTTATTCAGGGACAGCCATTAGAGAAGCAGGAACAAGGGGAAATGTGCTCATTATGGTTCTGTACAGTCTGCTGGGCATCAAGCAATAGGATACAATAGGTCAGGTTACACATTCTCTAAATTTAAATAGCAATTTCTAAGAACTGCTTTTACAAAGAAATATTCTTCTGTTACTGCTATGCTTGCAGATGAATTGCAATGCTTAATTGTTGCACATTTATCTAGAGAAGCTCGGCTTATTAGTCACAAGGGAAGAAAGGAATTCTTGTGCACAAACATTTATAACATCTCATCCTTTCACAGGCAGGTAGCCTTAGATATGGTTTACGACAAAAAGGAATTGTTTTGCTGCTTAATATCGAATTCCTTGCCATCTGTTTTCACCTATCCCATGACACCCTGCCAAGTCTGTCACAGTTTCAGAAAATATCCTGGCCTAAATAGACCTAGATATTAATTTCACTGCAAATCTTAGTACAAGCTGTCTAAGGATAGAATGTCAATTTGCACCGTAAACTCATTTGAATCTGCCACAAAGATTAATGACTTGTGTTCCAGGGCTTCTCCCTTGTTATTTTTCAGAAAGTGTCCCATCTGTCATTTCTAGATGAACGTATACAGCATTTATGCACAGTCCGTTCACTGCACCTACATTTTGTAACAACTCCCTCCAAGTGGATGATGTTCGGGTGATCAAACTGGCCCATGATGCTTGCTTCACTCAGGAAATCTCGTCTCTGTTTATCAGTATAGCCAGCTTTTAGGGTCTTGATGGCAACACAGATCTCTCTCTTGCCTGGCATTTTCAATCGTCCACTACATACTTCACCAAATTCACCTGTGGAAAAGAATGAGGCATATGATCAAAAATGACATACTTAGTCCCTTGGGCCAATCCCACCATTCAACAAAGTCATTTCCCTTTGATCTAATGGCATATGCAAGCTTCCTTCCATAGTAACTCCTAATTCTAGTTGAAATCATAGAACCATACACAACAAAAACAATCCTTTGGCCCAACTCATCTATACCAACTGTCATTCTAACTGAGCTACTTCCACTGTCTGTGTTTACCCATATGCCTCTGAGCCTTTCCTATCTACATAACTGCTAAATTCCTTCTGAACCTTGGAACTGTACCCCCATTTGCCACTTCGCCAAGCAGCTTGTTCCACATACCTGCCACTTTTTTCCATGTAGAAAATGATGCCTGTCAGGACCTCCTTTCTCCCCACTCAGCTTAAATCTATGTCCTCTAGTTTTAAACTCCCCTAACCTGGAAAAGACTGACTATTCACTTTATCTACAGCCCACACTATTTTATAAACTACAATAAAGTTACCCCTCAGCCTCCTACACCCTAGAAAGTGCCCCAGCCTTTTCTTAGATCTCAAGCCCTCCAGTCCTGATAACATCCTTGTAAATATTTGATGCACCCCATTCAGATAATTGACATCCTTCCAACAGTTCAGTAATCAGAACAGAACACAATTCTCCAAGTGTGGTCTCGCGAACCATTGTTCAGTAAATCTTTCTCCCAAGATCACGCCATGATTTTGCTTGACAGTAAATTTATCAATGTAAGAATTGAATTAACAAAGTGTTTTGCATAGTTCTACTACTCCTTTGCTTGGAAGTATTTTCTAGCTTCAATGCTGACTGCTTTGGCCATAAATTTCAGATACACATTCTCCAGTCCTAGATTCTCAAACCAGCAAGAATATATGTTCTTAATTTACCCTATCTATTCTCCTTCTTATCTCAAACTTCAAACAGAACAACCCTTGCATAGAAACATAGAAAATAGGTGCAGGAGTAGGCCACTTGGCCCTTCGAGCCTGCACCGCCATTCAGTATGATCATGGCTGATCATCCAACTCAGAATCCTGTACCTGCTTTCTCTCCATACCCCCTGATCCCTTTAGCCACAAGGGCCATATCTAACTTCCTCTTAAATATAGCCAATGAGCCGGCCTCAACTGTTTCCTGTGGCAGAGAATTCCACAGAGTCACCACTCTCTGTTTGAAGAAGTTTTTCCTCATCTCGGTCCTAAAAGGCTTCCCCTTTATCGTTAAACTGTGACCCCTCATTCTGGACTTCCCCAACATCAGAAACAATCTTCCTGCATCTAGCCTGTCCAATCCCTTTAGAATTTTATACATTTCAATAAGATCCCCCCTCAATCTTCTAAATTCCAGTGAGTATAAGGTCGATCCAGTCTTTCTTCATATGAACGTGCTGCCATCCCAGGAATTAATCTGGTGAACCTTCTTTGTACTCCTTCTATGGCAAGAATGTCTTTCCTCAGAATAGGGGACCAAAACTGCACACAATACTCTAGGTGCAGTCTCACCAAGGCCTTGTACAACTGCAGTAGAACCTCCCTGCTCCTGTACTCAAATCCTTTTGCCTTTTGAAACACTAGGGAATTCCACCCTCCTGCATCTCTCCATGTAATTTAACCTGGGAATATAGGTGTTATTTTCATCCATCTGCACTGCCCCTCCTCCAAGGCCAAAATATTCTTCCGATGTTGTAGGTACTTCAAACCAAGAACTCCAGATGTAGTCTAGTTAATGTTTTGCAATGCTTATGCAATTACGTTTTTCTATTCAGTTGTAGAAAGCACTTATGCTAATAGCCTTAATTTCATCCCAATTAAAGATACGTGGATGAACATAGAATATAGAACAATACAGCACAGAAATAGGCCATCTGACCCACAATGTTGTGTCGAACCAGCTAAAAAGCAAATCAAAAACAATCCAGACACTAATTCCTCCTACCTACACCATGTCCATATTCCTCCATCTTCCTCATATCCATGTGCCTATCCAAGCATCTCTTAAAATTTTAAATGGTTTTCGTCATATACTAGATGGGCCAACAGGCCTGTGACCCTAAAACTCATGGTCACAATTCCCAACTATGGAACTACTTTTTACCATAATCTATTAGTTTTATTTTTGCCTGGAATAGTTTACAAAGCAGTGGTGGTTATCCTAATTAAATGCAGTATGCTGTTAAAGATGGACTGCTAAAGTGGCAAAGCTAAACTACCAACAACCTTTCCATTCCCTAAAGACTGAGCTAATCAATATTACACCCAATGGATCAGATCACAAAATCTCTTTTACCAGACAGTCACGAAAGTTGGAAGACAATTAAGCAAACAACAAGAGGAAGTTCCCTGACCATCTCTAACCTCTGGAGTTCAAAGGATATGACCAGAGAGAACCTAGCATAAATGTTAATGATTATATAATCTTCTGAGATTAGCCTTGATTTGCAGAAGAGCAAGCATCTAAATCCTTCTTAATCATGGTATGCAAAATAGTTTTTATTCCTTTGCATGGGCTGCCTCACTTCTATCACGCAATTTTCCAATAAGGAAGTTTAAAATATATTGTCCAACCAGAAAGCTGATCATAAATATACTCTGGTTCAATTTATAAATATATTGTCTCAATAACTTACCTACACCAATCACTCTTTCAATCTTAATACAAGAAGCATCAATTTCTTTGGCAAATTCGTGAACAGCTTGATTGGGATCCTCATATGTGAAGGGATCGACATATGTCCTCACCCCTTTAAAATGCACAAAATGTTTAAAAAATAGTTTTCAGTGTTTATGCAAATTGAAGGCAAATTGTAAAGGGAATATACTGTATCTTTATGTTCCTATTATAAACCAACAAAACATTGTTAATTCTGTACCATTATAATGTAGCAATATTTACATTTTACAGGGTGGAATCTCATCACCAATCTTTCTCTCCTGATCTCCAAGACACCAATGTTTGGCTTCAGAACAAACTTGTATATCTAATACTTGATTCCTGATGCATGTTTTTGGATGGCAATTGACTGACTGTCAGCCAGCCTTTCATCCACTGAAGGACTGTAAAAATTCGACATCTGACTTTACGTAACAGCTTGTAACATGAGTAACTGGATAAAGATCTGGAGATGGAATCTTAGTTCCTTCACGCTCCAAAGCCTGAGGCAAATTGTGCTTCCTAAAGTTGCTCAGCTAAATTACCACAGATCAAAATCCAGCTGAGATTCTAGAATGGTTAGTTTTTGTTTTAACTACATGCCAACATACTGTGAGGTATGAGTATAAGTTTTGTTATCCTTTTATCAACAACAACATTTGTGAATTCTTTGAAGTTTGTTGAACTGATGTTTAAAGGCACAAAGCAGATTTCTGTATTTGCCAAATCATGAGGGAAGGCTCTGAAGGAGATTTCCCTGATTTGAAATGGATATTAATAACAACATAAATTTGGCACCAACAATATTACAAAATGGAAACCACTTGTATTTGAAGTAACTTATGTACAGTCTTCTGTACAGTATTAGTTTGGTGTTAGTCTTGAAATAAGATAGCAGGACCTCCTGGCTCAAAACTTAAGACACTACCCGATCTCACAAACCCACTCACTCCAACTTTATCCTAATGTGAGAATGTCATTGAATAGAGATGAATATAGTATGGTGATGCAAATAGGGTGTCCGCATTTTTAACACTTCAAAAAAATGAATGCTCAAAAAACAGCCTTGAGAGTTTACAGAGCTGAGCCTGGATATCCACCCAAAGCTCTAAAAATAAATAACCACCAGGATAAAAGACTATTGTTAGCTAGTAGAGCCGAATTAGTACAAAGGGCTTGATAGGCAATCTTGAGCCCTGTAAATTCTTTAACACATTCTGTTTAGGTACAAAAGTGCAAATACCTTTCCGGCATAAATTGTTGCTTATTATCACATACCTTGCCCATTATGTAAATTTTTCTCCTCATCTGCATCCTGCTTGGCTTTACTGTATTTTCTGCGTCTGCATGAACAGAAAATAAAGCATTAAGATTAATGATAATAAGGTGGGGAGGTAGGGGGGAATTAAGAATTCAAGACCACCTGCTTAGCTGGGAATGTACCTCACCGGTCAAACATTCAATTGTACTCTTTTTGCTTTGTAATTACAGGTCTTGGTCTCCTCCCCCAGTCCCTACTTGCATGATTGTCACCTGCTGAACTTTGCCTGGGGTAAGACACTCATTAACCACTGAGAAAGCTGGAGAACTCATTAGCCACTCATTGAACAAGGGAAATGAATGTTAATAGCCAGTTGCAGACCTGGAAAATAAAATGACATTTGGAGATGGCTTACCTGACTAAGCCTAAATAGAATAAGGAAGCCTTTGTAACGGTTTGATTTATGTAATTAGAAAGGTTTAAGTGGAATCACAGGGCACAGGTAGAGAGTGCTTTGATAAGCAGCAGGGGTCAGAAGGGCCAGCAGGTTGTAGGTGAGACAGAGAGGACATTCTCTGCAGGCTGCCAAAGCACAACACAATACAGTATTAACATGGAATTTATGGACTCACTCAAAGTAGCAAAACAGTTGGGAGTCTCAAATGCCAATGCTTTGTTCTTGCTGCCAGTATTATTCAAAGATAGATAAAGAATAAAAGATATTGGCAATGGGTAAACATTTCACTGATAACATTGTCAAACCTCTGACTTCAATCTGCCATGCTAGTACAAGAGAAAAGGAGGTAAACCTTGATGACTTTTTCTTTGAATATGTAGAATGCTGATGACGGATTAATTACTGGGGTCTCTTTATATCATTGACCAGGATTCAGCGAAAGGTTTATGCAGGTAAAGAAGATACCAGAGAATGAAACCTTTGCTGTTAATTTTGTCAATTAAGAGTTTTTGTTCATTTGGAAAAATAAAAAAGTCATCAATGTTTTAAAATCCAAATACAAGATTAACTTAACATCTTTGTTTGTGATCTCAATTTAGTTTAACAAATACATGGGAAGGGGCGTTTGCTCTAACCTGTAGCAAGTTACTTACAGCTATCAGATGCTCCGTGTGCATCATTTAAAAATAACTTTGTTTCAGTGTAGATTAGCATTCTGTCAGTAGGTGGATAAACACAATGCTAGCAAAGAGGACATCCAAGCCCATAATCTTTTGATCAGAATTAATTCTCAGTGTGTACTCTCCCACTGTGATGGAGCAACATCGTTATTAGCTGTGATACAAATAAGTAGGCTTTGATAATTCGCTCAAATTGGGGTAAAGCCTTTTACAAAGAGACTTTCAATAGGAAACTGCATTGGACAACAATGTCGGCCATTCAGTCTTTATTATCTTATTTACTATTCAAAAAAGTCATGGCTGATCTTTTATCTCATCATCAGTTTCCCATACTAATCAAAACTCCATCTTTGTCTTGAATATAACTGATCATCCTCAGATCTCCTGGATAGAGAATTCCAAAGATTCACTACTCTTTGGAATTATAAAAAAAATTGTGTATGGCTAAACATTCCCTTGTTGTTAGATACTCCCTTCTGGTAGATAACTCCAGTCAGGGTAAACATCACTCCTATCCCATTTCTGCCAGGTCATGTAAAAAAGTTAGCAACAGACACAAAATGCTGGAGGAACTCAGCTGGCCAGGCAGCATCTATGGAACAGTAAACACGAGGGAATCTACAAATGCTGGAAGTTCAAGCAACACACACAAAATGCTGACTGAATGCAGCAGGCCAGGTAGCATCTATAGGAAGAAGTAAAGTCAACCTTTCAGGCCAAGACCCTTCGTCAGGACTAACTGAAAGAAGAGATAGGAAGAGATTTGAAAGTGGAAGGTGGAGGGGGAAATCCGAAATGATAGAAGACAGAGGGGGAGGGATGAAGCTAAGAGCTGGAAAGTTGATTGGCAAAAGGGACACACAGCTGGAGAAGGGAGAGAATCATGGGATGGGAGGCCTAGGGAGAAAAAAGGGGGGAGGGGAGCACCAGAGGGAGATGGAGAGCAGGCAAGGAATGATTGTGAGAGGAACAGAGAGAGGAAAAAAAGGGGAAAATAAATAAATAAATAAATAGATAGCTAGACAAGATAGATAAATAAGGAGGGAAGGAAGGAAGGAAGGTATGGGGTAAGAAGGGGAGGTGGAGTATTAATGGAAGTTAGAGAAATCAATGTTCATGCCATCAGATGGAATATAAGGTGTTGTTCCTCCAGCCTGTGTGTGGCTTCATCTTGACAGTAGAGGAGGCCATGGACAGACATATCAGAATGGGAATGGCCACAGACAGTCCTTCCAGGTGAGGCGACACTTCACCTGTGAGTCAGCTGGTGTGATATACTGTGTCCGGTGCTCACGGTGCGGCCTTCTATATATTGGTGAGACCCGACGCAGACTAGGAAATCATTTCGCTGAATACGTACACTCTGTCCACCAGAGAAAGCAGGCTCTCCCACTGGCCACACATTTTAATTCCACGTCCCATTCCCATTCTGATATGTCTGTCCATGGCCTCCTCTACTGTCAAGATGAAGCCACACTCAGGTTGGAGGAAGAACACCTTATATTCCGTCTAGGTAGCCTCCAACCTGATGGCATGAACATTGATTTCTCTAACTTCTGTTAATTCCCCGCACCCCTTCTTACTCCATCATTTATTTATTTATTTACCTACTTACTTACTTACTAGTTTTCACTTTTTTCCTTCTTTTCTCTTGCTTTTTTCTCTCTCCGTCTCTCTCACAATCACTTCTTGCTTGCTCTCCATCTCCCTCTGGTGCTCCCCTCCCCCTTTCTTTCTCTCTAGGCCTCCCATCCCATGATTCTCTCCATTCTCCAGTTGTGTATCCCTTTTGCCGATCACCTTTCCAGCTCTTAGCTTCATCCCTCCCCTTTCTGTCTTCTCCTATCATTTAGGATCTCCCCTCCCACTTTCAAATCTCTTACTATCACTTCTTTCAGTTAGTCCTGCCGAAGGGTCTCAGCCCGAAACGTCAACTGTACTTCTCCCTATAGATGCTGCCTGGCCTGCTGCATTCCACCGGCATTTTGTGTGTCGATGGAACAGTGTAAACTATCAACGCTTCAGCCTGAGCCCATTCATCAGGATGTGATGAAAATTTCAATAAAATCCTTACACATTCTTCTAAATTCAAAAGAGTACAGAGCCAGATTTTAATTTTTCCTGATAAAACAAACCTAGCTTCCTACAAATTAACTTTATGAACCACACTTTTGCAAATTTAAACTTTCTTTGGTAGGGAGACCAGACTTGCCTACAATATATTTGGAGCAATGGTATTAGAATCCATATAATTGGAACAAGACATTTCTACTCTTGTATTCAATATTCCTTCAATCAAAGGTCGACATACTGTTTGCTTTTCTAATTGCTTGCTATCTCTGTGTGTTATCATTGACTGATGCATTTACAAGCTCTGAGCTCTTCAATTCCTGAGGTAACAGATAATTTTAAAAATACTTTTATTTTTTTCATTACCAGAATGGATGATCTCACATATTTCCACACTGGATTTCATTTGCTTAGCTGATTGAGGTTATACTCCCACCTATCTTTGCTGCAAATTTGGATATATTACACTCTATCCTCTCACTCATAACATGGGTCGCTCCTCAGGATCCAGCAACATCCCACTGGTCTGAACTTCCTAGCCTGTAAATGACTGACTGCATTATTGTCTGGTATGGCATTTCAAATGTAAAGGGACATAAGAAACTGCAGAGTTGGGGACCCAGCCCAATGCATCACAGGCACATTCCTCCCCACCACTGGCAGTATCTACAAGAGGAACTGCCACCTTCTCAGAGCTGCCATCAAGAAGAAAGCACAGAAGCCTGAAGTTGCACCAAGTTGCAGAAAAGTTACTTTCCTTCAATCATTCGGTTCTTGAATCAACTGACACAACCCCAATTATTGCAGTTTAGCAATACCACAATCACTTTGCACTTGAGAAGAACTTTCGTTCTAATTTGTGTTCTTTCATGTAAAAATTCTGAATCAGTTATTTTTAATTTATGTTTTTTTCTTCAGAATGCTGTTCATACATTGCTATGTATCTTTGATATTACTGCATGTACATTTTTAATTGTACCTGTGCATACAGATGTAGATGACAATAAACTCGAATTTAACTTCAAATAACCATTTCGATACACACCAGTATACTATCTCTACTCTTGTTTAATATACTTTTGTGTGGCAGCTTATTCAAAGCTTTTTGAAATTGTTGCTGTATTACATCAGCTGGATTTGGATGTCACAGCAGTATTGAATCATTGAATGTTTAAGCAGAGGAAGAACCATTGTTCCCACTCAGTTATATAATTCCAAATGCCTGAAAATACTTCACCTTCAGGTATTTAAACAGCTTGCTTCTTAAAGTTGCTTATTAAATCTGCTTCTACCAATATTTCACATATTGCATTCTAAATTATTATAAGATGAAGGTGAAGTAATTTTAATCCCTACCTTTGCTCCCTTTCTCAAATACCTCCAAATCCTTAATTCATTAATATCCTTCTTAATTTCAGTACCTAATCGATACTTAACCTTTTCTGTATAAAGAAAAGACAATTAATTATTTCTGTTCTCTGTCAAAAGAAGCGGAACCAAACATAGTTCAACCTCAACTAAATCATCTACCCTGGAATAATAAGGTCATTTGAGTATTCAATGCTATGCTTGACTATCTAACATAAATCATGAAATAAGCTGGAATCTATATGGTCTATGTTGTCTACTATAACACCTCATAAATTTGTAGAAATTATTGGGCATTTCTGAAAGAGCATGAGATCATCCAAGACAGAAGGATAAATATTTTGTCAGGAGCACTGCGATAAGAAATTCTGTAACATACATGACTCAAGCTAATAAGTGTAACAACATGTGATCCAATTTCCAATACTGTGTAGTTTGCATACTGATTTAGCTAACAGAATCGAAAATTCACAAGCAAATTAAAATCATAGCTACATACTTAAGCATTCATACCTGATGTCTTTAGTTAATCATTTTATCTGCGTCCTTTCAGTAAACATCAGGAATTCACATTTTGCTTCAATTGCTTTCAAGTAAATATAAATCCTATATAATTATTCATACATCAAAAAAACCTGCTTACCTACTACATTCTCCTGAAATCCAAATACCAAATTAATTATGTACATAAACCAGAATTCCTAATTTTCAGTGATGCACGTACATTAGAACTGACATAAAGAATTGGAATAAGCTGAAACAATGTTGTTCCTGTTCCTCTTCCACGTTATCAACATCTACACAATGCCCGTCCACAGGACACCTGGCTGTAATTGTTTTTATATAAAAAGAATGTAGTTCCATAACATTCCTGTCCAAATCTATTACTTATTCCACTATTGACTTGTTCCATAGCCCAGCAAACATTCCCTATTTGCTGTTCCCCCAGTTTATTACAGATTAGTGCAGCTGTCAATTTTTGGGCTTTGACAGATTAGTTGGCTCACCCATAAGTAAACAGCGCTGAAGTACTCTAAATAAAAAGCAATCTTTAAAAGGCAAGGAGCAGAATTCAATTGATTTCTATCTGTGATTTATTGCGATCCACAAGCATGGCTGTTATCACCAGATTTACGGCTCCTTTGTAGTAATATAAACAGTAGTTCACCTTTGAACAGCAAATGCACAAGATTGCTCCCGACATGGCAAAACTGGTTACCCCACCAGTTTCCTTCTGACAATTTTCTGTCTGATACAAAAAAAATCAATGAGGCCAAAGGTGGACATTTTCATTTTCTAAGAGTGATCCGTGGACAGCCAATCACCAAATCCCTGTTTATCAAAGCCTGAGAATAACAGTATTTATAACACAGAATTCATCAGCTTCTACATTCAATGAATGTCAATGCTCTTAGGTGGCAAGTCATAATTAGAATTCCAATGAATAGTGCCATCAATCCTGTCTTAAGTAATAAAGCCATCAAAATAAATGGATGTGATATTAAACTATCATGCTTGTCATTACTACGTCCTATTACAGTGGCTTTTAATAAAGATTTCTCACCAAATTATGCTGTCTGTTACTTTTTGCTTTGTTTCCTAGAAACAGCTTCAGGTTAGAATATCTCTGTACAATTATTCATGATGCATTACTCAGAATAATATAACCTGACAGATGTTTCAAGGTTACCAGAGTTGGAGTTTGGCAAGAAATACAAGCGACCTGCAGAGTATTTTGGAAATTTTAATAGATCTGTGTAAAGTTATATTTTGCTATGGTATGCTTTCCCAGGTTAATGCAAACAAGAATATTTTTATTGTATCATAAGATGCCAAGCCAATATCATGATATTTAATGAGTACTGAAGATTTATAAAAATTGCTTTCAGTTATATTTTGAAATTTCTTTTAAAAATATTAGATAGATCAATCCACTGGAGGCATTTTGTTTTGCTTTTCAACTTCCTCCTTCTCAGTGGAAGTGTAATTTTATGGTACCATATCTAGTCTAATCAGTAGCAACATTGATCCTCACTGCAAAAGAAATCAAGTGCAGTTTTAAACTTGTGATCTGCCAGTTCCCATTTTTTCGGCTATTCAGGCTAAGAGCAATTTCAGCCCCTTGTAATCTAGACAAAGCTATGATCAATCTTAAGTAAAGATTGAAGCCAGGTTTGCTGAAGTGATCCCAATTTTAGTGGGATCGTTTTGTTAATAGTTAAGTGAGTTGAGGAGTGAGAGAGCAGAAACAAGATAAGGGACATGTGAAAGCTGTAAAATGCTGGTCAGAGCTGTTCTGGAAAATTGAACAAGAAAACTAGAAATGGCCAGCAAATCAGGTAGCATCCATGGAGAGAGTAAAGGTGAATTCATGCTATAGATGAATAACCTAGAGTAGAATGGGTCAGCACTGAGAAAAACTAGTCAGAGCAAGATATCTAAAATGTACCAAAGAGAAGATGAGGTGTCTTTCCTTAAAGGGCTTTGGTGGAACAATGTAGAAAGCCAGTTAGGAGTGGAAAGAACAACTAAAGTGACAGGCAACTGGAAGTGCTGAGTTGCCTATGCAGACTGAATAGTACTACCCAAACAATTGCCTAATTGGCATTTAGCTTCCCCAATATAGAGGACACCACATAGTGAGCACCAAGTGTGGTACATTTATTTGGAAGAATGCAAGTCAATTATTGAAACACCTGCGAAGGCTATTTGGATTCTGGATGGTGGAAGGGAAAAGGCAAAATGACAAGTGCTGCATCCCCTCCAGTTGTGCAGGAAAGGACCGTGAGAAAGGTTGGTGGAGATAGAAGAAAATACCAGGAAGTTATAAACAGAATGACTTATTAGGAATGCTGGTAATAGAAGGGAAAAATGCCTAGCAATGAAATTATCATTGAAGGTGGCAAAAATTGTGAAGAATGGAGGCCGGTGGGAGCAGAAGGGTCAGGGTTTCTCTATTCTTGGTCTATTTAGAATGAGATTAGATGAGAACAAAGAAGCAAGAAATTAGATGAGAAAAGTTCAAGGACTCTATCAAGATAACTCTGGGGCAATAATATGCAAACTTAATGTCCAAAAAGCAAAATTTAATTGGGAATACAAAGGGGAAATATCTGTACAGTGTATAATCATACCACGCACAAAGAAAGACGATTGTGGTTGTTCTAAGTTAGTTATCTCTGTTCTAGGATATTGGTGTAGGATTTCCTCGGGGTGTGTTCCTACAGCTGCTTCATCAATGACTTCCCTCAGCTATGCCAGATGTCAGCATAATCACAGCTGGTTTGATAGTATTCAGTTTTATTCGTAAGTCCTCGGATTTTGAACAGTCTTTTCTTGCCTGCACATTTGGGCTCGGGTGGATAAATGTCACGCAATGTTCTTGCAACATTATTGACAAGCAGTAACCCTATTCAACAAACAGTAGTCTAACTACCTGGCCACTGTTGCTGAACCTTTGACCATCTATAACCTAGAAACCAACATCACCATGAATCATAAATACATCAGTACTGATTACAACACCAGGATGTTTCGTGGCAAGTGTCACAGCTTTTTACACCCCCCCCCCCATTATCTCTCTTTTCATCATCTAAAATGAGCAATCAGAAATGCTATGGAATATTGTGTGCCTAAGTGAGTGTGGTTCCAAATCTTTCCAGCATCGGACACTGTCTAGGACAGAGGTCGGCAACCTGTGGCTCCGGAGCCGCATTCGGCTCTTTGATCTCTGTGCTGCGGCTCCCCGTGGTTTGTTAGCTTTTGAAATGTAATTCGAAATTTGAAGATTATGGTGATCTTGTACAATCTAAAAACTTTGTGGAGACCCCATTTCCTGGCACATCCGAACCGGCTCACAATTAGCCACCATTCCGGCTAAGGGAGAGAGCCTACGGGGGTTTGTGAGTACGTGTCTTTTTGAGCATCCGCGCCCACGGGGACGGGTTGAGGGAGGCTTTAAAGCAAGGCTGTTTAGTTCAAATAAAGTTACCTTTGACTGCAGTCTTTATTTTAGCGCTGCGTGTAACACACCGCTACAACGTGTTTTTTATCGCTATTAATATACATCACCACTGCCAATGCCTGACACCCGCCAGTGCACGCTTTCTTTTAATTCTTCGATCCAAGGTAGGCTAACTATGGAGTAACCTTCAACCCAACGTCTTTTTTTCGGAGTTCAAAATGTTTTTGTTGCATGCAGAAATGTAATTTCGTTTTCTCTGCAGGAGTTCATCAATTTCATAAATGCAACACATTATAGTTTGTTTATACATAGCATAAAGGCAAAAAAACCCGTTGTATGCAGTGTTATTTCATTTTAAATGTCAAATGGGTTTTGTGGCTCCCAGTGTTTTCTTTTCTGTGGGAAATGGGTCCATATTGGCTCTTTCAGTGGTAAAGGTTGCCGACCCCTGGTCTAGGACAAAACAGTCTACTCCCATCCTCCAGCTTAGATGCTCCTGCTCTTCACCACTCATGCATTCTGGCTGCAACGTGTAACAAGAAGAACTGCATCAGATCATCAACAACAGCACAACAGCATCACTTTAGTCCCTCACTTCTACAACCAAGCCGGCCGCCATACAAATAAAACAGCATCACTAGCAAAATGCACTTAATCTGAAGCAGCATCCCATCTTGGAAATAGATCACCCCATTGATTATCAATGAGTCCAAATTCTGTCGCTTCCTACTCAACCAACCAGGAAGCAGTTTATCCCAAAAATGTGTGGGGATTCATGAAGTCAATAAGTCAATTCACTAATAGTTACTCAAGTGAAATTACAGATGGACAGTAAGTACTCGCCTTGCTGAAAAAATATTCACAGCACATGCATGCAAAGAAATAAAAATGTCAAGTCAGTAGGGTGTCTTTCAGTTGTCAAGCAGCTGATGCATTGATTGAAAGAATCAGATCTTACCTCCTACTTATAACAAAGGCTGAGATGAGTATCACAAGTAGAACTGCACTTCCAGCCACGGATACGAGCAAAACTGTGGGGTTGGCACCGTCACCAATGATAGCTGAAGGAGCTAGAGATGAGCAGAATATTTGCATTGATCAATAGATTCAAATTTATTACCAGACACTTTGCTTTTATAGATGGAGATAGGGTTGGATTTAATGAAACATTAAAATTGGCTCAGTCAAGAAGAACATGATCACATCTTCTCGAGTTAATTATGGATCTTTACTGAATTCAGCTAGACTCAGCCAGAGTTCACCTACTGACAGTTACCCAGCCTGGAAATTGTAAGCTACCCCACTGGCTGAAGGGCAGTTGGAGCTTTAGCTGAAAAGCTGTTACATTTGAATAGCTTGTTGGCAGTCTCTGCCACACGAGGGTCACATACAAGGGACGCAAAGATGTTTCTGGGTGGATACTGCTTACAGATGCAGCTCAAAATAATATGATGTAAAGTGAGAAAATCAATGGGAACAGCATTGACTGAAACAATATCTGAATTCCTTAATACCTGAGTTGGTTATAAACTGAAATGGGGCACTGAACTCGCCATATCCTGCAGCTGTTCGTGCACGAACATGAAACATATAGGCTGTTAAGGGGTTCAAGCCTTTGATTTCTGTATTTCTGGAGAGAGTTTTAACAATCCTGTAACTGCGTTCATTTTGATCCTGTGAAAAAATAAATCATATGTTAGTAAGGAAATAGTTACATAATGAATTAGTGCATAGACTAAAAAAATGTTTGTTCTGTGTTTAGTATGTGCTCTACCCCAGAGAAGAAAGGAGGTTCTAAAAAGAGCTTACTGACATAACTTTTCAGTTCACTGTGGTAGAGAGATTAGATTTACTGTTGCAAGCTGCACACTTACGACCCTACGATCTGTCCATGTCTTAAGAAGAAACCAAAAGAAAAAATATGAGCAAATGAACAAGTGTGACCACTGTTTGAAAGAGCTGGTGAAGGCTCAATGCACCATGGTACTGTATATTTTGTAAATATTGTACATTTGGGTGCTACGGTAGCATAGCAGTTACTGTAATGCTACTACAGCACCTACGACCGGGGTTCAATTCTGCCAGTATCTGTAAGGAATTTGTACATTTTACCCATGACCACATGGGTTTCCTCCAAGAGTTCTGGTTTCCTCCCACGTTCTAAAGATATACTGGTTAGTACGTTAATTGGTTGCAAGGGTGTAACTGGGCAGTGTGGGCTTGTTGAGCAGAAAGGGCTTCTTACCGTGTTGTATCTCTAAATAACATAATAATAATAATTTATGTAACTTGACAGCTACAGATAACTAACCTTTTCATAGTACTTGATCTCATATTCCAAAATAACGCCGTTTGGTCTCTCAGGTTCTGGCCAGACCAAAGTGACACCATGTCTTGTTATCTCCTTAGCTTGAATTATGCCAACAGATGATGGAGCTGAATGGAATAAATACAGCAGATTACTTTTAGAAATTAATCCACTCACTAAATACAAGACTTCAATCAGAAATAATCTTTTGCAGGCATTGCAGGGACATTCTTTTTAATGATCTTCAGTGAAATTCAATATATTTCCCCATTAACCAAGACAATTTCCAACTTAACTGCTTTCTTGAAAAATTTATGCAATAAGTACAAATGTTGATTCTTTTCCCAATATTCCAGATGTGTAATCCATGAACCTTAGCACATTTTGCACCTGAAGTTTCTGGCATCAGATGTCAAAGAGTGAATGTGCCTTAAGAAGGAACAAATAAGCAAAATGTGCTATGTTTACGTTTTTAAGGATGTTGAGTCTTAAGGAAATCCATTTTCAGGTCAATTGAGAACATGGCCTTCTGTAGCCTGTGCAAATGATTTCACATTGATTGAAGATTGATCCCTGCTGTCACTAAAATCCATGCCCCTGCTGTTATTTGCCAATATCACTGGATGCAATGATGTACTCAAATTAAATTTGTCTCAGAGAGCCAGTCTTTTTTTTATCAAAAGTGTGCTGTCATTGATTCCAACTACTTTGACTAAAAAGTCCATCACTCCCAGACTGAACTAAACAAGACATCGCTAGTCACAGCTTTATGCCATAACTCAACTGACAGCACTGGAATCTCTGAGTTGGAAAGTTGTGAACTCAAGTCTCACTGTTAAATCTTAAGCTCAAAAATTAAGGTTGACACTCCAGTGCGATGCAGAAGGAGCGTTGTGCTGCACTGTCTTTATAATGAGCTGTCAAATTTAGGTCCTCGCTGCATCTCTCAGATTGACAGAAAATATTCCATTGCACTACTTTAAAAAAACAGCTGGGGGATTATCCACAATGCCTTGATCAGTATTCATCCCCCAATCAACATCATTTCAAAAGATTAACATTATGACAAATCCATTTCTGGAATCTTGCTCTGCACAAACTGATTGCTTCATTACATTTTGACAAATAGTTAATTGGGTGTATATTGTATGTATATGTCACAATATACCATCCTGAGATTCATTTTTTTCATTCAGGCATTCACAGTAGAACAAAGAAGTACAACAGAATCAATGAAGAACCACACAAAACAACCAGTGTGCAAATCGCTGGTTCAGAGGGAATACCATATTGCCTTCCAAATGCAGGCTTTCCTTTCTTTCAAATATACAGAGGGGACATTGACTATGGAGAATATTAAGCAAAAATAGTGACCTGAGGAAAGAAATGATAGAAACCAGCAGCTTTTGTGTTATTTTCTGCTATGATACGCAGACAGTATTTGTGCTTACTCTCTTCTACTTCCAAATACTTATAATCACCATCTGAACAGAATGTCAATTATTGCTTATGGTTGTGTAGATTATCTTTAAGCAAATTTTAAAACAAGACAAATGTCATGGTTTAGAAAAAGGAAAGCTCTATTTGGGTTTGTAATCCTGCTTGCCAGCTGCAGTTTTGCAGAAGTGTTGAGCTTGGCAGCAGAACCTCCATGTTTGAACAGTATCCTGAGGCTCACTGTCAAAAAATGGTCCTTGCTCAAGAAAATAAAATGCTTCATTCCAGATAAGAGCCACTGCCCAAACAAGGTTCAGAAAGAGAAACTAGCACTGATATTCCATATTTTACCTCTGCATACGGCAGATAGCCTAATTATTTCCCCTGCCTAGTTTTCCCCTGATGGCTGGCATCAATATTGCTCTTAAATTAGCTTGTGAGTTCTTGCTGGCAAATTCATGGGAAACACTGCTTTCACAGAACAGAAAATCTTGTAACTGCACATACCCAGGAATTCTGAACAAAATAAAAAATTCCAGAGTGAAACGGGACATTGACCACTTCAGCCTCATTTGAAAATTCAGCCACGTTCTTCTCAACATGAATCAATTTTTGATTTGTAGATTTTAAAATAATACAAATTAAGTATAAAGTAAAAAATGGACAGTTATCACAAAGTATCCAAAGATTGTTCAAAATGAGAGAAAGTCAACATGATTTGAGAGGAACAAGTATATTTCAAAAACAAAGGATAAGAACAAATGTAAAAAATCATTGTATTTCAGTCAGAGGGGTGAATTTAAGGAACAGTTGTAGTGAGAATTTAAAAACATGCATAACATTTAACAAGTTTTAAAAATTATTTTAAAATAATTTAATGAACAAATATAAAATACATGATTTAAAATGAATGGTCATAATATAAATAAATGAGACTTGTAAATGGATTTTGTGTTAAAAGATTATGAATTTTTTTTTGTTTTGATGTGATGATTGATGCCAAATATATTTTTGTATAAGAGGGGTAGGGATAATAAGCAGTAACTTCAGCCTACACCCTTTTGGTCTGTTTTAAAGATTTTTATTATTTAATTTTATTTTATGAAATGATAGTTGAAAATGATGCTTTTTGTTGTTTGTACTGACCAAAATAAAAGTTCATTCATTCAATTTTGTTCCTCTGATGTCATGTCTATGATAAGCAAACAGGATATAATTTCCTGTGCAACTTATATTTTACAGGGGACTTTGGGCTAAGGTGCAATCAGTTACTTCCAAGATGACCAGCACTGGGCTGGGACCCCTTCAGCTCACCCTGTCTTACTCTGTGTAAATATGACCACCACACAGTGCTCAGCCATCTTGATCTCAATTACTTGGGGCACAGCTTCAACCAACATAACCTCGTGAGGTCCAGGCTCTAGTGCCCTGTTCTTCCCATCCCATCACCCGCCTAGTTTTCCGGTGCAGCTATCAATTTGCAACTTCATTACCACCTTTTTCACTGACTGCCCTATCCTTAGCCTGATCCCTCTTCAAGAACCTGACTGAAGATCCAGACCTCCAATGCTTTTCCTACTCACTGACTGCAGAACATGTCCCTACCTTCCAACAACACAGTAACACCACAAGAGTCAATGCTCCATCTCCCACCACCACCGTAGAATGAGCAATGGAACCCCACACACAAAGGTAACACATTATAGGCTCTAATGCCCCATATCAGTTACAAAGCCAAAGTGAGAGTAGAAGGTCCTTAAACTTTACCTCAACTCTATGCACTGTATGGATCTAAGAATACCTATAATCAATGGCGTCCAGTTTGGTGAGTGAGGCACCTTCAATGGAAATGAGTCATTTCTTTCAACTCATTGAAGAATAGTAAGGGAAACCGATTCTAGAAAATTTCAAACTATTATTGAATGACATAAGATATGGAGAGTACCAAGCATTTCCCTTCAAGTAATTTATTTAAATAATATTTTGTGGTAAAGTATGACTGGTACACCTTGAAACAGCATTTGTGGAACTAACATTAAATATATGAGACATTGCAATCTGTATCCCTCTGTACTTAACTGGAAATAAAGAAGTGCTAAAAGTCAATTTTACTGTGACATTGGCTTTATAGTATGTATAGCAGCAATGTGCAAGGCAGAAAACGTACATTTGACACTATTCATTTCAGATATGAATCCGGGGGATTTTCATATTCATACATTAAAATATACTTCGACTTAACAAAACACAGTTGGGTTGTCTCCGCCAATTCAATCCATCAAATGTGTGTGTTTTCTTAAAATCTGGTAATGAAGACTTATGACCTGCCAAGAAAAACATAGCATGCTACTGCATATATTTCCTACAGAGTTGGCCTCAAATCTAAATATCAAAACAAAGCATTCAGCTTGAAAGCAATTTGTGAGTGATGTTTTAAAGAAAAATTAAATTCTCCCTATTAATTTTAAATATTTCATGAGTGCCTAATTTTTGCGAATTGATCAAAGGGCAAAGAAGGACAATTTTTTGCTGCTTAAAATCAAATCGAAAAATTGTTCGTGTTTCTAGATCTTTCATATAAGAAGTTACATTACTGAACAGAGTCCTTATATAAGCAAAAAGGTAAGTATTTAACCTATTACTGAACCCTTCCATCAAAAACACAACTCATTGATCATTTTGCTGGAACTGCTGTTCTATTCCAGTAAATAGATTTGGTCGAAATATGTCATCTGTACTTCTAATGTGTTATGGCTATCTTTTAACAATTAAGCATGTCCATTTGTGTTCTCAGATCAATCATGTCAAAACAAATCAACAAAAAATGAATTTGAGAACCTCCAGAGATTTGGAAAGTATGGACTAATTTAGACTTTTAGTATGAGTGATCAGCACAAGGCTAGTTTTAGCAATTTTCATGTTTCTTGACCATTGATCCTGTATGATGCCTTCCCCTGTATCTCACGTAATTCTAGTAATTCCGTGCACCACACATAATGCAGTGTCCACTTACAGCACTTTGTCAATACAGAGTTGCTGCTGTTGATTAAAGCGCACAGAATAATGGACAGATTCAGCGGGGCTTTAAATGGATGAAGCTTGGCCAAGACATTCAGAATTGTAACATATTATGTGAATTCAGAAGTTGTATCCAAACAGTTACTGAACCACTCATATTTTTCTCCTGCCTTCAACTCTGACTTGATTCATTAATTCATAAATGGCTAAGAATTTAATCGTTATTTATAAGGATTCACATCTTGAGGAAGGTGTCTCATTGAATGTATATCACAGATCCTTTTGACACAATTAAATAAGGAACTCAGCAAGTAAGCAGCATCTATAGATGGGAATACGCAGTTGACTTTTTGGGCCAAGACCCTTCATCAGGACTGAAACGTCAGCTGTTTATCCTCTCCGTACATGCTACCTGCCTTGCTGAGTTCTTGCAGCATTTTTACATTAAAGGAGTTCAACAGATGTCAATGTAGCCTAATCCATACGGTGCAACTGTTCAGTTCCACCTAGGCAGCTCATGAACACTAAAAGTATGGATGCTATCCATGCCAATATCACAAGAGTGTGGTGGAAATTTCCAAATGATTATAGCAGGGAAGGATAAACAACCCATGGGAAACAATTCCCATTTTCGAGAACAGTAAAAACTACTGTCAATATTATTGATGCAGGTGCACTGTTCCAGTATTTCATGAAGTGCTTGGTTATCTGTTGCTAGTTAAGATATTGAGTTTCCCTGTTAGTAACTTAGATAATGAATGCTGATTGATTATTCATTTTGCTATGGCACTACTTACATAAAGTCGGAAACTGAAGTCTGACAAATTTTGACAGGGAATTGACTCATTATTTTCCAGCAGCAGTTACTCCAACTCTGATGCTGTCCTTGCCTCCACTGTACTTAAAAACTTCCAAGTCAGTATCGATACAATGTGATCAAGAAGAGGAAAATTCGCCAGGCTGCTCAGTCCATGTAGGTTGAATACAGTGCTTCTAACACTACTCCTCTAAAATAAAGGACAGTACTTACCCACATTGGATTTGTCCTGCTTTTCGTAAGCAAAATTGTTAAGTTCAAGCTGTAACTAGAGATACAACGAGTTCTGGAGCATAAATTTCAGTACTATAGCCCAGATTATCATCTGGTCCCATAGTCTTTGCTGTATCCAGTTCTCTCAATTGCCTGTCAATATTACATGGGAGTGGGTTACAAATTGGAAGGAGCAGGCCATTCAGCCCCTCAAACTGACACCCATATTTAATAAAATCATGGGCGATTTGATTTGATTTGGCTGAAGAGAGGATTATGTCTTAGTGGGTGAAGCTGAGAGGGATCACTCATTTAGCATCTTTGGGGGAAATTATTGAGAATATTTTCACTCTGATTTTTGCACCCTCATGCTGGGCCACACCATGGCTGAGGACTGGGATTGTCTCAGAGCCTCTTCCTTCCATTCACTCTAATTGTCCACCCATTGTGCAAAAAAGGACAAACTGCACCTCAGAACAACCGGAAGTGTTTTCCACTGGGTGAAGTTTGCTCACGGTTGTAAAAGCGCAGATGCAGGAGCCAAAGTGTGTTCACCAATAAAACAAATGGCCACATCAATTGTCACCAAGAGCAACCCCCCCCCCCCCGCCTTCTGACCAAATCAAATGCTCGAAGCTCTGGTAGAAGCAAAAACAAAACTAATGGCAATTTTACTGGGAGAATATCCTGCTCTTTGAATATTATCAAAGTGCCTTTTACAACCATCTGAGACAGCTGACAAAACTTTGCTTTGCATTACATCTGAAAGCCCTCCAGCCACCAAGCATTCTTTCAGCTGTGTAGTGAGGCATCTGCCTGGAATATGCGCACAACTCTCAGGAGGGGACAAGACCCCCATCTTTCAAGACAGAGGTAAACCAGCAACAAATTACTTAGCAACTGAGCTGTATGGAGCACAATGGAATGTTTTGAAGGAAATGTTCCTGCTTCTTATCCCAAGTGCATCTGTAAATACTGAACTGCCTCAAGTGCCTTTATGCAAGTTGCTGTACTGCACATTGCAGAGCAAGAATTAGTTTTGAACGTGTCATTTATTCAAGTTAAAATGTCATGAAAATATCTCCAAAGATTCAAAGTACATTTATTGTTGAAAAAATGTATGCAGTACACAATCCTGAGATAAATTTTTCCACAGATAGTCACGAAACAAAGAAAACCATGGACCCCTTCAAGGAATAGACATTAAACCCCCATGTGCAAAAACAAATCACACAAACGGCAACAAAAAAAGAGCTAAAAACACAGAATTGAAAGAGTTCAGACACATTCAGTTCATTTCAGTGCTTGTTATCTGTGTGCTGCCCCGATTCAAAAATGCACAAAATAGCAACAACAGAAGGGCAACTGCATACTCTGATTCAAAATGAGAGATCATTTTAATCATATATGAAAACAAAACATAGTGCCTATTTTTTTAATTCACTGAAGAACAGTTGTTCTGACATTTATGGAAGTGAATGCTGCACAATGATTTTCCAATTAAATATCACATAATTATTGTTCTTCTACTGTATCATGAACAGTAACAGGGGGCTACAGTCATCAAGTAATTCTTTCAATGGTATGAGTTAAAAGTTCTCCATATATTTTGATAGAAATTACTTGGATCTTAAGGATGGACATTTCTTCCATGATTTGGTTAGACATTTTCCTTTCCTTGTTGCATTATCAGTTGTGTGGTTGTGAAAGACTACAAGATGAGAAGTTAGTTTAAAAGAAATAGACAAAACAAGTTATCGTCTAAAGGTGTATTGTTATCTGGATTTCTACTGATGTGTCTCATATTTACGAACTTATCCAAGCAAGACTTAATTGCCATTTTATTTTCACCAGCTAATAATTATCTGGAAGCCTAAGAAATTCAGCTGCTACAAATACATTTTTTGCTTGCAAGAGAAATGTTTTTTTCATTGAGAAAAATAAATTCTAAATATTATTAATTCTTACATTATGATATAACTTTAAAAATTCTGATTGACAGAGTTTTTAGAATACAGAGATTATCATTGATTTTTCTTCACTCTCAACCTTTCATAGGATATCGGAAATATCTTTACTGTTCTTCAGTCTCAGGAAATGAGTAAGGCAGTTGTATAGTCCCTCTCTTATATCAGGGGCAGTTGCTCAGTAGGATAGCAATCATAAAATTAAAATGTTTCCCTGTGGAATACTAATTCAAAGCTGGATCTGTTTTATAACTTAGTCAATCAACTGACAACGTCCAAAATTCTGACTGGCAGTTAATTAGTATTGGTTGCCTAAAAGAACATAACTCAAGGACCGAAAGCTAGAAAATAAATCATCTAATCATAGATTTTCTAAAATATACCAAAAAAGAAACACCTAGTTCACTTGCAAATCCATTACTTACAAGTCCATTGTTATCGTTCCTGGTCTTGCTAACAGCAGCTTTTTACTACTTCAATATATGTCTTAAAATGTAGGTTTTTATGAAAAGGAAGGATAGTCAAAGCAGTGTTAGAATAAAAGAATTTTTATCAATATATCTTCTGAGTAAAACATCAATTGGCATTGCAATTCAATGCGTGGTTTTTAATTCCTAAAATGAAAGAGTTCCTACATGTTATGCTGTCAGGGACATTCTGCTGCAATTAAACCACACAAAGGTAAAGTGGTTGTAATCTGATGCCCAGAGCCTGCTACATTTCTGAAGAAATGTATGATAGGAAGGGAAAGATAAAAGAATTTGGTCTATAACCTCCTCTTTAATGATGGCCTATGCACTTTGAGGAATGTGGTTACATTTTGCCTGAAACTATCTTACCATCTGTTCTGTTTATAGTTAAATGACACAAAGCTTTTTATGAGCAATAAAACTTCCATTACACACCAGGAAAATGAAGATATTTGGGACGACCGTGTATTGAGATAAACTTGACAGTGAACTAATGGACTGGCTCCAGCCGAACTTGATGTATTCATAGAAGAAATTGTTGGGGAAACTCTAAAGACATTAATGATATTGAACAGGACAAACAAGAGGCTTTTAGCTAAAATACTTTTTGAACCTCCAGTACAGCCAGTCAACCACAATAAAATGGGAGCAGAATTTGCTCATGATATTTCCTGGTTTAAAATTCACTGAATTCCCAGCTGAGCTCGTATTGAGGCAGGAAGAATATTTTCTGTGTGCTTGGTGCTCCCATATAGTCAAATATCCAGATAATTCTTGGAGGTGTAATAATAAAAAATGTGGGTTTTGGGCAAGATGGCATGGGAGGAGGGGAGACTGATAATTTAGCTGAAGTGCACTTTTATAAGGCAGGCTGAAGGAGGAGATGTCAATAAAGAAACTGGTGAAGTATTAGAAAGCATCGACTCCAGAATACAGGGTGGATATAAAGGTTAACAATGAATGCAGGGTGGTACCTGTTGTTAGCTGTAACAATTAACAATGTTCCAAGCTGTTCAGCAGCAGTAAGTAGAAGCAGTAAACTCTGCTTTAGCAATTGCTGTCAGTGCACTTTATTTTATGAAGTCATGTTGGATCTCACTAAGTTACTGTGGGTAACTATTCTACTTTGTGCAATACAAAAGATAATAATTTCAGGACTGAGCAGAGTTATGTGCTTATTGATTGTGAGGCTTACTGCAGTTGGTTTCAGTTTTCCTCTACTTGGAAGGAAGTGAGTAAAATTTCTGCTGTGATACCTATCCCATAACATCTGCTGAAAAATAGCCTATGAGGGTAGTGAATAAGGATAGGACTGTGCTCGGCTTTGATCTCCTACCACCATCAATTTGTTTCCTGACACTCACTGCCTGGCTTCTCACAGATGAAACCGACAGTTGAGCAAGGTCCTTGAGGGATTTTAGCACCTAACATCTGCATCTCAGCGTGAGTAACAGATTCCAAAGCTGGTTCAGTGCCTAAAGTACGAATGACTTTATCAGCACATCCACTGCTATTGTAGAAAACCACAGGACTGCCATCAAATGTTCATTTATTTTCATATTTTACAGGCTCAGGGTGGAGTTTGCAGGCACTTCTGGAGAGAGCTACTAGCTAAGAGGACTGCATGGGTCAGCGTCTTCCTAAGTTCTACATCTTAGAATTCCAGCATGAAACTATACAACATGCTGGTAGACCTGAGCTCTAGCTGTGACACTGGACTTGGTACTGAGTCATGCGTGGAGTTCATTTAACCCGTGCTGAAAGATCAGATGTGCTTTGTATTAGGATCCTCAGCCTAACATGAGTTAGCGCTGGAATTTCTAGCACAATCCCAACCATCAAAATGTGGTTGGCAATCTAGGGGGAAAACAGTATCTGGGGAGAGTATTAGTTTAATTTCAATAAATTAACACTTTTGATTGTTTTTTTGACAATTAAAAATTATTTTATTGTTTGAAATATTTAAAATGTTTTGAATTACATAAATCTATTTCAAATTGATTTTAAATGTATCTGATCAACAGATCTCCTTTTCAACCCCCTCTGCTCCAAGTTGAACATCCCCAGATTCAATAGTTCTATCTTCTTAACTGAAACATCTCATTCCAGCAATCCTTCGCTGCATCCTCTTGTGCCGTACATTCACATATTCCGAGGTTAAGATCCGATACACAAGAGGTGAAATAGTTGCTTTTATGAGTTTTACTATCCCAGAGCTTATAAAACTGATCGATTAAAACAGACTGATTTTTGCAGTCTGAATCATTAATGGCTTCATGCCAATTGTGTCTTTTGCTAATAAGAGTAGCATGGAAATAATTGGCCTGTCATGATACCAAGTACGTAGCACTTACATGTGTTGATACTAATGGAAAATAATATAGGGTAAGATGTGACCATAGCAACTTTGGCTACCTTTCAATCAATTCTCAGGCAGGCTGATAATGTTTAAGGAGGTGATGGGTGTCTTGATGTAATATTAAGGTAGATAAGCCTCCAGGGTCTGATGTGATCTATCCCAGAATACTAAGGAAAGCATGGGAAGTGATTGATCTTTTTTAGCCATGCTGATGTGCCAGAAGACAAGTGAATTGCCAGGTTCATTCCTTTGTTTAAGAGAGGCAACAGGATAGTACAGGCTGATGAGACTTGTAGCAGTGCAAGGGAAATTACTGATGACATTTCTTAGGGACAGGATTTATTTGCAATGGAAAACATGGACTTCTTAGGCTTGGGTGCATGGCTTTTGTGGGGAAGGTCTTGACTCACATGTTTGATTCTTTTAAGGAATTGACAAAGATGATCAATGAAGATGGGTAAATGTGCGCTGGCTGCATGAAGAAGAGCACTTAACCAATTCCTTCATGGCATGCTGGTCCAGTACATTAAGTCCAGTTGGCTGGTTAGTTGGATCCAGAACCGGTTTGATTATAGAAGGCAGAGGCGTGTTTTTCTGACTGCTTCTGATGCAAGTACAATCTTGCACTCAACGTCAGAAAGACAAAAAATAGGAAGAATATACACCAAATCTCTTCAAGGGTTCAGCTGTGGAAAAGGTGAGCAGTTTCACATTCCTGGGAGTCAACATCTCAGGCGATCAACCATGGGCTCAACATATTGATGCAATCATAATACTGAAGCTATACTTCATTAGGAATTTGAGGAGATTTGGTATGCCACCAAAGATTCTAACAAAATTCTACACATGTACAGAAGAGAGCATTCAACAGGTTGCATGTCACCTGGTTAGGAGGCTCCAATGCACATGGATCAACAATAAGATGACAAAGGACTGTAAACTCAGGCAGGACCATCATGGCACTTCCTAAACACGATTGAGAATATCTTTAAAAGGCACTGCCTCCAGAAAAGGCATCCATCACCAAGGACCTTCACCATTCAGGACAAGCACTCTTCTAACTTCTACAATCTGAGGTGAAAGAGGTGCTGTTGTGCTTTTTTCACCACACAGCCAGTACGTACAGACCAAGTGAGATCCTTGGTGATCTTTGTTGCAGAGGAGTTAAAGCTGTTTGCCCTCTCAACCCTAGATTCACTGATGTCAATAGGGGTTAGCCTGTCTCCATTCCTCCTGTACTTCACAACCAGCTCCTTTGTTTTTGCGTCACCTCAGATGGTTGAGGAAGTTTGGCATGAGTCCCCAAATCCTAAGGACTTTCTACAGGGGCAGAATTGAGAGCATCCTGACTGGCTGCATCACTGCCTGGTATGGGAACTGTACTTCCCTCAGTCGTAGGAGAGGGGTGCGGACATCTGTAGAAAGTGCCTGTGTGAATTGAATTTACCACATCAAGCTCAAATAGGTCACCAAGAAGGTAAGGCAGATAATGAGTATACATCACAGAGAGCAGTACACAAAGTTTGTAATGGTGGCAGCATTACCTCTAAAGGCACATTAAATACTTCCTTTCTGTGTTTGAGCTCTTTTGCTTTTTGCCATTGTATTTTATTTGCAAACATTTGTTGCTATATGTCATAATGCACAAAAGGCCAGTACTATTGTGTCAGGAATATTTCTGACAGTAAACAATTAACACAAAACAGCCCTCAGCAAATTCAATATACATAAAATAAAAACGTATAGTGTGTTAAAACAGGTATGTAAATGTTCTGACAGTGACAATGAATGATATCCTACTAAAAGGTAATTCACTTGTTCTTTCCATGACACTGACTAACTTTTCCTATATGTTTGTGGTCAACAATAGGTTTGCTTTGATATGATACTTATTAGCTTTTTAGCAATGATGTAGTGTATGCAAATGAACTCTTACTTCCTGTGTGTTCCTTAAATGGCTGAACTTTTGAAAGTTAATGAGACAATTATGGTAAACTTATGGAGCTAATTCAGTGGCTGTTGTAAATGATTGATGTTGCATTGCCTTCTTAAGCTATTACTCACAATGATGAAAAACTGGTGTGTTCATATTACAGACAACCAATCTACTTTGCATGTGTGTAGTTAACCCCAACCACATTTACTTCTGTTGCATTTAGTCACAGAATCAAACCACACAAAAGAAGGCCATTCAACTCATTTAGCCCATGAGGACTATTAAGAATTATCCAACAAGACTTGTTTCTTTGACCCTTTTCCCAGACACTAAAACATCAAGCAAATCTCCTATTGATAGTAAACTTGCTTTCACCAACACACAATTTGGAAAGCACCACTACTTTGATCAACATTGCCCCAGCTGTCTACCCACAAGTTTCAAGCTCCTGCATGTCAACATCCCTGAAGATCTATCCTGGGCCTAATATATTGATGCAATTATAAAGAAGGCATAACAGCGACTACAATTTCATTAGGTGTTTAAGGAGAATTGGTACATCACCAAAGGTACTTGCAAATTTCTACATATATACCGTGGAGATGATTCTAACTGGTTGCATCACCATCTGATATGGAGAGGCCATTGCACATGATCAGAAAAAGCTACAGAAAGTTGTAAACTCAACCAGCTTCATCATGGGCACTAGCCTCCGCACCATCGAGGACACCTTTCAAAAAATGATAGCTCAAAAAGGTGGCATCCATCATTAAGGACGCCCATTATCCAAGACATGCCCTCTTTTCATTGCGGAGGTAAAGGAGCCTGAAGACACACACTCCACATTTCAGGAACAGCTTGCACCCTTCCACCATCAGATTTCTGAATGGACAATGGATCCATGAACAATACCTCACAATTTTTTCCCTCTTTTTTTTGCCTACTAACTTAATTGATTGGTCCTATTCTCTGACATCTTATCCTTTTGCTCTTCACATACTTGTAGAATGCCCTGGGGTTTTCCTTAATCCTGTCCACCAAGGCCTTTTCATGGCCCCTTCTGGCTCCCCTAATTTCATTTTAAGCTCCTTCCTGCTAGCCTTATAATCTTCTAGATCTCTTTCATTGCCTAGTTTTTTTTAACCTTTTGTAAGTTTTTCTTTTCTTCTTGGCTAGATTTACAACAGCCTTTGTAAACCATGGTTCCTGTACTCTGCCACCCTTTCCTTGTCTCATTGGAATGTACCTATGCAGAACTCCATGCAAACATCCCCTGAACATTTGCTACATTTCTGCCATATGTTTCCCTGAGAACATCTGTTCCTAATTTATGCCTCCAAGTTCCTGCCTGATAGCCTCATATTTCCTCTTACTCAATGAAATGCTTTCCTAACTTGTCTGTTTCTATCCCTCTTCCAATGCTATGGTAAAGGAGATAGAATTGTATATACACATTTTATTGTAATTTATGGTTTTTTATTATTATATATTGTAATGTACTGCTGACACAAAACAGGAATTTTCATGACATATGCCAGTGATATTAAACTTCAGTCTGATTTAAGTTCAAGTTTAAATATTACTGAACCATACATGATTGCCCATCAATCAGCCAGATGAAAGAGAATTCTTCCAGGTTCAAGGTGCCTAACGCAGCACCAACAATAAGCATATGGCACATATAAGATAGCAGGAAACATACAGTCACATACAGTTAAGGTATCATACTATAGCCCAAATCCCTGCGTCCATGACCAAGCCCATAGCCGTCTGCAGTCGAAAGCAATCCAGCTCGTCTCCCAGTGAGTGAACACTGGAAAGCAGCACTGACACCAACATGAACATTGCATCACACTACCTCTGGAACCGACTCCAACGCCTAGTTCTCACTACAACCGAGGCCACGCAGTTCCCCTACCATCGGTCCCACCAATAAACCAATGAACCAGACTTGCAGCATTCCACATTACCAATGTCCAACAGTATCTTGTGATCACAAGAAAAGCGTCCAAAGCGGTCAGTCGCTGTCAGACTTCATACTGCCTCTGTGCACCAACTCCAGATCCTCCATCTCATCTGCCAATGAGCAACTCACTGATGGGGTAGACCTGCAGTACTTGAAGTTCCCAATATCCTGCAATACCTTGTGATCGTAAAAAGACATTTAGAAAAGACACTAACACCCTTGAGGCCACTGCATACGAGCACACCACTATCTTATTGGATAATGCCACATCAAATCTTAAATAAATGTACCTGTGTATGTATACATTTAGCATCTTTAGCACTTCTGAATCTGACTTCTGACTTTGACTTCCCTACTGGTTATAAAATGTTCATACAGAGCAGCCACAGGCCTGCAAAATGTTGGTACCAGTATTCAGATGACACAATTTATCACAGGAACATTTGTTTAAGATTTCTGTTTTCATTATCCAGTAAGGTGGCTACACATTTGGACACAGGCCTCTACAGGGTCAACCAAAGGTGTCTTTGTCTTTTCTAAACGTCATTTTTACGACTGCATGATACCACCGGACATTAAGAACATCAAGTACTACAGGTCTGCCCCATCATTGTGTATCCAGAAATTCATTTTCATTCATGATACTGTTAGAAATTCTGACAACCATCTGCAATTCATTGATTAATTACATGGCTAATTTGGTACTTAGAGCAATTCTGGGGTCTCTACAATAAGTAAGGTCTAGAAACACTGCAGCCAGATTTACCAGGTTCATGCCTGGACTCCAAAGGTTAAATTAGAAGGTAAACCCACACAAGCTAAGCCATGGTCCCTTAAATTTAGGAGATTGATTACTCTTTTAATCTAGTTTTCAAAATCATGAGGAAGCTATAAGGGTAAAGAGAGTAACTATTTCCTCTGGCCATGCAGTCTATTGAGGGGAACAAATTGTATCATAAGTATTTCTATCACAAAAACTAAATTTGTTCCTTTTTTTCACAATTTCTACAAAATGTTTGAGTAATATAAACTTTGAACAAAATCACTGAAAAACACAGTCTAGACTACAGTAGCATTTCTGGATTTATAATGACCTGAAATACAAGAAGAATAGGTTTGTATAAGCAAATAGATAGCAGCAGCTATTAGCATCAGTTGCAAGTACAAAAGTTTCTAGTTTAGTAACTCCAAAGGTAACAGCAAACCTTACTTTTGCAGAGATTTGTGACCAGCTGTCAGATAGTGATCTCACTACCACTGTGTTGGGAATTAAACCTGTGAAATAATTCCACTTTTGGTTTTCAATAGAATGCCACATGGACTTTGATTCTCACAAAATTAATTCTCTGCTAAAGTAGAATAGTGCGGAGAATTTTAGGTGTAAAATGTTCTCTCTGCATATCAACTACACGTCAACAATTTCAAATGGGAGAATTCACTATTATTCTGTCCTGTTGCAATTAACGTATGAGCAAAATCAATTTGGCAAAAAAACACTAAATATTCTCTTTGAATACCTGGATATAGGAATGGAAGACCCCTGTATTTATGATGGCTGGCACAAGGAACTATAAAGATAGCTCAGATAACAGTTCTGCTTCATTATAAACAAGTTAACACCAAAAGACAGAGGAGCAGAAATAGGCTATTTGGTCCATCAATTCTGCTCAGCCAGTCAATCACAGCTGATTTAATATCCCTCTTAACCCCATTCTCCTACCTTCTCCCGGTAACCTCTGATGCCCTTATTAAACAAAAACCCATCAAGCTCCACTTCCAGACCCAAGGACATGATGCTCACAAACACCCGTGGCAATGAATTCCATAGATTCACCACCTTCTGGCTAAATAAATTCCTCCTCATCTCTGTTCTATTCTGAGCTGTGCCCTTTGGTCCTAGACTCACCCACTATAGGAAACATCCTCTCCAAGGCTCTATCGGTGCCTTTCAGTATTTGATAGGTTTCAATGAGATCCTCCCTCATTCTTCTAAACTCCAGTTAGTACAAGCCCAGAGCTATCAAACACTCCTCATATGTTAACACTTTCACTCCCAGGATCATTCTCGTGAAAATCCTCTGGTCCCTCAGGAATGACAGCACAACCTTTCTTAGATAAGGGGCTTCAAAATTGCCGATGATACTCCACGTGTGGTCTGAACAATATCTTATAAAGTCTCAGCATTACATTCTTACTTTTATAATTTAGTCCTCTCAAAATGAATATTGTCATTGCATTTGCCTTCCTTACCACCGGCTCATCTTGCATGAGAAATTGTATGAGAGCTGCCAATCCTTCTAAGTTTACTCCTAGCTTTGAAAATAGTATATGCCTTTATTCTTTCTACCAAAGTACATGACTATACACTTCTGTATGCTATACTGTATTTCCACTCATTTGCCCATTCTCCTAACCTGTGCAAGTACTTCTGCAGACTCTCTGCTTCCTCTACACTATCTGCCCTTCCACTTATCTTTGTATCATCCAAAAACTTGACTACAAAGCCATCAGCTTCTTCATCCAAATTATTGACATACAACGTGAAAAGAAGCATTTCTGACTTTTACGGAATACCACTAGTCACCAGCAGCCAACCAGAAAAGGCCCCTTCTATTCTCACTTTTTTGCCTCCTACCAGTCAGCCAATCTTGTATCCGCGCTAGTATCTTTCCTGTAATGCCATGGGCTCTTATCTTGTTTAGCAGCCTCATATGTGGTACCTGTCAAAGGCCTTCTGAAATCCATGTAAGCAATATCCACTGACTCTCCCTTGTTTATCCTGTCTGTTATGTCCTCAAGGAATTCCAAAAAGATTTTTCAGGTAAGATTTCCCCTTAAGCAAACCACGTTAATCTCAACCTATTTTATCATGTGCCTCAAAGTACCCTGAAACTTCATCCTTAATAATAGATCCAACATCTTGCAAGATGGTGAAGTCAGGCCAACTGGCCTATAATTTGTTGTCTTTTGCCTCTCTTCCTTCTTAAAGGGTGGAGTGGCATTTGTGATCTTGCATTCTTCCGGAACTATTCCAAAATTAGTGATTCTTGAAAAATCACTTCTCATGCTTCTACAATCATTTCAGCCACTGCAACTCTTTCAGAACTCTAGGGTGTAGTCCATCTGGTCCAGGTGACTTAATCTTCAGACCTTTCAACTTCTCAAGCACCTTCTCTTTAGGGATAGCAACTACACTGGCATATTGCTGGAGTAATCCACAGTGAAATCTGACACAAAATACTTACTGAATTCATCCATCCTTTCTTCGTCCATCATTACTACCCCTCCAACTTCATTTTCAAATGGTCCAATATCCACTCTCACCTCTCTTTTTATTGTTTGTAAATTAGCCATGACTGAATTGTAGACCAGATCACTGTGTTGAATGACCTAATTCTGCTCCTATGTCTTAAGGTATTTGTATATCTGAAAAAAGTTTGTTATACTATTGGCTAATCTGTTAGTGATATCAAGTTTGGAATAAAAACAGGAAATGTGATTTGATTTCAAATATTTATGGCATTAGCATTATTTAAATTTTATGTTATTCCATATAATTTCTATCAACTTTGTTACAATACTTCAAATTCTGAAGTAAATCCTATGGTATGTGTGGATGGCCAACAGGTCTCACTCATGCAACTAAGCATATCTTTTGTACAAGACAAACTGTAAATGATCAACAGGAAACTGTAATGTGAATGGAACAATTGGGTCCCTTGGGCCTCAATCAATGATGTGAAATTGTCTCGCATGTGAATGAAAGTAATGGATGAGTCTGAGGCAAATCCAAATGTATTGTTAACTGCTGTGCACAACGTGACATTCAGCAAATCTTTATACACGGATTCTCCACAAGACCCTGTCAGGAGCCAGTTAACACTTCACACCCCATTTGCTGTGTAAATGGATGTCAACTGTGCTTCTGAAAAAAAACAGGAAAACTGCAATTTATACTAACAGAACCAGTGCTAGTGTGGAGCTTATAAAATCAAGATAGAAAACAATTACATGCTGTACAGATATTTTTGTTTCAGTATTATTTGGTGTAAACAATAATGTGTAGGGAATGGTATTGAGTTATAATTCCTGCTCCAATTTTGGGGCAAATGTATGCACTCACAGAACAACAAATTTGCAGTTGAAGAGTTCGAATTGCACTTATGCCATTGGGAAGGACAAGAGGTGTGAAACTGCTTCCTCCGGTACACAATGTTTTTATCTTGTATTACTTCACACTCAATTAAACGACAAATTCCAACACATTTGACAATTTCACATCTCACATAGAATGAACGGATCACAATTTAAAATATCCACCTAAATTGTAGTGAGAAAATAAGATTGTTGCATTTCATTGTATTCACAATTCAACAACTGATGGAAGGTATTGTTCCTGTCCATGTTATAGAATTACTCATTTAATTAAAGTGAGTTATTGATGATTATTGGAGTTACATAATATATGAACAACTTGTGATGCAGATGCTGGAATCTGGTGCAATTCAGTAGATCAGGTGGCATCAGAGGAGGCAAAGGGATAGTTGATGTTTCAGGTTATGACTCTGTAACAGGATGAAGAATATAATGGGAAGACAGCCAGTACATAGGGATGTGAGGGAAGGGTCAAACACGGGCTAGAGGGTGATAGGTGCTAAGTCAGGTAAGGGAATGATATAGACATATGGAGCCAGGTGGGGGAGAGCTAGGGTGGCATTCGGATACTGAAGTTGGTCAGTGATAGCTGGGAAATGAATGACAATGAAATAAAGTTGGCATATGGGGTCAGGTGGGAGAGGGGAGACGAGGGGAGAAGAAACCCAAGTGGATGATGAGCAGATGGAAATGGGGAAGATGAACAGCAGGAAACCTAAATGGGAAAAACACAGAAAGGGATGGAAAACTTGAAAGTGGAAAATTCTATGTTCTTACCATAGCGCTGTAAGCTGCCAATAAAGGAGACCATATCAACAGTACCAAATGTAATAGATAAGGTTGGAGAAGGTGCACATGAATCTCTGCTTCCCCAGAAGTGCTGTTTAGGTCCCTCAGATGTGGAGAGGAAGGTGGTATAGGGATAAGTATTGCACTTTCTATGGTTACGGGGAGAAAACATCAGGGAATGGAGAAGGGTAGGTAAGGAAGGATGAGGACCAGGGAGCAAACTACTGTCAACCTGAAGTAAACAGAGATTGATAGAAATACTCAACAGGTCAGACAGCACCTGGGGAGATAAAATAGAGATAATATTTCTGTTTTCCAACCTGGAATAACTTGGTTTTAAAGGAAGTACCAAGGCAGGGAGAGTGAGGAGGAAGGGAAAGTACAAAAGGGAAGGTGTATGAAGGATCGTGCATGATGATAAGAGTTAACTAAATGACAATGGCGATGGAAATACTTGTGGAAAGCAAACAGAGATAGCTGGAGCAGATGTGTATCAGGGCCAGCAGCAGCTGTCCAAAATATGGGATGTAATTTTGGTCTGTAGCACTGAATGCTTCTGAAGCATATTTCATTGAAACTGTGGAAAGTCAAGGACAAAGAGGTTAACTTGGGAGAGGGTGCAAAATTCAAATGGCAAGAGATCTGGACAACTAGTCAAGTTTATAGACTGAGAATAATTAAATTATACAATGGAACTTGTGTTATGTTTTCATATATATCCAAATAATTTGCACATTCAAATATACACTACTTTCAAATTGCTTGTGAAGCAAACTACAGTTGGCCCTCCTTATCCACGGGTTCTGCATGCGCGGATTCAACCAACAACAGATCGGGAAAACCCGGAAGTTCTCTCTCCAGCACTCATTGTTCGAGCATGTACAGATTATTTTTTTTCTTGTATTTATTCCCTAAACAATACAGTACACCAACTATTTACATAGCATTTACATTGTATTAGGTATTATAAGTAATCTAGACATGATTTAAAAGTACAGGCTGTCCCCGGGTTATGAATGAGTTCTGTTCCTGAGCCCGTCTTTAAAACGGATTTTAAGTCGGAACAGGTACATCTGGTATTATTTAGCATCAGTTAGTCAAACATCTGCCTTAGTATATAGTACATATTTTACCTTTCTATGCATATAAAACACTCAAGAAATGTAAGTATTTCAATAATCAAACCACTACGTTGCTTAGTAATATTGTAGCTTTCATCAGGGCAGGGCCTTTCACATTATCCATTAAAATTGTTCCGATCATTGACCGACGTAGCCTAACACTTTTCCAATGACCAATGGCGTTTCACCTCTTTCTGATCACTTTATTATTTCCACTTTATTTTCAATTGTGAGCGTGATTATTTTCGTGAACAGAAACACTGCAGATTGAGCTCACCGCTGGGTCCTAAAGACCACCGCACTGACACAGGTTAAATAAGGTCTGAGGTTCAGCTGGGTCCTAAGGTCCACCGCACAGAGACAGGTTAAATAAGGGAATTGAGCATCCACAATTTTTGGTATCCGTGGGGGGGTCCCGGAACCAATCCCCTGCGGATAAGGAGGGCCGACTGTATGAGGTATCAGCCTGGCTCAGGTGGTAGCACACACAGAATGTTATGCATTTAGGTACCTCTAAGACTTGAACACAGAATCTCAGTTGACCCTTTTTTTCAGTATTGAAAGGCTGCTAACTTTCCTGGAGGCATCATATTTTGAATCAGAGTAACACGCACAAAATGCTGAAGTAAAACAGATGAAACCAGGTGGTTGGGGAGGGCAGATGGTGAAGTGAGAAGCTGGGTATTGATCGGTGGTAAAGGTAAAGGGCTGAAGAAGAGAGAATCCATTAGGAGAGGAGATGGACCATGGGAGAAAGGGGAGGTGACAGGTGAGAAAGGAAGAGGTTAGAGGCTTCACCTATCACATTCTAGCTTGTACTCATACTCATCTCCCTCCACCGTTTTATTCTGGCATCTTCCTCCTTCCTTTCCCGTCTTCATGAAGGGTCTTGATCCAAAATGGCGATGTTTACTTATTTTCATAGACGCTTGCTGATCTGCTGAGTTCCTCCAGCATTTTGTGTGTGTTCCTCTGGATTTCCAGCATCTGAAGTATCTCTCGTGTTTCTCAATAAGATATTAAACTGATGCCCCAACTCCCTTCTCATGAACATAGATCCTGTGACATTTGTGTTAGCAATGGTGACCTGCCAAGATTTACCCCTCAGTCAACTCCTCACTAAAAAGCAAATTGACTGACCATGCTTCAAAGGTAAATATACAGTTTAAGGCAGTAAAATCCTTTGTAACAAACTTGAGATCATAAAGGACACTTTATAAACATAGCCTCATTTTTGTCTTAAATTCTGCAACTTAGTACATTAAGATAACCAACACCAAGAACATTTAAATCGGAGCTTTGTAATACAGAAATGCGCTCAACTGCCTGTTTCCATTATATAGATGCCTCACATTTTCTCTCTCCTAAGCTCTTCTTAAAAATATCCTAGTATGAATTCAGTTATCTATCCTTTTCTATTCATTATTCTTCTGGTTTGGTTAGATTTTAGAACCCAACCCCAGCCCATTAGCAAGTTTAAAGTTGTTCCTCTTAAAGACTACTGTAAGACGGAAGAAACGACTTCCTGTAGATGTAGTTATTAATCTGTTATGAAAGGTTAACAAAGTAATTCCCGTTATTTTGCAGAGTCCTTGTAACAGTATACAAGGGAACTTTATAGATCTTTTGATAAGAAAAAATAAGCCAGAAGCCAAATTCATCAGTAACTTAATTCAGTGCTGGTTTTTTTTGAGTATGTCTGGGTATACTTAATATTTCAATTGCACTATTTCCTTTAATAGTTATTGTGTGACATTATGTGGAAGTCAAAACAGCCAAATTTATGAGTTCCATTTTATCAAAAATCAACAGGAAGCAAACGTTGTAGAGAACACAATACTTATGTGAAACTGTTTCAGAAATTCAGTCTACACCATATTTCTGGAAGGCTGTTTTCTGTGGTTGTACTTCTCGGCTATAAGCAAAACCTTTCTCCTTGTTTCTTGCAGAAAGGTTGGAGGGGCGTTGAGGGAATTTTGATACAAATCATCAACTGTTTGATTTCTTTAATTCACTACTTACGTGGGAAGACAGCTGATTTTTAAAAAGTCTGAATTTCATTCCCAGAATGAGAGATGGACAGCCTTCTGTAGAGTTATACTTGATTCACTTTAAATACACAGCCAAAGGTTCAGTTATCAGCTAAACAGTTCCATTGTCTCAAAAATAAAACTGTTTTGTTGTATTAATCAAAATAATGTGTACCTCAAGTAGTAATTACTAGCTGTATTCTAGCCACATCTAGTGACTGCCGCAATCCAGCTAATAAAAGATATTAATGGTTGCTTAAGGAGCCACACTTGCAGGACATGCTGGCAAATGGAGTTTAATATAATTGCACTGGTTTGAATTTTCACAGTAAATTACATAGAGGATGGAAGATAATTGAAATGTTTTGTAAATACGCAGACTTATATTGTTATACTGTTTGTCCTGCTGGAAGAAAAGCATAAGGACAATTTTACCAACTTAAACTGTTATTTTGCTACTCAAATATGATTCAAGCAGAAAAATTCTGACGTCCACATACGCTATAGAAATAACCTACTTAATTCTAGCTACAGCCCTGTAATTGTATTGCCGCTTGGTGATTTTAAGTATGGGGCAAACAATTAGGATTCTAAATATAGCATAGATCATGAATTCTTCTTGTATGTTATAGGTCAAAGTTCACTTTATTGAATTGCCAAATACAACTTCTACAACTCGCTCACCCTGCGAGTCCACAGAGCCAAGTGAGTTCGGCATGGTCCTCAACCGCTCAAAACCAGTTTCATTTGTCTCTATTAAATGTCTCTGCTGGCTAATATGGTATAAGTTTTTGGAAATGACACTGAGATTAATGGTAGGAAGCTGCTTCTAGTTGACGATCTCACAAAGATACAAATTGTAAAAGTGTAACTGATGGAAATGAGACAAAAATATTCTGATGCTTAAGAGTACGATATCATGGGATTGAAACTGACCCACAAGAGCTGGACAACACAACAAGCCCCTAATCTTGCATCTAATCTGTGCTCTACAGGATATCAGGAAAACTGGTACTGTAAATGGTTGCTTGAAATGGGATGATATCCATGACGGCCACATAAACATTAAAGACAATAATTCAATTTGATTTGAATGTTTGTAAAGTGAGTTCTCACATCTCAGACTTAAATGTTTACATAAAAGGGCAATAACTGCTGCATTTATTGTGTCATTTCATCCTCTTACCTGCCTGATTGGTTTTGACAGTGACTGAGACAGACTGGTCATAATTTGAATTCTGTCTTGTGACTCCATTTACAGCAAAAACTTCGAAGGTGTAGTTAGTGTGAGCTTGAAGATCAGTGATGGAGACCTTGGTATTTTTCAAGCCTGTTTGCTGGGGGATGAAATGAATCCCACTTCCACATGGCCGGCAGCGGCTAAGATCACTGGTGCACTTCTTACAGACAACGTTGTACGTAACGTCGTGCCTGCCTCCGTTGTTCTGAGGGGGACTCCACTCCAGGATGACTGATGTCTCATTAATGTTTGAAATCAGGTTCAGTGGAGCAGAGGGTGGTCCTAGTTAGAAAGGAGAAATCCAGTGAATGACAACTTTATTGTGCTGAAAAAATTGAGTACAATGTTCAATCTACTTAATCCTTTCCAAGACATCTCTAGGGCATTTAATGAAAACAAATCACTATCAAAATAATTTAAAAGATAGACATGAACCATTTTTTGAAACCATCTTGGCTGCTATACTTCCTTCATATTAATTCATATTAATTCAGTTATCTAGGATTACTGATGTTTTATATAATAGCCATGGGCAAAAAAACAGGCCTTGAATGTAATCTGCTTCACCAGCATCAGCACTAACCGCTGGTTTTCTATATTGAAGATTTTTTGCAGAAATTATAGTTCTGTTGTACATGTCTTGTAGTATCACACACAATAAATTACTTCTTACATATTGAGGTCAAAGTTGATTTCATAGCATCCTGCACATTTATCTTGGTTCAGATGTAACAACTGATTGCCATTAGTAAACTCCATGCCTTTTTGATAGTAAGCAATAAACTTTCAAGATACTCAACACACCAGTTCAAGAATCACTTTTCAAAACATCAATTAAATGATCACACGGTTAATTACTTACAAGGAAATGGCTCTGACGGATTAGAAGTCTATTGTGTGCAATGGACTTCTGGGAGTGGATCATGACAACTCTGTGCTCATCTGAGAAAATGGCCCACATCGAACAAGAGTTGCTTGGAAGCAAAAGTCAGTAACTATTATGTGGGGCAGGGCTCGATGTTCATGTCTCTAAACAGGGAACCAGTGAGGCATAAAACCATGCAGTAGATGCTAGCAAGTGCTGAGGAGCAGTGTACTAAAGAGAGACATGGTTACACAACAAAATGGAAGCATGAAGCATGAAGGGCATTTTGCTTTCTCAGAAAGAGGCAACCATTTCCTTTCTAAATGAGCTAGAATAGTGTTCATTGCACATTACAAGTGCCTCATTATTAATTTGATATAGTTTTAAAATATGTAGCAAATAAATCCTCCCATTAGTTTTCTTCCATTGTTGGATGGTGTTAGATTAAGGAAATTAATCTTATTTACATTTCCTAAGAAAACTAGTCAGATTCTTTACTAAGCCCGTGAAATAGTACAGTTATATTCAAAACAACTTTGAAACACCATAACCAAGTCTCATTAGAAAACAGAAACCTGTTGGAATGGAATCATGCACTTAGACTGAGCATTTATTTGGAAAGGAAATACATACAGTGCAGCGATGAAGTAAAAGTTAGAATCCTAATTAGCTTGATTTTCTAGGGCTAATTTTGCTCTTGATGAGAATACAGTTAATTTCTCGGTGCATAATTACACTGCATCCCATTATTCAAATGCAAATCTCGCATTAGTGGTAAAAGGTTACATGGAACGGGTAGGTAAGTAGAATTGAGGCCATAATCTCATTGAATGGCAGAGCTTGTTCAAAGTGTCAAGATTTAACTTCTGCCCATAGCTCGTATGTTTACATGAAAACATGTCCTTTTAGTTAATATAATGTTTAACACTTTATTTACTGGGGAATAATGTGTGCTGAAGCTGTGCAATTTGTTTGCTCAGAATCATAATGCATTGGGAAAGACGGCATGAATGTCAATTTCTCTAACTTCCTGTTACTTCTGTCCCTCCTCCTTCCACTCCCCTTTTAACCTTATCATCTGCCTATCACCTCACCCAAGGGCCCCTCCTCCTTCCGTTTCTCCCATGGGCCACTCTCCTCTCATATCAGATTCCATCTTCTTCAGCCCTTTACCTTTTCAACCTATCACCTCCAAATTTCTCACTTCACCCCCTCCAACCCGGCTTCACCTTCCGCCTCGAACTCTTTGCTCTTCCCCCCAACCTTTTATTCTGGCTTCTTGCTCCTTCCTTTCCAGCCCTGGTGAAGGGTCCTGGCCCGAAACGTCCACAGATGCTGCTTGTCCTGCTGAATTCCTCCAGCATTCGGCATTAACCCTGTATTGCACATCAGTCAGAAAGGGCTCAGTGCCTCAAGGATCAAATCATCAGAGAGCAAGCTGAGGGATGGTAGACATTTCAGTGAGGTGGTTGGCTTCTACTTCTGGTGGTAGTGTTCGAGCTGCAGGTCAGGTGGGGTGGGAAGTTGAATTCTAGTTGTGGTGGTGTTGGAGTGGGGTCACAATCCAAGCCATTTTACTTTAGAATCCAAGAAAGACCTCACCAAGAAGTAATTTTTAACTAAAAGGGCACCCAACTGCTGCCGTTTGCAAGCATCAAGCAGAAAGTTGTGTTGGCAGATCCTCTTTAAATGTTGTTGAATTACATCTTTTGAGTGCAATGTGCACAAGTGAATTTCCCAGAAGAGTTGTTCAAAGATATACCCCATGCTGTAGATCAACACGCCATGATCAGTATGTTTAGTGTTGCTTGTCCATTAAAATCCCATTGTGAATTTGAATGTTATGTTACGATGTAGAATAGCTAGACTCTGGTTCCATATTAAAGATTAAAGATCAGTGAGAATAATGTGACTTTATTACTGGTATCAGATTTCATTGGGAAAGAAGGAAAGGTGATCAAAATGGAATGCTTTTATAAGGACACATTGCCTTCTTGCATTGGTGCTTTCAAACCTAAACACAAAGCAAGACAAACAGAAAAAAAATCTCTTCTTGCAGCAGCAATGTGCTGGAGGAACTCAGCGGGTTGTGCTGCATCTGTGGGAGAATGAGATTGTTGACATTTCTGGTAGAATTCCTGCATTAGGATTGAGGAGGGAGACAAAATGGCCAGTATAAAGCAGAGAAGGGGAGTCAAGTAAAAGGATTCCAAAGGAATTGGTGGATTAAGGAGGGCTGTAGGATAAGACCATAAGTTCATAAGACTTAGGAGCAGAATTGTCGACGTTTCGGGCCGAGACCCTTCATCAGGACTAACTGAAAGGAAAGATAGTAAGAGATTTGAAAGTGGGGGGGGGGGGGGGAATGCGAAATGATAGGAGAAGACCGGAGGGGGTGGGGTGAAGCTGAGAGCTGGAAAGGTGATTGGCAAAAGTGATACAGAGCTGGAGAAGGGAAAGGATTATGGGACAGGAGGCCTCAGGAGAAGGAAGGGGGGGGGGGGGTAAGCACCAGAGGGAGATGGCGAACAGGCAAACAACTAAATATGTCAGGGATGGGGTAAGAAGGGGAGGAGGGACATTAACGGAAGTTAGAGAAGTCAATGTTTATGCCATCAGGAGGAACATCGCTACATCGACAACTGCATTGGCGCTGCCTCCTGCACGCATGCTGAGCTCGTTGACTTCATTAACGTTGCCTCCAATTTTCACCCTGCCTTCAAATTTACCTGGTCCATTTCCGACACCTCCCTCCCCTTTCTTGATCTTTCTGTCTCCATCTCTGGAGATGGCTTATCTACTGATATCTACTTTAAGCCTATAAGTAGACTCTCACGGCTACCTGGACTATTCCTCTTCCCACCCTGTCTCTTGCAAAAATTCTATCCCCTTCTCACAATTCCTCCGTCTCCGCTGCATCTGCTCTCAGGGTGAGGCTTTTCATTCCAGGACGAAGGAGATGTCTTCCTTTTTTAAGCAAAGTGGCTTCCCTTCTTCCACCATCAACTCTGCTCTCAAACGCATCTCTCCCATTTCCCGCACATCTGTCCTCACCCCATCCGCCCGCTACCCCTCTCGAGATAGGGTTCCCCTTGTCCTCACCTACCACCCCACCAGCCTCCGGGTCCAATGTATAATTCTTCGTAACTTCCGCCACCTCCAACGGGATCCCACTAACAAGCAAATTTTTTCTGCTTTCCGCAGGGATCGCTCCCTACGCGACTCCCTTGTCCACTCATCTCCCCAGTCCCTTCCCACTGATCTCCCTCCTGGCACTTATCCTTGTAAATGGAACAAGTGCTACACCTGCCCTTACATTTCCTCCCTCACCACCATTCAGGGCCCCAGACAGTCCTTCCATGTGAGGCGACACTTCACCTGTGATTCGGCTGGTGTGCTGTACTGCTTCCGGTGCTCCCAGTGTGGCCTTTTATATATTGGTGAGACCCGACGCAGACTGGGAGACCGTTTCACTGAACACCTACGCTCGGTCCGCCAGAGAAAGCAGGATCTCCCAGTGGCCACACATTTTAATTCCACCTCCCATTCCCATTGAGATATGTCTATCCATGGCCTCCTCTACTGTCAAAATGAATCCAAACTCAGGTTGGAGGAACAACACCTTATATACCAGCTGGGTAGCCTCCAACCTGATGGCATGAACATTGACTTCTCTAACTTCAGTTAATGCCCCTCCTCCCCTTCTTACCCAATCCCTGACATACTCAGTTGTTTGCCTGTTCTCCATCTCCCTCTGGTGCTCCCCTCCCCCTTTCTTTCTCCCGAGGCCTCCCATCCCATGATCCTTTCCCTTCTCCAGCTCTGTATCACTTTCGCCAATCACCTTTCCAGCTCTTAGTTTCATTCCACCCCCTCCGGTCTTCTCCTATCATTTTGCATTCCCCCTCCCCCCACTGCTTTCAAATCTCTTACTATCTTTCCTTTCAGTTAGACCTGACGAAGGGTCTCGGCCTGAAACTTCAAAACTTCAACAGTGCTTCTCCTTATAGATGCTGTCTGGCCTGCTGTGTTCCACCAGCATTTTGTGTGTGTTATTTGAATTTCCAGCATCTGCAGATTTCCTTGTAGGAGCAGAATTAGTCATTTAGCTCATCTGCTCCACCATCCCATCCTGGATGATTTATTAACCCTCTCAACTCCATTCTCCTCCCTTCTCTCCATAACCTTTAATACCCTGACTAATCACAACCTCTCGAACTCTGCTTTAAATACACTCCATAACTTGGCTTTCACAGCTGTCTGTGGCAACGAATGCTACAGATTCACCACCCCGGCTAAAGAAATTCCTTTTAACCTCTGCTCTAAATGGACAGCTCTCTATTCTGAGTCTGTGTCTTCTGGTCCTTGACTCACACACTATAGGAAGCACCCTCTCGACATCCACTCTGTCTAGGCCTTTCAATATTCAGTAGGTTTCAATGAGATTTCCCCTCATCCTTCTAAATTCCAATAAGTACAGGCCTGGAGCCATCAAACACTCCTCATATGTTAACCTTTTCATTCCCAGTATTATTCTCGTGAATCTTCTCTGGACACTCTCCAATGCCACCACATCTTTTCTTAGAAAAGGGGACCAAAATTTATGATTGGTCAAGGCATGAAACGATATGGAGGGAAGGTGGGAGATTGGGACTGAGAGGAAAACTGGATCAGCCATGATGAAATGCGGCAGCAGACGTGATGGCCAATTGGCTTAATTCTGCTCCTGTATTTTATGGTCTTAAAATTGCTCACAATACTCCACCAATCCCTGATAAAGCTTTAGCATTACATTCTTGATCTTACTTTCTGGTCATCTCACAAATGAATGCCAACACTGCATTTGCAAGATGACAGGCAGCAAATGGGAGGTAAGCAGGAGTGGAACTGGAAGATAGTGACAAGTGAAAGATAGATGGAGGCAGACAAGAGAAGAACGGAAAAAAATAAATAAAAACAAATGGAGCTCAGTGGAGGAGAGGAGTGTGAAGATATGAGACAGCTGCTGGGAAAATGTACAAAGCAGTACCAGTGCTAAATTTAGCTAATTACTGTAAGGAGGTGAAAATGGTAATGACAGTTAGAACAAGATGCAGAATGGAGGGGGAGAGGTGGAGCTAGCATGTGGAGTGGGTGGATGACCACATTGGGAGCACCAAATGCAACAGACAAGGTTGAAGGAGATGCATGTGAACCTTTGCCTCATCTCACCCAGAAGGACTGTTTAGTACCCCCAATATTTTTGAGGGAGGAGGCGCAAGGACAAGAGTTCATCTACAGTGAGGGCAAGTGAGGGACGGATATTGATGGGTAAGCAGCCCACGTAATGTCAATCTGCCAGACCCCATTGCCCTGGTCTGTGGGTTTCATGACCATGTTGTGATTATTGCAAAATGAACGGAGGGCTGTGCATTTTGAGAAGGTGAGGTTGCAGTGGATGAGGGGAAAGGAAAAGTTGAGATAGCTGTTGTCATGGCAATAACTGGAGTCACTCCTTGCAGGCAGCAACAACTTGGGTTTATGATCTCCAATGCACGATTGCATCGCATGCTTCATTCTCATTTTAAGTGGTCTAATGAATGTGTTTAGAAGTCTAAACATAAATTTAGCAAAAATACATTAGCTTGTGTCATATAAATAGTACACAGTGGAACTAAAACCACTCTGATTTATTTTGAATGAATAGGGATATTGTTTGAAATGTTATCTTCCAGGAATCAATCCAATTTTAATGTGGTATAATATGCTTTAAAATAATGCTTTATTGGGCTCCAGATGGCTTAATGGGGAAAATTTGCATTTATATAGTGCCTTTCACAATCTTGAAATATCCCAAGGCCATTTGAAGCCAATTAGGTACTTTTGAAAATTAAGAACTGTGGAACAGTGCTGCCACTTTGAACAGTAAATAGTGAGTCATTAGGTGCAAGATTAACCCTCTAGCTGGTAATGAACCCCATATACTCTTGAGCCAGCTGCTTCCCACTGGCTCAAAGGTAAGATACAACTTGCTGTGCTAACTATAGGAGACAGACCATACGCGTACCGTACAGTAGTCCCAAATGGAAAATATATGATAATGATAGCATGTGACATGACCAACCAGGTTCACCTAGGAAAACTGCTCAGAATACAGCAGATGTGGGACATCTGGTTGGTGTGGAGGAAAAAAATGATACCAGGACAAGGCTGCAATCATTTTGTGCAAAAAAAAAAGTGTTCCCCCCCCCCATTAAAACATTTCTTCCTATCTATCACTCATCCCAATATTGGGGTTGACAGGTAGAAAGCTTGCTTTTGAGAGCAATTTTATGAATGGCTTCAGAACCTCATCACTTCTGGTTATTCTAACTTCTTATGGGGTTTTGGTGAGCAATTCAATCACATGATACATCTTTGTCAATATCAAAACTGAAAGGCATGTTTCCGTAAACATGAATGATACAAGCAATAGAAGTACCTTACTTTAATTCAAAGGATTGCTGAGGTTCTGTTTTGAGCAACGCACACAAAATGCGGGAAGAGCTCAGCAAGTCAGCCATCATCTATGGAGCAGAATAAATATTTGATGTTTCAGCTAAGACCCTTTATCAGGACTGGAATGGAAACCAGAATATGAGGGTGGGGGAGGGAATGGTGATAGGTAAGGAGGATGGGGCAAGGGAGAATGAAGTAATAAGGCTTTTTTTGTCGCTTTCCTGACAGATCCACAAATCACCCATGCTAACAGATTTCTTTCAACAGATATGGAAAGTGGTTAGTTTGCTGGAGGCCAGTTTACTCAAACACTGGTGCTCAAATTACATTACCTGTTAGCAACAGTTTCTCTGGCATTCTGCATCGCTTATCATTCTACATGAGACACAGACTTCCACTTAATGATTCAAGTTGGAGAGGAATAATAGATTCGTATCCAAACTTCAGAGACAAAAAAATGCATGCATGGATTCTGGCTATGAGCAGAAGCAGAAGGAAATCATTTCATCTAACATTGCTAGAGTCACTGTTGTAGGAAGTGAGCTACTGTGAGCACACTATGCAGCCAAGGGAAAGGTCACAGATGCTGAAAAGTTGAATACAAAGTAACCTGATGTTGGAATATACTTAAAAATGCTTACATTACCAAAATAACCGTATTTTAAGAACCAGTTTGTCTTTAAGAACAATAGAAACTAATGGCACACAAGGACGCTATTCAATGTATTAAGTCCATGCCAGCCAAAAATGTGCAATTTATATTAATCCCATGTACCAGCTTTGGCTCATAGTTTTGTATGTTATTATTCTTCATATATCCCTCCAGCTACTTTTTAAATGCAATGCAGGTTCCTGCCTTTTACATCCTTTTGGGAAGTGAATACAACCTCCTAATCTGAGAGGGAAAAAATATTCAAAACCTCCTTCTTTTGGGGAAAAAACCTTGTCTGCCCTCTAATCCCTCTACAAATTAATTTAAATCTATGCTTCCTGACTATTGAGCTCTTACTAAGGGAAATAAGCCCTTCCTGTTCACCCTGTCTAGGCCATGATAATTTTATACACCCCCACGAAATGTTTTCTAAATATTACCATCTCGTGTTAGCAACTTACTAGAGATTTATCTGATGGGTTCATACCAAGTTAATGTATTGGAATATGTTTATCAGACTGACACTTCATTTCTTGTCAAATAAATTCATGTTTGAATTTAATTACTGTGCAAACTATGGTTATTTTAGATCTTCTTTCTGTCTAGTGAGACAAAAAAGAAGCAGTGTGAATTCCAGACTAGAGTTCAGTTTAACATCTTGATGACTTTGGAGAATTATAAGGTTTTAGTCTCAACTTTCTTGGTGATCATACTGGCTTATTTTAGAAACCGGTTCCTTTGATTCAGCAGGTCCAGTGGCAATGAATTAACCTTCAGACACTTAATTTCCACACCCTGATTTAAAATTTCCAAGTCTGTAACATTTAAGCATTTTCTCTCACTCACTGGTATCTTTTGAGCCTCCAGAAGCTTCAACATACATTATAGGTACAGGGAATTCAATCAATGATACCCTTCAACAAGGGCTGGTTTATTGCTGCTTTCTTGGGAGACATTTGGGGCCCACCGAGTCAATGCTAGCCACCATAGCAATCCAATCAATTTCATTCCTCCACTTAATGCCACATTGACTACAACCCAGATTGACTCGATTGACCATTAACTCCTCCCCAGTTCTCTTACTAACCACCTCCACGAGGATATTTCATAAAGGCTATTAATCTACCAGCCCATCTTTGGGATTTTTGAGGAAACCACAGCACCCAGAGTCAAACCTAGGAGGGAATAGTTTCCTGTTGATGACTTTGTTTGCAAGCTACCCTGGAATCACTATTACGTGTTTTGTGGCCCAGGTACCTCTGACTGGCCTCTTGGCCACACTGAGTACTTTTATTTCTTTTATGTGCCGTTAAGTTTGCACCTTTTATACTTTTGTTTGATATTTTATTGTTGCAGTTTTTGGCATTTATATTTGTGTTATTAAGTGTTGTAATAAATATTAGATATTAAACTTCTTTTCTGATTTAATCTCCAAATCTTATCAAGACATTAACACGAGCTGCCATATTCTTGCTGATAAACTCGACGTCGGGGATCCAACTCGTGTCGACCTGATCAATAAGACAGTCGAGCCAGCCTAGGAAACTTCATTGCTGAAAATACTCGGGATTCTAGAGTCTCTATCCTAGGAACCTTAATGTTCACACATCTCCTGGAAACACGGCTCAGGTCTTAGTCATTGCCCAATATTTCCTGCAGGATTTATTCCACCCTAGTCTAGCCAATGCCCAGTTGCTCTTCATAGGCTCAAAATCTCAAAATCAATTCACAGGGGGAACACTTGAAATCCATACAGACACTACCAACGGTCAGAATCAAACCCAGGTCACTGGAGCTTTAAGGCACCACCTGCCATTCCTTTGCTTCACTACACAAGTTATAACACGTTCACTGTAGTTGTACAAGACATTGGTGAGGCTGCAGCTGGAGCTTTTAGTACAGTTGTGGTTACCCTGTTATAGGAAAGACATTATTACTAAACTGGAAAAGGTGCAAAGGACATCCAAGAGAATGTTGCCCTGAGGGCATGACTATGGGGAGAGATTGGGAGAGATTATTCCCTGCAACACAGGAGACCACATCGAGGTGTATAAAATCCTGAGAGACACAGACAGCACGGCTGTGCACAGTCTTTTTTGCCCCCGGGGAAAAGGAACCAAGAAATTGAGAACATGGGTTTAAGTTGAGAGGAGAAAAGATTTAAAAGGGACCCGAGGGGCAACTTGTTCACATAGAGGGTGGATTGTGCATGGAACGAGCTGCCACAGGAAGTGGTTGACGCAGGTACAATAACAACATTGATTTGAACAGGAACATGGAGAGGAAATGTTCAGAGGGATATGGGCCAAATGCAAGCAAATGGAACTACTTTTGATGGGCTTGGTCAACATGGGTGTTTTGCCAAAGGGCCTGTTTCCGTGCTGCATTACTCTATAAACGGATGATTTCTACATTAGCCATGAATGCAGCATAACTAAAGTATGAATAAGTCCCACTAAGAATGATTTCGAAAAACCACAAAAGCCTGAGAAATAGTTAACTTCTATGGTGGCCCTGAACTCTGAAGCGCCTATGTTTTGACAGTTCTGTCACACTTAAAAAAAATCTTCTTGTAAACCCTTGTATGACCATGTGATCTCTGTTATCTTCAGTGGTTCTTTATTCTATAACAAATCAGGGTTTTTTCTCATTACTTTATCCGACAATAGAGTGCTGACGTACAAACATACTACATTTACTGTAAAATTGAGTTAAATATATTGGTATTCATTTTGTTTTCCTGGTGGTGACAATCTTGTCAGATTTAAGTTTCATCAATATTAGCACGGTAATGCCCAAATCACTTTGTTCTGGGCAGAAAGGTGATCAACAAACATTTCAGAATACAAACACTTCGGGCAAATTGCAAATCAAACATGAAACTTACTTGTACAAGGCATGGATAAGGGATCATTTTCAGCTCTGAAGTAGCCCCTCTCACAGATGCAGTAGGTAGAAGCTTCATGAGTGGAATAGCTGTGTGGTGGACACTTTGTGCAGCCTGGATCTGTTGACAAGGCCTTGTAATATCCAATTTTACAAGCTGGAAGAAAGAATGGAAGTTTTATTGCGTTATTTATATAACTATGTGAACACTCCAGTGACATTTTTGAAGTTTTCACAGTAGGATAACACTTGATTTTTAATAGAAGAGAAATGGAGTGTTAGTGTAAATAACCAGGAGTGATGAGAAGGAATGCAAAACATTTACATGCCATCAGTTTTTATGTCTCAGATTTTATAGTTCTGCTGCTCTGAATACTACCAGTTTTTTGTAGCTAAGCAATATTTCTTTTTAACATTGGCAGAGAATTGAATATAAGTAAAAAAAGGAGAGTTAAAACACACGTCACGCAGACATTATAAACTCATTCTTTATGGTTGCTTATCCTCTGTGGTGGAGAAAGAAATTATCAAGTGTTTTAATTGATAGGATAAACTTCTTCTGATGGTACATGTATAGATTAACCAAACTATCAATCCACCTAAAGCCAGTTTCAAATCCCTAACTGAAGTGCCCAAGATTTATGGGGCCAGCATTATCGTACAAGGCTGGAAGATGCTTTTGACTGTAGTTTAGTTGGCAACTTCAAGATTTGCTGACACAAAATCATGAACCACAGCAGAGGATAATGTACAAGGGTCAAAGCGTCCCCTCAACATCAGACACAATCCCTAAAGCAAATATTATAGCTCAAGTGCATGAAGTGTCAGATTAAACAAATGGAAAGTGTGAAACACATTCTCTTATTAGCATTGACAGTTTCAAGCCTTAATTTTAACAGCTGTATTGCATTCCTATAGTCACATTTGCTCATGCATTCCCCATCACTCATTTGGTTGGTTCTCAAGAAAATAATTCAGACATGTAATTTGATACAATGTAACCTCTTTACTAATTGAATCCTACTGCCAAACTATTTTGACTAGACAAACTTCGTATGAATTTTAATAATTTCCTCCCATAGCCAAACTTAAACCAAAAATAAAAAGGAATGTTTTTATTAACCAAAGCCTTCAAATTCTAACTGAAACATTTCTTATATCATTGGAAAAGAGTGACCAGACTGCAAATGCTGGGAACTGGAATAGAAAATGCTGGAAATGCATCACAGATCAGAACGCGTCTGTGAACCGTGAGTGTTGAGGGTCTATTGGTTCCTCAGAGCTGTTCACAGGATGCAATGTATGCTTTACATTTTTTATTTTAAATACCAAGAAAGCTCGAAATCAAAGAAAAAAAATTAAGCTTCAAATTGTACATTTATTCAGCAATATTTATTTCATTTCCATTTCAAGTCAAAGGGGAAAATCCACACAGTTTGTCTTACTGCCAGTGTCTAGTAAAATGAGGGAAGTGACCAGTCAAGTTGCAAAGTAGCCAAATATTCCATAAACTGGGCAGTATTGGAAACAAAACATATTCTGCCTTCTATGGAGCAATAGAAGTGGGGAAAAATGGGGAGGCACTATTTTCATCATTAAAATTGCATGAAGAATTGCTGTAATATCTAAGTAGATGGGCTACATGATTATGAAAGCTGTAGGAGTAAAACTTGATCAGATATTTACACATGCCCTCTGTTTTAGAAAACTATCAGAATTGGGTGATAATTTGCATCAAAACCATTGAGACTAATTTGCCATGCAACAACAAAACCTAACCAGAATCAACTGCCTCAATACAATATGACCTTTTAACAAGGACCTCTCTGCACTAAATATGACAGTTACCAACCCGCCAAAATGTTTGAACAAACTTGCACTCCGTGGCCACTTTATTAGGGACACCCGCACAATTGCTCGTAAATGTAAGTATTATATCAACCAATCATATGGCAGTAATTCAAAGCATAAAAGAATGCAAACATGGCTAAAAGATTCAATTGTTGTTCAGACCAAACATCTGAAACAGGGAGGAAATATGATCTAACTGACTGAATGTGGAATGATTGTTGGTGCTAGATGGGGTGGTTTGAGTATCTCAGAAACTGCTGATCTCCTGGGATTTTCATCCAGATCTCTAGAGTTTACAGAGAATGTTGGGGAAGACAAAATAACATCCAATGAGTGGCAGCTTTGGGACAAAAACACCTTGATAATGAGAGAGGTCAGAGAATGACCAGACTGGTGCAAGCTGACAGGAAGGTGACAATAACTCAAATAACCTCATTTTACAACAGTGGTGTGCAAAAGAGCACCTCTGAACACACAGCACATTGAACCTTGAAGGGGATGGGCTACAGCAGCAGAAGACAGCAAACTTACAGAAATGCACAAATGGCTGCTAATAGTTACCTACTCTACCTAGTAAGGTGGTCACTAGAGATGGCATCTGAACCGGTCTGATGGCACTGGTAAGTTCAATGTGTAAAATCGCCAGGAACAAGTAGAATTAATAAAACTTAGGCATACACTTTAACACAGAATAACAACAGCAAACTTGTACTCATGACATAAATATGATAATGTCACCATATTACTTCCTTTTGTGCTCCATTTGCATATTTAATGTAAGAATACAAGGGATAGAAGCTGAAGGAATAGGCGATGATCTGCTATCTAAAGGCTGATCTTCTACCTCAGTGCCACTTTTCTGCACTAATACCATTTCTCTAGATCTTCTTGAATACCATCTTTTAGATATTTATTAATCTCTGCCTTGAAATGTACATAGAGACTGAGCCTCCTCAGCCTGCTTGAGAAGAGAATTGAAAAGATTTGTTAACCTCCAGGTAAAGAAATTTCTTTTTATTTTAATCCTGAATGACTAACCTCATATTTTGAGACTGTGACCCCCAGGTTATAGACATCCAAATAAGGGATCAATCAATAATCCCTTGTTAAACCAAGTAAGAAATGCATTTCTTTCCATAAGATTAACTGTCAACCCGCTGCATTTGAGTTTAAAGTAAAATTATTATCAAAATATGTATTCATGCCATTTACTACTTTGCAGTTAATTTTCTTGCTGGAATAATACCAAATCTCATACTTTGTTATCACAGGTCATCGTCTTCCACTTTCATTTTGCATTTGACTTCTAAAAATTACATTTCTTGGACAATTTGGTCACATTACTCTATATGAACCTATGAACACTACCTCACTTTTTTCAATATACAATTATTTCAGGGTTTTTTTCATGATTTTAATCTATTCTATATATATACACACACATACAAACCATAAATTGATTTACTTATTTATTTTTATTATTATTTTATTTTTTTCTTCTTCTATACTATGAATTTTCATTGTACTGCTGCTGCTAAGATAACAAATTTCACGACACTTGCCGGTGATAATAAACCTGATTCTGATTCTGATATGGCTTTTAGATCACAGCATTTACTTCTGTGTGTACCATTAATTCATCCATCTTGTTATTAATAATCTTTTACTCGGATAAAGAGGCATCACTCTTGTCATATTCTGTAGCCAATTGTACTTCAAAGGCTCAAAGGGAAGCCATGAAACCAAGAAAGAAAAGCAGCACGATCATAGCCCTGAAAATTCCCTCTCCCTGCACAAAAAACAAAGACGGAGCAAGGCACATCAACTCCCAAATCTCTCCTCCTCCCACACAAAAAATGAACAAAATAGAATGAGCACGTCGACCCCCAAATCCCCCTCACCGCATAATACAAACAAGAACTATTGGAGAAAAAACACAGATAAAAAACTATAAGACTGAAAAAAATAGTCTATTGTCTCAGTCCACATTCAAAATGTGGAAAACCTGGGCAACGCTCTCCAAGCCCAGCAGTAGATCTTTCCCTCTCCATAGCAGATCCATCAAAAGACAAGCAGCCAGCGCTCTTGAACATACAGTATACTTCTCCATTTGTATGCGCTGTTCCTTCATTGCAGATTCTGTTCATTATTACTCATTTTGGTCCCATGCACAATTACTCACTCTCCTATAAAGCAAAAGACTCAATCCAAAACAAACTTTAACATAAACTACAACTAATTGCAACATACTCAGGGAACTACACTCCCTTAGAAAGACGGTCTAAGGGTTATATTATAAGAGACAAGGTTAATTTGTTATCCACTACATTTAACGGCTTTTCATTTTGTGCAAGAACTAAAAGTGGGTCTTGAGCACGATGTGGCTCTTCAATCCATATTTTTAACTGTTTTAATCGTACATTAACTTAGTTTTGTTTTTTATTAGTTGACAATTATAATTGATAAACCTACTAATGAAGATTATTGCAAACATCAATTAAGCATTCCTCTTGTCATTATGTAACCGCCACCTGACCCGGTCAGCAAACACCATTTCACTATCCAGCTGCATTGAACACAGTACTGAGTCAAGAAGGCCACAAAGCTGTTCAAACTGCCTCTTTGTTATATGCTGTTAACTTATGCCATTCTTGGGATATAATGAGGAAATAAGTAGCACAGCTTTGTAAACATCGAGTGCTTTTCTCTCTCTCTCTCTCTCTCTCTCTCAGTCGTTTCACAGATAATGGGGAAATCTTAAAAGCTTTAGGGGAAGAGAGAATCTGGAAGCATCAATGCAACAAAAAGAATTTGCAAGGTAAATTTCTTCTCCCATTCTGCCAGATTATTCCTGAAATTCAAGCTGAGGTTTCATAGAAACATAAAAGATCTACAGCCCTCTCAGCCCTGGAAAAAAGCCTCTGACTATCCACATGATCAATGCCTCTCATCATCTTATACACATGTATCAGGTCACCTCTCATTCTCCGCTCCTCCAAGGAGAAAAGGCCAAGTTCACTCAGCCTATTCCCATAAAGCATGCTCTCCAATCCAGGCAACATCCTTGTAAATCTCCTCTGCACCCTTCTATAGTTTCCACATCCTACCTGTAGTGAGGCAACCAGAACTGTTTCAATAAAACACTGTGGAAGTAGCCAAGACCAGGGAACATACTAGCCTCAGAATTCCAGTGCACTCATCAGGGAATCATTGTATTAGACCGTAGTTGGACTTGGGTACCCTTTGGGTACATCATTTCTGGGTAGCACGGATGGAGTGGGGTGAGTGTTGGAACTGCGAGTGGGAAGGACTAAAATTAAGTTAGGGTTAATCGGGTTTATCTGGGGTTGTTGGGGCAGCGTGGTGAGAAGGGATGGAGGGGCCTACTCTGCAATGTATCGCTAAATAAAATACAGTAAGTAAGCAGTGTGCTACCAGATAATCTTTTTCTTTCAGAAGAAGGGAAAATAGGAAAGATTAAACTTGAAGACATATCTGAGTAGGCATTCTTTGTGTTAATGTGCAAAATGTTTGAAACAAATCTATGCTGCATGTATAGAAGCTGGCCGCCAGTGTTGTAGCCTCTCATTTAAAATTCAAAGTTCAAAGTAAATTCATTGTCGAAGTACATATACAAGGGGTGATTGATAAGTTCATGGCCTAAGGTTTTAGAAAACTAGCACATTTATTTTTCAACATAGCCTCTCCTACACTTACACCCTTAGTCCAGCCGTCGTGGAGCATATGGATCCCTTTGTAGAAGTCAGCATCTTGGACCTCCAGAAAGTGGTCCACAGCAGGGGTGATTGATAAGTTTGTGGCCTAATGTAGAAGGAGATGGGTTATACAGCTCTCGTTACGTGTACACGTAGTTCAACTCCTTGAGTGATTATGCAGAAAGTTTGAAGTCAATAACATTTGTGGCATTTCTGTTTTAGATAATTGAAAATTGCAAGTTAGCACTATCTGAGAAAATGAACAACATCAGCCTTCATGCAATTGTCCGCTACCTCGGTCTTAAGGGCTTATCACCCAAGGAGGTCCACGAGGATATGGTGGCAACACTACAGGAGGGTGAAAGATAAATGTGCTAGGTTTTCTAAAACTGACCCCTTTTACCTTAGGCCACAAACTTATCAATCGCCCCTTGTATGTCAGCATATACAACCTGAAATTTATTTTCTTGTGGGCATACTCAATACGTCCATAATAGAATCAATGAAAGGCTGCACCAGCCTGGGCATTTGACCTGTGTGCAAAAGAAATATACTGTCCAAATACAAAAAGAAATAAATAGTAATAATAATAATAATATATAAATACATATCAAGACATGAGATGAAGAGTCCTTGAGAGTGTGTCCATAGGTCGTTGGAACATTTTGATAATGAAGTGGGGTTGAGTGAAGTTATCCCTTTGCTTCAAGAGCCAGATGGTGTGAGTCCTGAGGCTCCTGTACCTTCTTCCAGATGGCAGTACTGAGAAGAGAGCATGTCCTGGGTGGTGGGGTCTCTGATGATGGATGCTGATTTCCTGCAACAACGCTCCATAGTGCTCACTGGTGGGGAGGGCTCTACCGGTGAAGGGATTGGGCTGTATTCACTACTTTTTGTAAGATTCGGTGTGATGCAGCCAGTTAATGTACTCTCCATCATACATCTATAGAAGTTTGTCACAAGTTTTAGATGACATGCCAAATCTTTGCAACTCCCAAGGAAGTAAAGGCACTGCTGTGCTTCCTTCATAATTGCACTTACATGCTGAGTTGAAGACTGGTCCTCTGAAAAGATAACTTGCTGACCATCTCCATCCCTGATCTTCTGATGAGGACTGGCTGATGTACCTCTGGTTACCTCCTCCTGAAGTCAATAATCAGTTCTTTCATTTTACTGACATTGATTAAGAGGTTGTTGTTATGGCTCCACTCAGCCAGATTTTCTCTTCCCAATATGCTGACTTGTCACCACCTTTGAATATGGCATTGGAGTGGTGCTTAGCCACACAGTCATAAGTGCAAAGCGAGCAGAGTAGAGGCCTAAGCAAAGGGCCCTGAGGTGCACCTGTCTGTAGAGCAAATGTTGTTGCCAATGCAAACTGACTGGGTCTACAAAAGAGGAGATTGAGGATCCAAATGCACAACGAGGTATTGAGGCCAAGGTCTTGAAGTTCATTGATTAGTTTTGAGGAGATATGGTATTGAATGCAGAACTGTAGTTGATAAAAGAGCATCCAAATGCATGCATCTTTGCTGTGTAGATGTTCCAGGGTTGACCAAAGAGCCAGTGAGATGGCATCTGCTCTGGACCTGTTGCTCTGGTAAGCAAATCAGAGCGGATCTAAGTCATTTCTCAGGCAGGTGTTGATGTGTTTCGTCACCAGTCTCTCAAAACCCTTCATCACAGCTCATCAAAACACTCATCAGGTTAAATTAAGAAGCAGGAATATCTTTTATTACTTAAACAGATCTCCTCCCTGCTTTGACACCTTTGCAAAACAAAAACTAACAGATATTCAACTGGTAACTGCTTCACAAAATACTACCCATTAGCAACACTGTGCAGTAACAAGTCACTCTCCTGAATCTCACACGTGACAGGAGAATCATTTACCTGTCTCCTGGAACAATGAGAAGTGTGATAAGCAAAGGAAGCATAGATACATATCTTAAAGAGCTGACTGAACTGTTTGGGATTAGCTCTGATCTTTTAAGCTTTAGTGATCTTTAAAAAGCTACTTAACTCCCAAATTCAGAAAACAGCTGCAAGCGACCCAAATAGCATAGCTGGATTATTAAAGTAAGAATAATTATTATTCAATGATGCAGTTGGCACTGCTATCAGTCTCTGCCCATAAATCCTTTAAAAAACTTGTGGGATTCATCACTGGAGTGCAGCAAATATAATTAAATTAGATTCACACATATGCACAGATACACTAACAGAACAGAACTGATGTTCAAGTACACACAAAGTGCAGGTCAGGCAGCACCTATGCAGAGGAATAAACAATCAAACTTTCGGGCTGAGATCCTTCATCAGAACTGGAAAGAAAGGGGCAAGAAGCCAGAATAAGAAAGCGGACGGGATGGGAAGCAGTACAAGCTGGCTGGTAATAGGTGAAAACAATATTGGGGGGGAGGGGTTATTGTAGGAGGGTGGGTAGGGTGAATGACATAAGAAGCTAGGAGGTGATAGGTGGAAGTGGTAAAGGGCCGAAGAAGAAGGAATCTGATAGGAGAAGACAGTAGACTACAGGAGAAAGGGAAGGAGGAGGGGCAGCAGAAGGGGCTGGGGGTGATAGGCCGATGACGAGAAGAAATGGGAGAGGGGAGCCAGTATAGGGAATGGGAAAGGAAAGAAATGTTCATGCCATCAGGCTGGAGACTGCCCAGATGAAACATAAGGTGTTGCTCCTCCAACCTGATTGGGGTCTCCTGGCAGTAGGACAAGGCCATGGACCAACATGGGAATGGGAAGTCAAAATGAAATGGGTGGACACCAGGAAATCCTGCCCTTTCTGCTGGTTGGAGCTTAGTAGCTCAGTGCATGACCTCTTCTACTGCCATAATGAGACCTCACTCAGGCTGGAGGAGCAACACCTCATACTCAATTATAAAGTCTCCATCAACTGAACATCAATTTCTTTAACATTTGGAAGTATTTCCCCTTTCCCTCTTCTTTTATTTTCCACTCCCCATTCTGGTACCCAACTTACCACTTTACTTCTCCTCACCTGTCAATTGCCCTCCTCTGGTGCCCCTCCCCTTTCACACTCTTCCATGGTCCACTGTCCTCACTTATCATCTGCCAGCTTTTCACTTCACCCCTCACTCCCATCCAGCCCCCTTCCCCCTTATCTGGTTTCACCCATCACCTGCCAGCTTATACTATATCCTCTCCCTCCTCACTTATTCCCCTTATTCTGGCCCTCTCCCCCTTCTGTTCCAAACCTGATGTTGAGTCTTGGCCTGAAACATTGACTGTTTATTCCTCTCCAAAGATGTTGTCTGTCCTGCTGAGTTTCTCCAGCATCTGCAGAATCTCTTGTGTTTATAATTTTAACTATGCCATTTTAAACTTTGAAAGGGTAAATGGTGAAAAGCTTAAAGCATAGGAAATAAGGCACTCTCTGAATATTTTTGGAATCAGTGTATTTCAACAGGAAGGTTAAATATGTTTTCATCCTCTATACTCACAAAAAAATTAAACACCAGAATAGTATTAGTTACTCATGGTGACTCTGCATTGCAACATATACTGTTTGATACTTGCATAATAGATTGTTGGGCATTTGATAACTTTTTGAATGAAATGGGCAATCATGAGGTAATAAATTAACATCCAACAAACAGTGGGAAACATTTAATTTAGGTAAATCAAAATGCTCACCTTATTTGCAATAAAATCACAATGTTTATATTTTCTGTTAAAAGTTGCAATTAATCATAGTGGGATTAATAAATCAGCTCTGTACCCATCCAGCATAGGTTTATTAACAGGAATGATTTTAAGTATGTGTAGATAGCAAAGTATGCAAGCAGATATCAATTGCATCCAAATTAGGAAAGCTTTGTGCATGTAAATTCTTAAGCAGAATCACTTAAAGAATGCTGCATCGAAAAGAAATTCCACCCCCCAAAAAATCAGGTGGAACTCAACTAACAAAAGCTCTTAAAATATTTTTTAGCAAACTCAATCATCTTAAAATTCCATCTGTTGTGACTAATCTAAACATGAATCATCAACGGTTGTGTTAAATATCGGACAATGTCTGTCTCTGCAGACTCAAGCACTGGGATTGTATTTTTTTCATTGGTATTCTCATTCTTAACTGTACTTGTAATCTCATTTTCAGCTCAAAAACACAAAACTATAGCTGGTGTGTGCAGTTACTGAAAGAAGGAATTTCATGTAATTCTGAACAGCTGCAATTCTGAAATAATTATAAGCTATATAGTAACTTGAGACTAATTTTTGATTAAACATAAGTTCAATGCAATGCTGCTTTCAATTTTATTCATTATAATTAACTTACATTAAATTAGTCATCCTTAAAAACATTTTCTATAAAATGCTGAGTGTAATCAAATTAAGCTGAAGATGCATTGCAGGAAAGCTGAATATAAGAAGATGACAGTATTAAGTTTCAATAAATACTTCATTCATTTACTAACAAAATGGAAGATATTTTAAATTAGTGGACATTTAAAGTTTCAAGGTGAAAAATTACCTCGAGTTTCTGTGAATGAAATTCATAACTATTAGTTGAGAAATGTCTGCATTGAGGAACTTTATTCAACAATTAGATAATCCTTCAGAATGTACATTAACTGCTAATCTACACAACAGCGCACATTGACACTAACTCCTGATATCCACCATCTTTTGCACTGTGTCTAGTTTCCAGTGGCATCCTTGGGTCATTTTTGAGCGAGACTAGTACCGACCTATGCCAAAAATATCATTTATATGGTGGTTACAGATCAATCACCACACTGAAATCAGATAAACTCAGTTCACTTACAGGAAAATGTCCACACACTTGCAAAGGCAAACAGGTGTTACATTCTCTCTTCAGAAGGTCACTTAGAGAAACTCCAGCATTGCAAAATGATGTAGTAGAACAGTTTAAGTGCTTTTAGGTTCCTGTTATAAGTTATTCATAACTGATAGCTGTGAAGTGTTTTGATTTTTCACTTTAAGGCTAAACATGGATATTGTATAGATAGTATTTTGCCAGGTTTGCATATTTCTAAAGAGACTCCCTGGGAATGGGCCTTTAGCCAACATTGCCAGCAGGTAAATTCCAATTCGATGATAATCTTTTGATTTATACTTGCCTGACTTTAACAACTCTATCTGCTTTTTAGAGTTCATTAATCTTCTCAGCACACTACCCCTCACATTATGCAACTAGCTGTTCTGCCTTATCCAAGATGTGAAATTGACATCTGCTTTGGAGATGATAAAATACCATGAAATCTACAAGTAAAATTCCTCCACACTTACATTTCTTCCATGTAAGGTACATCACAGAAGAATTTCAAAATGCTTGACTGGATTCCAGTAGATTATATTCAATTCCATTAAAGCACTTCTATTCGGATCTGCTTCAGTTGACACATCACCATTAACATTATTAACGTCTCCAGCTTGTTCCGCAACGACACATAGCTCCCTATTTTTGAATCCATTTATGCTATGTTTGTGCTTTTGTACCTAGCCCTTAGCTCCAAAAAGTTTCTGCCTTTCAAGTTCAAAGTACAAAGTACATATACAGTACGTTATACAACCTTGAGATTCTCTCCTTACAGGCAGCTACAAAACAAAGAAACCCAAAAGAACCCATGAAAAAAGACCATCAAATACCCAACGTGCAGCGAGAGAGAGAGAGAGAGAAAAAGATTGTGCAAACAATAAAAGCAAATATTGTTCAGAACTGATGTCAATGAAAGGCTGTCCATCCACTCACCCTCAGTTCAGCACAGAGCAGAGTAAATATCACGGAGCAGTGAGGGACACCAGCCCAGGATTCAACACCCTCACCGTCTCAATCTGGCCTGGTGCTTATGTCATCATCCAAACATCAGGTTCTATCAGTTTGATACATTCTGGGGCCTGGACCCCACCACCTCATTCTGGTCTGTATCCAACGTTTCCAATTTGGCCCAATGCTTAAATCATGATGCCAAACTAAACTAAATCTAGCTGCCTGCACACGATCCTTATCCTTCCATTCCCCACATTCATGTGCCTACTTAAATGCATCTGCAATGCCATTATCGTGTCAGTACTTAATCTGGAAATTCTACATGAATTTAATAGTACAGCTTCTTTGGGAAAAATCAGATCTTAAACAAAAATATACCTAAAGATATCTTAACATGAGAAAGGTATTAACGTTGTTAGTTCATGTGAATTCTCTATTGACTGCATGATTAATTTACTGAAACTATTTTGGCACTGTGTTACTAATGGCTTGATTGTAGCCAAAAACTTTGAAAGGGTAGTACAGTATGGCTTCAGTGTATCAATAACAGGATCATCTTACCAACTGAAAAATAAGTAAGAGTCTTTACACAAAAGAGGGAATCATAAAAGACTATCCATTCCACATTTAGCTACACAATTAATTACATGCCAAAATGAATTATAGGTTACATTCATTCTTACTGCTTGACAATTACTTATTCATAGGATGTGGCTATCACTGTCACATCCAGAATTTACTGCCTATCTTGATTGCCTTCAGAAAAGTTATAACACAAACGTATTCCCGCAGTGTAGTCAGGTAGGAAGTCCCATAAGTGTGGCCCAAATGTTCATAATTAAATGGTGATATATTTTCAAGCTAGGATGGTGTGTAAATTGAAGCAGAATTAGGAAGTGATGGTCCTCTGTATTACACACAAGTTCCTCATTCTTCTAGATCAGGAGGTTCTAGATGGTACAGTTCCAGGTATGGGAGGCCCTGTTGAAGAAACCTTGAGAAATCACAGTGTCACAATGTTGCCGGTGAACCACAGTGACATTCTATAGGCTGCAGGCAATACCCCTAAGTATAGTTTTAACTGTATCTCTTTTGAATTACTCTCACTGCAATTTGCAGCAAGTGATTTCCCTCTAAGCAACGTACTTTTAAACCATCTTAATGATTCACAGATTTCACGATTGTCTGAGAGTCTCAGCAGACCAGGCAGGTAGGGCACCCATAGGCGAATGATGGTTCGTCACATGGCCGAAGGTGAGGTGGTCGGGGTGGGGTGGGGGGAGCTCCAAGCCAGGCAACATCATGTTAGTAAACATGCAGTCACTGGAGAACAAAACTGAGGACTTGTGGACAAGATTGCTGTATCAGAGGGAAACGAGAGAATGCTGTATAAGCGACAGTAGGTTTTCTCCTAGCATGCCAGATGCAGCAAGCAAACCAGAATGCTTCTTGATTTTCCATGTGGACCGAATTGCTGATTTGGAAAAGGCAAAAGGTGGAGGTGGTGTGTGGTTCAATGGTGGTGGTTTTGTCGAACTTATATTCCCCTGAACTGAAACACATAATGGTCAAATGCCACCCGTTCTATTTACCTAAGGAGTTCTACTCCATAATCCTGACTACCACCAGTGGCCGGCAGTGATCAAGCGCTTGGAGATACTGCATCATCTCGTCTCCAAGCAAGAAATGTTCCAACCCAAAGCCTTTCAAATCATCGCTGGGGACTTCAACCAAACTTGTTTGAAGAAAGTCCTGCCCAATTGCCTTTAGCATATAACTTGTAGCATCAGAGGTCTCAGCAGACTAAACTAATGCTATACTATGATAAGGAATGCCTACTGAACCAGCCCCAGACTGCATTTTGTAATTTGGATCACTTGGCTCTCCCTCTCCTACCTCCACACAGGCAGAAACTAAAGAACAAAACTCCAGAGATTGGGACAACAAAGAGTGGTCGCAGGGGACAGAGGAATGGCTACAGGATTAGTTTGAATCAGTGGACTGGGCTGTGTTCAAGGACTCATCTGTGGATCTGAATGAATACACCGTGGCAACCCACTTTCTGTGCAGGCGAACCGGCTCACAAATAGCCAGCGCCGCGAAGTTTGAATAAACTAGACTCGAAACGACTTACCGACTTAACGGCGTGTCGTCTCTAGCTCTGTATGTAGTACATCGCTACATTGGTGACCCTGACGGTCCAAATGGGATTTGGACCAAAGATGACCAACTCTTCATCTGTTCATGCAGTTTCGCTAAAACTGCCGACTTTCTGGATGCTGCGACCAGGCGCGTGGTTTAGCCAAGCAGAAGCCCAGTTCCAGATTCGGCAGATATCCTCTGATTCCACGCGTTACTACCACGTGGTGAGCACCCTTGACCAGGAGATGGCCACTCAGGTTGCAGATTTCATACAGTCGCCCCCGGAAGAAGGCAAATATGAAGCATTCAAGGCGCTGCTCATTGAGATCTTTGGCCTCTCACAGCGTGAGTGGGGTGCCCGCCTGCTTCACCTGGACGGTTTGGGAGACAGACTGCCGTCAGCATTGATGAACGAGATGCTGTCCCTGGCTGTCAGACACAAGCCCTGCCTCATGTTCGAGCACCCAAGGACATACATCTGCTGCTGGCGACGCAGATTTCAGTGACCCCTGGAAGGTGGCGGCCTGGGCAGACGTGCTGTGGAAAGCGAAGAGGGAGAGCTTGGCGTCCGTCGGTCAGATTATCAGGCCACACGCCCAACAGGGGATCAGACCAGGCCCGGCAGGGGGGCACACACAACACAGAGGCAGGAGTGAGGAGGACAGTGAACAGTGGTGTTTCTACCACCAGCGGTGGAACACAAAAGCCCGCCGTTGTCGCCCGCCCTGCAAGGGCCAGGGCCAGCAACCGCTAATGGCTATGGCCGCTGGCCACCAGGACAGCCTCTTGTACGTCTGGGATAAACAGTCAGGACACCGCTTCTTGGTTGACACCGGAGCGGAAATCAGCGTCTTGCTCCTGACGGGGTACGACACCCGCAACAGGAAGCCAGGACCCACCCTGAGAGCCGCAAACGGCAGCATGATACGGACCTATGCACACCTGGACTCCTTCACGCTGTCGGACAATGAATTCACCAGAATGCTGATGGACTTTCCATCGATACTGGCACTGCAGTACGCTGCAGCCATGCCCAGACACAGGGTCCAGCATCACATCCTGACCAAGGGACCACCTCTCCATGCCCACGCACAAAGGCTCCCCCTGGAAAAGCTCCGCCTGGCAAATGAGGAATTCAAGAGGATGGAGGAATTGGGGATCAAATGGAGGTCCAACAGCCCATGGGCCTCCCTGCACATGGTGCCCAAAGCAGCCGGGGGTTGGAGACCATGCGGCAACTACCGCAGACTGAACGAGGCTACCACTCCAGACTGCTGCCCCATACTGCACATACAGGACTTTGCAGCAAACCTGCACGGGGCAAGGATCTTTTCCAAAGCAGACCTCGTCCGAGGATACCATCAAATCCCGGTACACTCTGAAGACATCCCCAAAACAGCACTTATCACCTCATTTGGCCTGTTCGAGTTCCTCTGAATGCCGTTCAGCCTGAAGAATGCCGTACAGATGTTCCAGCGGCTAATGGATGCGGTGGGACGCGACCTGGACTTTGTGTTCATCTATTTGGACGACATCCTTATAGCCAGCAGTAGTCGCCAGGAGCATCTGTCGCACCTCCACCAGCTCTACTCCCACCTGAGTGATTTCGGCCTCACGACAACCCGGCCAAATGCCAGTTCGGTCTCGATACCATCGTCTTCCTGGGCCACAGGATTACCAAAGACGAGGCAACACCTCTGCCCGCCAAGATAGACGCGATCCGCCACTTTGCCCAGCCCAACAAGGTCAAAGGCCTACAGGAGTTTGTTGGTATGGTGAACTTCTACCACCGTTTCCTCCCCTCAGCAGCCCGTATCATGCGCCCTTTGTACACCCTGATGTCGGGTTAAGGCAAGGACATTACTTGGGATGAGGAGACCACGGCCGCTTTCGTTAAAGCCAAGGAAGCCTTGGCAGATGCCGCGATGCTGGTGCACCCCAGAACGGACGTTCGAACCGCCCTCACGGTAGACGCATCTGACACAGCAGTCGGTGGGGTGCTGGAGCAGCTCATCGAGAGGCGCTGGCAACCCTTGGCTTTCTTCAGCAAGCATCTACGACCACCCGAACTCAAGTACAGTGCTTTTGACCGGGAGCTGTTGGCACTGTATCTGGCAATCCGGCATTTCAGGTACTTCTTAGAAGGCAGGCCGTTCACCACGTTCACGGACCACAAACCGTTCACAAAGGTGTCCGATCCCTGGTCGGCTCACCAGCAGCGACATCTGTCCTACATCGCCGAGTACATGATGAACATGCAGCAAGTCTCGGGAAAGGACAACGTCGTGGTGGACGCACGCTCCAGACCAGCTGTCCAGGCCCTGTCCCTGGGGGTGGACTATGCAGCACTGGCGGAGGCGCAGCAGGCAGACGACAAGATGCCCAGCTACAGGACCGCAGTCTCGGGTTTGCAGCTGCAGGACTTTCTCGTAGGCCCAGGTGAGAGGACCCTCCTGTGTGACGTGGCTACTGGCCAACCTCGTCCCATCGTCCCAGCAACCTGGAGGTGGCGGGTTTTCGACCCCATACACGGTTTGGCGCACCCATCTATCAGGACAACTGTCCGGCTGGTCTCCAGCAAGTTCGTGTGGCACAGACTTTGCAAGCAGGTCAGTGAATGGGCCAGAACGTGCACGTAGTACCAGACAGCCAAGGTGCAGCGGCCCACTAAAGCCCCACCGCAGCAGTTCGAACCCACCCACTGAAGGTTCGACCACATTCGTGTGGACATCGTGGGCCCCCTACCAGTGTCCCGAGGAGCGCGGTACCTCCTAACTATGGTAGACCGGTTCACGAGGTAGCCAGAGGCGGTCCCGCTCACCGACACATTTGTCGATTCCTGTGCCCAAGCACTGATCGCAACCTGGGTAGCACACTTCGGGGTACCGGCCCACATTACCTCCGACAGAGGTGCCCAGCTCACCTCCAGCCTGTGGTCGGCTGTGGCCAGCCTGTTGGGAACGCAGTTCCACCACACAACTGCCTACCACCCACAGTCGAATGGACTAGTGGAACACTTCCACCGTCACTTGAAGTCGGCTCTCATGGCCCGCCTGAGAGGACCTAACTGGGTGGACAAGCTTCCCTGGGTCCTGCTTGGGATTCACACAGTGCCCAAAGAGGACCTGCATGTCTCGTAGGCTGAGTTGGTGTACAGTGCACCCCTGGCTGTCCCGGGAGAGTTCATACCAGCCCCAAGGGGGCAAGAGGAAGAACCCGCAGCAGTCCTGGACAGACTACGCGAAAGGCTCAGCAACCTGGCCCCCGTATCAACTTCACAGCACGGACTGACCCTGACCCATGTACTCAAAGACCTGCAGAACTGTAAGTTTGTGTCTGTACAAAGGGGCAGACACCAGGCACCGCTACAGTGGCCGTTCAAGGTGATCAACAACGACTGGTCCACGAACGTTCTGGACATTGGGGGAAAGAGGAGGTTTTCACGGTGGACCGACTCAAACCAGCCCATGTGGACATGGCGCAGCTGGTTGAGGTTCAGGCACCGTGGCACAGAGGCAGACCTCCCAAACAGAGGCTGATCCAGACTGTGGACATTGGGGGGGTGTATCGCCGGTTCTTGGGGGGAGGTACGTGGCAACCCACTTTTTGTGCAGGCGAACCGGCTCACAAATAGCCAGCGCCGCGACGTTTAAATAAACTAGACTCGAAACAACTTACCGACTGCGTGTCGTCTCTAGCTCTGTATGTAGTACATCGCTACAATACCATGATTACCACGGACTTTATTAAAACAGTTGTAGATGAGTGTGTCCCCACAAAAATCATTCAGAGTCTTCCCTATTCAGAAGCCCTGGATGAACAATGAGATCCCCAATCTGCTGAGAGCTAGCTCAGAGGCATTCAAGTCTGCTGACCAAGAAAGTTATAAGAGGTCCAGGTATGGTCTCCAAAAAGCCTATCTCATGGGCAAAGTGCCAAGTCCGTAGTAAACTTGAAGCAATGAAGGATACTTGACAATTGAGGCAGGACTTGTATACTATCGCCTCTTATAAAGTTAAATCAAGCTTATTCTATGGATTTATTGAGTATGCCCACAAGAAAATGAACCTCAGGGATGTATATGGTGACATATATGTACTTTGATAATAAATAAATTTACTTTGATCTATGACTCCAATTTGAACTTAGAAAGTTAACCACTTTAGCTAAGTGCACTGTTTGTTTGATAGTGAGCTGTTTGCAGAGCTACTTCAAGTGTGCAATGGAGAGGTACACAGTTGGGGGGGGGGGGGAGGTTTCTCCTGGTTGGTGCTGATCTCTTTGAGTATTCTCTATTTTCATTCATCAAGGGAAAGTGACATTATTTCGTCATCCTTCTAACTTCAGCCTCAGAGATTGTATACTTCTAAATGGGTCATAAAATCATGGCTGGGTTGTCCTTCTGCTCCCTCCTCCGCAGCTCAATGAGTTTGTCCTCTAGCTATCAGCAGACTAAGGGACAGTCAGGTGAATGAGATTCCTGGGTTTGGAAGGTCAGAAATTTGGTAATAGTTGTCAAATTTCTACTAAATGTTGAAACTCTCTCATGGACATGGTTACTTTGCAAACCTGAATCAGTTTTCCTAATTTTTTAAATAAGTGAAATGTTAGTGTTATTGGATAGAATGAATGCAATGTCCTTCAAACAAGTGGAATTATCCTGGTAACAACACACACAAAATGCTGGTGGAACACAACAGGCCAGGCAGCATCGATAGGGAGAAGCGCTGTCGACGTTTCGGGCTGAGACCCTTCCTCAGGACTAACCGAAAGGATAGTACGATATTTGAAAATAATGGGGGGAGGGGGAAATGAGAAATGATAGGAGTAGACCGGAGGGGGTGGGATGAAGCTAAGAGCTGGAAAGGTGATTGGCGAAAGGGATACAGAGCTGGAGAAGGGAAAGGATCATGGGACGGGAGGCCTCGGGAGAAAGAAAGGAGGTGGGGGGGGAGCACCAGAGGGAGATGGAGAACAGGCAGACAACTAAATATGTCAGGGATGGTTTCAGAAGGGAAGGAGGGGCATTAACGGAAGTTAAAGAAGTCAATGTTCATGCCATCAGGTTGGAGGCTACCCAGCCGGTATATGTGCTGTTCCTCCAACCTGAGTTTGGATTCATTTTGACAGTAGAGGAGGCCATGGATAGACATATCTCAATGGGAATGGGACGTGGAATTAAAATGTCTGGCCACTGGGAGATCCTGCTTTTTCTGGCGGACCGAGCGTAGGTATTCAGTGAAACGGTCTCCCAGTCTGCGTCGGGTCTCACCAATATATAAAAGGCCACACCGGGAGCACCGGACACAGTATAGCACACCAGCCGACTCACAGGTGAAGTGTCGCCTCACCTGGAAGGACTGTCTGGGGCCCTGAATGGTGGTGAGGGAGGAAGTGTAAGGGCAGGTGTAGCACTTGTTCTGTTTACAATTATAAGTGCCAGGAGGGAGATCAGTGGGAAGGGATGGGGGGGGGAACGAATAGACAAGGGAGTCGCGTAGGGAGTGATCCCTGCGGAAAGCAGAAAAAATTTGCTTGGTAGTGGGATCCCGTTGGAGGTGGCGGAAGTTACGGAGAATTATACGTTGGACCTGGAGGCTGGTGGGGTGGTAGGTAAGGACAAGGGGAACCCTATCCCAAGTGGGGTGGCGGGTGGATGGGGTGAGGGCAGATGTGCGGGAAATGGGAGAGATGCGTTTGAGAGTAGAGTTGATGGTGGACGAAGGGAAGCCCCTTTGTTTAAAAAAGGAAGACATCTCCTTCGTCTTGGAATGAAAAGCCTCATCCTGAGAGCAGATGCGGCAGAGACGGAGGACTTGTGAGAAGGGGATAGCATTTTTATCCTGGAACTTACTGATCTTCTGAATATTAATGGAGCAGTCATTAAGCAGATAAATATTTGTGCTCTTTACATGGGAAGTCAGAAAGCCACATTTATATTTTGCTCAGCTGGTTAAGTTTCCAGTCAATGGTTACTACAATGATTTTGATAGTAAAGGTCTGGTGGCAGTGAGGTCAATAAACAGAACCTAGGCCAAACCATCCTGGCCATTCCCCGACACTTTTCATGTACATGATATGATCACTTTTTAGCTCATGTATCTCTTTTCCTTGGTCCTTCTGGCTGCAGGCATGGGAGGTTTCTGTTCTGATCGGGTCAAGTCTCCTCCACAGTTTGGTGTAAATGGTAAAGTTTTTTTACACTGTGATCTGCCACATTAAAAGTTATTTATAGGACCAAAAATATGATTTTTCCTTTTGCTGTTGGATAGCAGCAAACAGTTTTCATACATAACTTAAACTTAATCTGAAAAATCCTAAATTTAAACTTTCAGTTCTGTAATTCTGTATTCATAATTATTTGGTGGCTTTACAGAACTAGTACAAATCAGATTTGTTATCCCTGATGTATGATTTGAAATTTGTTGTTTTGCCCTAGCAGTATAGTGCAAAGAATTAAAAACCTATAAATTACAAAGTGAAATAAATAGTGAAAATAATGGACTAACAAGGGAGTGTTCAAGAACAATTCAGAAATTTGTTATCAGAGGGATAGAAACTGTTCCTAAATCAGTAATTGTGGGTCTTCAGGCTCCTTTACCTCTTCCTCAATGGCAATAACAAGAAGTCTAAACTGGATTGTGAACATCTTGAATGATGGATGCCACCTTCTGGAAGCATTGCGGTTTGAAGATGTCCTCGATTGTGTAAAGGGTTATGTATGCAGAGGCTACAACCCTCTGCAGCCTCCTGTGACCCTGTGATTTGGAATCGCCATACCACACATTGATGCAACCAGTCAGAATGTTCGCTACCATACATTTATAGAAATTTGCAAGAGGCATTTGTGATATACCAATTCTCCCCTGTGATTGCATCAATATGCTCTGCCCAAGATAAATCCTTTTTGAGATGTTGACGTTCAAAAACTTGAAGCAGTACACCTCTCCACCACTGATTCCCCAATGAGGGCTGGTGCGTGTTCTACTGACGTCCCTTTGCTAGTCCACAATCAGTTCCTTGGTCTTGTTGACATTGAGTGCAAGGTTGCTATTGTGACAGCACTCAACCAACTGATCTATCTCACTCTTGTAAGCCTTTTCATTGCCAACTGGGATTCTACCAACAGTGCTGTCATAGGCACAGTTATAGCCTATAATTGAACTCTACTTCATCACACAGCCATATATGTAGAGAGAGTAGAGTGGTGAGTGAAGCACACATCCTTGTGGTTATTTGTGTTGTTTTTCAGTGAGGAGAAAACATTTTTATCCATCTACAGTGACTGTGGTCTCCCAATAAGGAAGTTGAGGAACCAGTCGCAGAGTGAGGTACAGAGGCTCAGGTTTTGAAGTTTGATCCTGAGTGCTGAAGGATTGATGGTGTTGAAAACCAAGCTGTAGTTGATAAACAGCAGTCTAACTTATGTCTTGTGGTTGTCCAAAGCAGACTAGAGAGCCTTTGAGATAGCATCTGCTGTAGACCTTGTTTATGACAGTAGACAAATTGACAGTAGTCCAAGTCCTTGTGCAGACAGGAGTTAATTCTAGCCATAACCAAACTCTCAAAGCACTTCATTAGGTTAGATGTGAGTACAATCAGGTAATAGTCTTTGAGGCAGCATACCAAGCTCTTCTAGGGCACTGAAATGATTGCTCTTCTTTGCAAGTTGGTGGGAACCTCAGACACATAAGTAAGAAGTTGAAGATGTCCTTGAATACTCCAGCCACTTGATTGTCACAGAGCAAGTGCACCATCAGGCCCGCAAGGGTTCACCCTCTTGAAGAATGTTGGAACATTGACCTCCAAGACATTGTCACTGGATGCTGTGCAGATTCTCAGAGATATAGTGTTATTCTCCCTTTCAAAGTTTGCATAAAATGCATTGAGGTCATCTGGAAATGAAGCATCACAGCCATTTATGCTGTTCAGTTTTTGCCTTATAGGAAGTAATGGCATCAAGCCCTGCCACAGTTGACATGCATATGATTCTGTTTCTAACTTCACTCAGAATTGCCTTTCTGCTCTCAAAATGGTCTTCCTTAGATTTTTTTTGGACTTCTTGTAAGGTTCTTGATCACCAGTTTTGAACGCCGCAGATCTAGCCCTAAGCAGATTGCAAATCTCCTAGTTCATCCAGGGCTTCAGGTGTGGGAAGACACAATATGTTCTTGAGGCCCACATCCATTCACACAGGTTTTAGTGAAGTCAGTGATGGCTGTGGCACATTCAGATTTGAAGATGAATCTCTGATAATGGCTAGGCCACCAATTCAGAGCAGTCTTGACCATATGTTCACTGTCCTCACTACTTGTGCTGCGGTCCTCAGTCTGCGTTAGTTTGCTGGGAGCAGAAGTACAATCAGATGATTGGATTTGCCCAAGTGCAGACATGGAACGGCATGGTAAGCATTCTTGATGGTGGTGTAATTCTGATCGTGTGTGCTGACTTCTCTGTTTCTCTAGGTGAGACGTTGGTGGTAGTTGCAAACAAATCCCAAAACCAAGCAGCAGGAAGTATTAAAATACATAAAAGGAGGAAGTCAAATATCTGGTAACTCCAGGAGCGGAATTGCGTAGATTTTATCCTGGTGCCATGCAAATTAAAGCCAAGTTTGCATTATGCTTTGCATTCTTTATGTAACTCAAGCCAGCTATTAGCTAACAGGTAACCAAATACATTTCTTTTATCTCACATATCAGCAATGGTTTGGCCTTAAATTGAGAGTTGGTAATTTAGTAAAGTATAATTGGGTAAGATTTCTGTTGAAAAATCTTTTGAAGATACTCCAACAGTAAACAAATCTGACTCTAAAAATAAAGCACTTCTTCCAAAACAGGACAATAAGAAGCTTCTATTTTATTCCTCTTTTGAATATATATTTCAAAAATAAATTGAATTGAACCTTGGACTCTAGCTTAGCATTTCATTTGTTCTAATTAGTCTCATGCTAAAGGCTATACCAACAATTCAAATTTGTTGATATAAAAAAACTCAGATGCAAGTGGAAGTTGAAAAAGGGCTTTCATGTTAAACAACTAATAGTTTAAGCTGTTTATCATTCTCTGTAAGTTAAACAACTAATGGCTTAGCTGTTCACCAGACTCTAATTGGAAGACAAACTTCACTTGCTACTTCATTGTTCTGTAATTTGAATGACAACTTTGAAATGTGAGATAGAATCTGCAACAGTCTTCAATAATCTGAATTATAAAGCAATAATTCAACACTGTAATCAAGGATACAAAGGTGTGTGTGTGTAACAACTATGATAACAATTATGATTGGTTCATAGGTGGCAAGATACTGTTGTGATTCACAAACATGAGAAAATCTGCAGATGTTGGAAATCCAAGCAACACACCCAAAATGCTGGAAGTACACAGCAGTTCAGGCAGCATCTATGGAGAAGAGTAAACCAGAGTTCCAGACTACTGATTCAGAGAAATGAGTTTGAATCCCACCTTGGTGGCCATGAAAATCTAAATTTAAGTCAATAAAAAAATATTGATCTCAGTAATAGAAACCAGGGAATTAATGAATTGTTGGAAGAATCAATTTGCGCACCAACATCCTTCAGTGATCCGCCACCTTTAGTCAAAGTAAATTTATTATCAAATACATATATGTCACCATATACTGCCAAAAGACTCCTTTGTGCATTTTGCCTATGTATATCAGACCAATCCAGCTTGTCCACTCCTAATTTCCTTCTTACTTTGAGGTGAGGATAAAAAGAAATGGACAATGAAAGAAAAGTGTTTGCAGTGATATCCACATTCTGTAAACGTCTAAATAAAATCTAACATGTTTGGTTGAAACTGAGGTTGTACTATTCATTCTTCTGAAATGCTTAGAAACTCAAGAGGTTGCAGAAACTGGAATTTGGATTTTAAAAGAATGAACCACTAGATGAACTGCATCGGATCTGAGAGTGTAGAAGTAAGAGAGCCAGGGTGTAGCAGTGAGGGAGGGGTGAGATTGAGGTTGGTAGGTGATACATGGAACTAGATGAGGGGTTACTGGGCAGATGGAGAGGAGCGGTGGGGAGTGTTGAGAGAGAGGCAGACAGGTGATAGGCAGAAGCAGAGAGGACTGGGATGATAAGGTAGTAAGAACAAGGCAGGGAGAGGATAAAAATTGTGAATCATAGCAGAAGATACCCAGGTGTATAGATATGTCTAGATGCATAGATGGAAACTGTTGCTCTTCTCTGCAGTCTCAATTCAATGTAAGGGCCTAAACAGCTCTCCTACGCAAGGCAGAGATGCACATGCTCGTCTTCCACCCTTGTCTATTATACTCTGTGCACACAATGGAGGCTCTTATACACTGACAACAGCAAGCAAGACTAATTGAACATTTTGCTGAGCACCTGTGCTCTGGAGCAACTATCTTGAGCTTTTAATTACATGCTACTTCAACTTCCCCACCCAACCCCACACAAATATTAGCCTTCTTCTATGCCACAGTGATGCCAAATGCAAACTCAATAAACAACATCTGATCTTCCATTTAGGTGGTCCACAATCCAATGGATTTAATAGTGAATTTCCTAATTTCAATTAAGCTACACCTCCATTGCTCCTCTTCCACTCTTACCAGTCCAGCCAAGGACTTTCTAACTACATTCACCTTTTCCATCCCCTACTTAGTCTCAGTGTTCTCCTCACAAGTTTTCATCCCAAAAGAAAAAGAATTCTGTTGAGTTATATGATTTACCTATACTTTAGGATATTTTAATTATTGCAAAGGCTTCAAAACATATTTTATATAATTTTGCTTACTCCACCTTATGGGCACTTTAGTAGTATATCTTAAATATTTTGGAAATAGTGTTGTCCTTACCCTGCACTTCATAACATCTATCGTTCTTCATGCTTTAAAACGGCTGATATTCACGGTCTAATTCTTTCAGTTTTTCTCTGCCATTTTCTGTTATCACTAGACATGTACCAATGGCTCTATTTTAAAGTTAATGATTCAGGAATAGGCTAAAGAAGCTGACAGCTGCCCATTACCTATTTTGCAACTTTTTGAATTCTAGAAGATCATATGGGCATCTGTGAGCAGGCAAAAACTGTGATAAGGCTTGTTAATAAATCAAGTCCCAGTTTCCTGAGATGCAGCACTGCAAAGTTTAAACTGTAAAGTATAAGGCAAATTTAGATCAGGAAGAGAGAGGAGACAAAATCAACTAGGAAAGAAGAATTGGATTAAAAGATACAAATTATTTTTACATAGGTCAAACTATTAATTATACTACACAGGAATAAATTTCTACATTTTTTAAAGCCACATTTTTCATGCCAAAGTGATTCGTTATGAATAATTAAGCACTTATTACTCAGTTCAAATTTATGCTGAGTTTATCTACCTTTTCTTTGGTATGAACTTTAGATCTATACCAATGCATTTTCAATTTTATCAGTTTCTATTATATGCAGCTGTTCCATATTTCTGCATTTAACTCTGGACATACATAATCTGGCACTTGAACCACAGATTACTAACTGATTTATCAGAACAGTGAAAATGTTAGCCTTAGTATTCATCATAGTCAAAACCTCTGTTATTTACACACAAATCACCAAAATCCATGTACGCCTGCAAATCACAGATTAAAGCAGTTTTAAAACAGCCCACCTGCACACTAATCCATCTGATTTCTTCATCCTTGGTCCACCCGTCCTATCTCCTCTGCCACTTAAGTTACATCTACTCATCATCTCACCCTTATTAGGTTCTAGTTAGTACCTCTGGTCTTCATCTCCTGCTTCCTACACCCCTGCTCCTAACTGTCTCCATCAGTCTAACATCTCCCACCTCACCTGATTCTACCTATCACCCACCTCTCTCTCACTCTCACACCATTTTATACCGGCTTTCTTCCCTCCAGGGATGTAGGGTCTTGACCCAAAATCTCAATTATACCCTTGAGTCCATAAATGCTGTTTTACCTGCTGAGTTCACGCAGCAGTTTTTTTTGTTCCATATTCACACATCTGCAGTCTCGTGTCTCCATTACTGTTGTTTGAACGTGTTGGATCAAACAGCAACTAACACATATTGGCAGAAGCTAAAGTAATAAATCATAATGCAATATTAAAAGATAATTCTGAATAAATCTCATAAAACCTCATTTCAAGTAGCATGTTTTCATTAGTTTTAAAGAAAAATCTAATATACTTTAAGCACAATCGTTTCATCCTGTTAAAAGAATCAGCAGAATCTATTTATTCAGAGCACTTTCAGAATGAAGTACAGGTTTCCCCCGCTATCTGATGGTGGAGCATTCCTATGAAACCGTCTGTAAGCCAAAATATCGTAAAGCAAAGAAGCAATTTCCATTAATGTATATGGGAAAAATTTTTGAGCGTTCCCAGACCCAGAAAGTAACCTACCAAGTCATACCAAGTAATACATAAAACTTAAAATAACATGAAGATATAGCAAAAGCAGGAATGATATGATAAATATACAGCCTATATAAAACAGAAATATTGTATTACGGTGTAGTTTCACTTATCAAAATCCGGAAGACAGCGAGTGAAAATCGAATTGGAGAAAAAAAATTGGCACGTACATGCATATGCAAGTACACACATGCATACATACATACACACATACGCATGCACATGCACACGCACACAACTGCCCGCACAAGGCTTCACAATCATGGTAGTCTTTCTCGGGGTAAACACACATATAAAGCGGGGATCTTTTTTTGTAAAAGCGAAAATTCTCTTTGGTTAGTGAAAACAGGTACTAATGTAGGTCTTTCGTAACAGCGAGTTGTCGTAAAGTGAACATTCGAAAAACAAGGGCCACCTGTATCTGAAAAGTGTGTGGCAAATGCAAATTGCAACAGCCTTACTTACTGTGATTTTAAATTACAACTTTATCGCCTCTCCAAAATGATTATATTTATAGGTTTTATTTTATGCCAATATCTTTGCACATTAAAAACGAGATTGTTTTATTTTTTTTGTTAATTTATTTTTTTTATTGAAGTTCATCATCAAACAAACATTTCCAGAAGATGTATTTCAGACATTGTACATATACATTATATTATCATATATATCACAAATCTCCACAAAGTATTTGTCTGAGGTATACACTTATAGAAAAGAATGGAAAGAAAAAACAAGCAAAAGGAAAGAACTATGTACAAGTAGGGAGTGATCTTTTTTTTTACAACATATTCATTGATTTGTGAGAATAAAATCAGGCCTATGAGGCATTATGTAGTTAAACCATTTTTCCCAGTATGAATTAAATTGCGGGTCTACTCAATAAATCCAATAGCCATAATACAATGAATGAAAGACCACTCTAACAGGGCAGACAACCAGTGTGCAAGAGATAGCAAACTATGAAAATACAAAAAGAGAAAAAAAAAATCAAATAAATAAATAAGCTAGCAAGCATGCAATAAATATTGAAAACAAGAGTTGAAGAGCCCTTGAAAGTAGTCCGAGGTTGTGGGAACAGTTCAGTTTCTGGGCAAGTAAAATTGAGTGGTTATCCCCTCTGGTTTAGGAGCTTGATGGTGTGCCTGATGATGGATGCTACTTTCCTGCAACAATGCTCCGTGTAGATGTGCTCAATGGTGTGGAGGGCTTTACCCATGATGGACTGGGTCCTACCACTACCTTTTGTATTTCAATTAAGCTTCTTGATATATGGTGAACTAAGATGGCTTTTGGTTGTTTCAGTTTGAATTTAAATGGCAGCAGATAAAAACAGGGCAGAAGAGAGAGGAATGGGTGGCATGGAGTGGAGAGATAGAGTTCAAGTTGATGGGAGGGGACTTAGAAGAGAAAAGAATTAGGACAGGGAAGATTGGAGCTGAGGGATCAAAATGAGAGTGGATGGGTTGGGGGGGGGGGGGGGGAAGGGAAGGCAATGAGGAAGAGGCAACAGAAAAATTTGCCTTTGCTTAAGATGACCTGTCAGATATTTTTGATCACTGTATCATTGGATCACAAACACTTTCACTTTGTGTGAGCTCTTACAGTATAAAATAGCTATCCTTTGTTAAAAGGATTTACAGATCAGCCACACCACAATTTGAAGCGTGAGACCTGAAATGGAAGGACCCCTGTAGACATTCAGATCTGATTGGCATCTTGCCTTAAAAATCTGGGAATTCAAAAGATTTGGCATAGGAAACGGCCAAAGTACAAGGCAGTGGACACACTGCTTTCCAGCTCACTATAACATGGAACCAGCCACACAGTGATGATCCGTACACAAGCCCAGCCTTGTAGACCATTCATGTAGCTAAAAATAACTTTTACTCTGACCTATATAAAAAAAAACAATGGCTCACATTCCAGAGGGAGGCAAGCTGATGCTTGCAAGTGACTTCAATGACAGGTTTGGAAAGGCAGAATTCTTCAACAAGGTGTAGTTGGCACAAAGGAAGTAGACAAAGCTTACTCCAACAGATCTCTCCCCTGACAAAACACTTGGAGCACAGTCCTGGAATAACCGATGGCCTGTTTCATCAGAGGGACAGCACAGGATCTCACATTAACATCCCTATCAGCCACTGGTACCTATTATACTGTCATTATCTGAGATTACAAGGATATCCAAACCCCCAACCACATGATGTGTACTGGTGACTGGTGCACTACCTACTGCTTAGTTCAAACTGTTGTCTCCACCATCCACAATCCAAAACTATGCAGGCATTAGAACAAATGCCATGAAACAAAAGTGTTTCAAGAGTTCCACAAAGATAGATGATAACCCGACAAAGATAGAATTACAGCTCCGTAACAACATCTCACAGCTAGCTTGATGATCCTGAAATATTACAAGTGAGCACAGCGGTGAACTACCCAGAAGACTCCAATAAATTAACCTGCCAGAAAACAACAGGACCTTACAAAAACACCACTGACTCCATCACTCCTGGAATATCTTTCTCAAAACAACTGGCTGCATAAATTTGTCTTCATATTGCATCTGCTTTATAATGGCATGCATGTTATGATCTTTCCAATGTGTCATATTATCTGACCAAGTTGATGCCAGCCAAAGCTGCAACATTGTCCTAACACTTAGCTTAATCTACGGTACCTGATCTACCCCATCTCCTACAAACTTCCTGCTGGAGAGGAGCTGATTCACAGGATGAACTAGAAAGGATTGTCTACACTGCCTCCATTCTGGAACAGGGGTCACTTCAATTTCTGTCACTGAGTTGTGCTACACAGAAAAAGCCTGCGTACATACAGAGTTAGAGAAAGAAATCCAAGTCATTGTTGACTCCTTTACAGAAATGTGCAAGAGGATGGAGACTGTGTGGTATCATAGGCAAAATGTAGGTCCTCTACCAACCTGAGGTTGACTCTGTCTCAGAAGCAAGCGCCAGTTTGAGGCCATGACCTTCAAACAGTAAAGGCTGTACTGCTGTTTAGAAAGTGATAGTGAATTTCATCCCCAGGTTGATGTTCATTCAGATATATCGTGAGAAAATGTGGGGGACATCCATGTACTCCAGAGCCTCATCATATATTTTCAGTGTCAGAGATACCATCAACACTCTTCACAAAGTCCTTCAAATCCATTGCCAGGAAAAGCATACTGCTGTCAGTAATACCCTCACTACTAAGGCCTTTATTAAACTAAGTTGGTTGCAATAGACAAACCGTTCTTTTCATATGCCCAAAACAGTCACTCTGTCCTGAACTCACAAGGTAAACAGGGAAAAGACTTAAAGGATATTCTAAAAGTCTCTTTTGTTACGTACCCCGTAACTGGGTCACTTACCAGCAAAGATAGAGAGGTCCGTTGATGTCTGATGGTACTATTTTAACAGTATTTATTGATAAAAATACACAAAATAATATCAACGCAAACATACAGATAGTATACGTCGTCAATACTAAATCTAAAAGCGCGGGTTGAACAAGTTAGGTCTCTATTCATTGGAGCGTAGAAGGTTGAAGGAGGATTTGATCAAGGTATTTAAAATTTTGAGAGGGATAGAGTTGACGTGAATAGGCTGTTTCTATTGAGAGTAGGGGAGATTCAAACGAGAGGACATGATTTGCGAGTTAGGGGGCAGAAGTTTAAGGGAAACATGAGGGGGTATTTCTTTACTCAGAGAGTGATAGCTGTGTGGAATGAGCTTCCTGTAGAAGTAGTAGATGCCAGTTCAGTTGTGTCATTTAATGTAAAATTGGATAGGTATATGGACAGAAAGGAGTGGAGGGTTATGGGCTGAGTGCGGGTGTAGGTGGGACTAGGTGAGATTAAGAGTTTGGCATGGACTAGCAGGGCCGAGATGGCCTGTTTCCGTGCTGTGATTGTTATATGGCTATATGGTTATATGGGTATAATAATAATCAATAAGAGATAGCTCTATTGTTGGCTAGGGGATAATGTATTGTGCGATGGAAATATAAAAGTCACTGTTAGTTTGTTCAAGCTGCAGCGTTTTGGTTTGAGAGAAAGACAGGTTAAAACTTGCCCAGTCCTTTCATGATGTCAATCCTTCGAGAGCCGTTGGGAGTTGGTTTCCCCGTTGTTAGCTAAAAGCCGTTCTTTCATGGTAAAGGACACCGGTTCCGGGGCAAATGGAACCGAACGCACGTGGCCTCCCCACCGGCTTCCGCTTTTACGGGATGGCTAGCGTTTCTTCTGGTGCGTCTGAGGGGCTGTTCCCACAGACCCTCTTTTATCCTGACTCACAGGGTCTCAGATGTCAATCAGGTTGGGATGATGCAATCCCTCCACCAACCAGCCCACTTTGCCTGAGGGCTTCCACGTAGCACAGTATTTTAATACACAATCCCGTCTCCAAGTGACAATGGCCATTTCCCGTAGCTTTATTTCGCCGGGGGGGGGGGGGGGGGGGAGGTCAAGACATTCCAAACGTCTCTCTCTCATTTCCTGGGTCTCCTGACCCAAATCAATAGCGATCCTGCGATTCTCAAAAAGGAGGGGGCTGCAGGCGTAACAGTTTAAAACAACGTGACATCTCCAGATATTCATGGTAGAATATGGTCCACAGTCACTCAAAATGGAGAATGGGAATCGGCAGGACATTAAGAATCTCAAGTCCATTCATTGGTTGCACACAGAAACCTGGTGGAAGTGGTGGAAGGATTTTTTTTTATGTGTGCCATTCTTTGCCAGAGCCTCGGCAACCACTTTTTTTCCAAGTGGTTGTCTTGGAGGAAAGATTCTGTGAGTGGTCCCCCGCGTCCTTCTCACAGCACAGTGTTTTTTTTACTAGGCCAACACTCAACCCGGCACAGATGGAAAGTGTGTCGGGAAGCGGAAGGAATATACCATCTCGCAAATCATTACCCAAATACTACTAAGCCCCTTCTGCTCCATCTATAGAAGAGTCTATGGGTCTTACATCAGTCTTGACTGCTGCATCAGAACCCATGGAACTGCTGAAGAACAAATTATTCATGACCTCTGAGACTACCTAAAAGGAAGAAGGATTCAGAACATTGCTAGTAGATCATGTTGCCTGTTTAGCATGCGGTTGCCTCTTGTATTCAGGATGATTCTAACATTTGTCAGGCTTCAGGCTCTATCAATAACCACAAAGACCATTGCCCTTTATGACATGAAAATATATGTACAGCACAGTGCGAAAGTCTTAGGCACATATCCAGTATATAGATAGGGTCTAAGACTTTTGCACAGTACTGTAGTAATTTTATGTATTGCATTGTACTGTTGCTACAAAAAAATCAGAACATATGTAAGTGATGATAAACATCTTGCTTTGGGCTCCCTGAAAACAGTACATGAGAGATCTCATTTGCCACTGCCTTCAGTATGTAAATTTCTCACTGAGTGATATTTGGTGCATGTACTGATACTATGCCATCCACCATTCACTGACTTAGGAGTCTTTGTCTTTCTGAGGAAGAGGAATAAAGGAGTGCTTTAGACCACAAATTCACCCAGAAGTACAGCAAATTCTGGGAATTTTCAGAAATTACCTGGATCATAGAGTCAAATTTAGAGTTTCTAGGTACGCTCTACAAGCTATCCCAAAATTGTGAAGACGTTGAACCATAAGACATAGAAACAGAAATCATTCAGCTCATCGGGATGCTCTGGCATTCAATTTTGCCTGATTTATTATCCCTCTCAGCCCCATTCCCCTGCCTTCGTTCCTTAACTTTTGACACCCTTACTAATCAAGAACCTATCAACCTCCACTTTAAATATATCCAATAACTTCACCTCCACAGCCATCTGTGGCAAGAAATTCCTGCTTATCTCTATTCTAAGGGGACGTCCTAGTCACTTTATCATGCTGTTAATCACATTGCTCAAATGCTGCCTTTATTCAGTTTCCCCTGTAGGTTCCTTATACCAGAGTCAAATGCTATATTTAGTTGCATTAATAATGTCAGACTGCAAACAGCCTACTTCCATTTTGGATGTTCTAAAATTTGTCACAAGAAATTCTACCATAAACAGATCTAAAGGTAAATTCTTAAGGAAAAGAATACGGAGTTAAAGCAGTAACAATCACAAGAACCTAAATATCTCCTAATGAAACATCCTCCTTCCTCACCGTAGAAACACATTCAGAAACATATTCAGCATGTTGCCATGTCAGGGTGATAAACTTTCTCTAGTTCAGCATTACTATATTATATCAAAAACAATAAACATCTAGGGAATAGTTGAAGGCTGTAATCCATTCTCCATTCTCAGGGTTCAGAAGACATCCACAAACCAATCAAGTTGCATTTATATAATCTATGATGTATTTGAACCACTCTACTTGGATGTTTGCCAGGCCTCTGACTCCTCTTATTTCAACATGTACCTTAATTCAGCAAATGCAAGCTTGCTGTAAATTATACAATCATTTGATTTGTTACCATGGATGCACAATTACAATTGGAGACATGTTAAATTAAGCATACAATTTTAATTCTGATGTGGCTTAAATGACCAATGCATAGCTGAGAGTTTCAGGAACACCCTAATCACCACCATCCCCCACCACTTCCCCCCACCTCCCCAACCAACCTAAGTACTTGCTTCATTGCCAAATCAAATACGTTTTCAATAATCTTTTGGATTGGTTTATCAACAGCTGGAAACAATACTGTTCTTGGAAATCTGTATTGGGAATCAGCCAAATTAAAACCAGAAATAAATCTGATGTTGTTTAGCAAAAGGATGTGGTAATTAAATACTAAACTGAAGTTATTCACATTAATGCATACACCACAATTAGGATCTACTCTGCTGAGCATTGTCTTGGTAACTACTCCGTTTTGATGCTATCAGAGGCTGTTAACTATGTATTGATTTTCATTGCAACTAACACTTATAGTGTAAAACCTAATGGGAGATTATATATTTAGTCTGGGTCCCAATTCTCACTGGCTCAATATCTGGAATGTTTCACTTCTCACTGAAATCCATTTACAGCCAGTTTATTGATTCTTATGCAAGGACTCTGACTTAAACAAGGAAATGGTTGTATAAAGATATCTATGGATTGCCAGTCCCTAACCTTTTACAATGAGCAGACCACATGATATCATCAAGAAAAAAATTATAAGTTTTGAATGGATTTATTATCTAGGATGATGTCCTGAAAGAGTAAAGAGCATGAAAGTTATAAAATTTCACAAAGCAAAGTATTTTACTACCTACTAAATTTGGTAACACACCAGACTGGCTAATGATTTGTGCTCAGTTCAATGGTAAATGTAACCAGAACTTTCTGATGGATTGGTCTTTTTTTCCCAAATATCCTGTAACATGAGTATCTATCATTAAAGTTCACACTGAAATTGAAGGAAGGGAATTGAATTATTTTTCAGGTATGGATTTAATTACTGTTAGAGATTTTTTAAAAATTGAAACCGGTTTTAGTTTGAATTTTCTGTTTTTCATTTTTCTCTTAATCTTACTCAAAGGATTTGTAAAACACAGGTATAATTCCTATAAGCTAAAAAGAGATACCAACGAATTGCAGTTGAATGAGTTGCCTATCGCAGAAACCGAAGGCAGAAGAATGCATCCTAATCACCCAGTCTTTCTGTCATTCTTCTTGCTGTTCCTAGACCATTCCTAACAAGCCTGACTACTCATTTATATATATTTATATTGCTTTTCTGCCACTTGGGTGACTTCACACTCATGAGATTTTTTTTTAGATACCTGTTTATACAAACAGTTTAAAACAGGGGTTACCATCCTGGAGTCTATGGACCCCTTAGTTAATTGTAAGGATTCTTTGCATAAAAAAAGGTTGGGAACCCCCTGGTCTGAAAGCTTCTGGTGTAAGAGTGCCCGGAGACCCACAATTAATGCTATGAAGCTGACTCTTTGAGCACACAAACCTTCCAATTATTAATAGATCAGCTAACTGATTTGCTAAGTGATGGTGTCAATCTGGTCTGCAAGCTTCCTTGAACTAAATAATTTAGCCCCTGTTTTATGGCTTGAAACAGACCAATTAACATAAGCCTTCTGTCTTACACTGCAACCAGCCCCTTGCTCTGGGCCACCATCCTGTGCTCTCATACAGTGTTGTTTGTTTGCAAAGCTGTCCTTTTAACTTCAGACTGATTATTGCTTGCCTCTTATATTATGTAATTAAAACTGACTCCAGTTTACAACAAGTAGTTGAACAAAGAATATGGGTCAAGCTTATTCAAAAGCAATTCTTTGATATCTACAAATGTCAATTGCTATGTTAGAAAGCTGAGCTCAGCATAAACATGGCCCCATAGCCCTGGATTGTGAATACCCATCACAGATCAACTTCCTAGTTTATATTTTGCAAATGAATAAGCATTCTCATTCATTTAGAATTTAAGTACTGTGAGAGATTTTACAAAAACTAAAGCATCTTACACATTTTCTTTTGTCACTTTCACCTTTTAAAAATCCTTTTGTGCGTACATTTTTACTTGTTTTCTCATATCTGATTTTACATTTGTTTATATTTTCTCTCTTCTAACCACCAGTTAAGACTCTCTTTCCCCAATAATTCCTTGGCTGGGAGGGGTAGGAGAAAATAGAGACTGAGTTTGGGTCGATTTGTGAAGCATGGAAGAATGGATCTCCCTCTTCCACACCCTTCCCCCTTGAGTCCCCCTATTTAATTTAATAGCAGGATCTCAATTGTATGGCCTTTTTCCCCCCCAAGTACAGCAAACCATATGGGGAGACTGGCCTGCTGTTAGGAGACCAGCTTGCTGTTTGGCAGAAAGATCAAAACAAGGCCATGATGTAGAGTGTAATGATCACACATTCTGAGTGCAGGTTGTGGAAAAATTGAGAAAAGCTTTATACTCGTGGAGACAGGAGGCTTAGAAAAGAAAATAGTAGGGCTTCCAAGAGGAAATCATAAGAGTCAGTGGTGGAAGAATAACCTAAGGAGGGTGGATCAGAAGAGTCAATTGGTGATAGCCTCTGAGAAATGCAACACATTTAATCTAGCTGTTAATTGAATAGCTGTTTACTACCCACCCCCCTGGCCAATTCAGCAATCTACACCTCTCTATCGCTACGTGCTGGGAAATATATGTGTAGGACTGAATTAAAAATGTGAAATGTAGCTGAAGCACAGCACCGTACTAGAATATTTGAATTACAACCCTTGCCCTGGTTCCCTACCCCACTCGTGCACCCAGTTTGGAGGTGGTTGAGGCCCCCCACTGACCAGTGTTGACCATGGATGTGGTGCTCCAGATACACAAGTCAGATCTGTATGATATGGAGAGCAAGCTGTTGGAGACGGTTCGTGGAACTGATGTCAGATTTTTGTATTTTTCGATGCCATCAGACCCATACCTTCTAACTTACAGGAACTGAACCTTCCTCCTGTATGACCCAGAGGGGATGTTTCACTTGACTGGTTGCAAAACCACACAAATGCACGTTCTGCTGTCACGTACCACAGATCCCCGGCAAGGGACACCACTGTTGCTACTCAAAAGCCCACAACAGATCTGTGACCATTATTCAGTTCTGTGCAGTCCCTTCTTGCCAACCACAAAATCCAAGCAAATGTACAATACACCTGAGAAATCCAGAATACCTATCAAACAAAATAATTACCATTTTCATTGGGGAAAACATGATACTGTGGCATAGAATTACACAACAGATAAAATAAGATAATCTGATACTATTTGTGGACAATGTCACTAAAGGATCCATTAAACCGTCCTCACTGATCACTACTGTCATTGTAAGTGCATTATTGCTCTTACAAAAACCCATCTCAAAAATGCAGAATCACAAAGGTAAACAGAGTAACTCATTAAAGGAGAAACAATGGTAAACTCTTTGCTCTATTTTACGATATACACCAAATCTCTGTATTGATCAAATACTTTATTTTTTTGCATCTTAGAAGAAAGTGTACTATTTCAAATTCTCTTGACATAAGATTTATAAGTAACGGCAATATCTCAGTTACCAAAAAAACTACGGTTTATAATTAAGCTGTAAGAGTTGCAAGAACCTCTGTCACAACATATTAATAGCAAATAACAATTCTCCCTGTGCTGCTATTTTGTTGTTTATGCGGGACTATGATTGGCATAAATATTGTTCAAATTTCAGATGAAAAATTACAGTTCTGACAATAGATATTCTATTATAAGCAAACTTCTGTCTCTCCAAATCTGTTAGCAACTATACAAAAACAACTCCTTGAACGGTTTATAAATAATAATCAAGTATTTCTTCAAAACAGCCATGCTCTTAGAATTTTGTATGGCATAAAACATTAAATGTGCTTAATCATGGTTTCCTATTTTCATATGATTACAAACAGCACAGCCCTTGTAAAAGGATATTTGGTAAGCTTTCTTTCATTTGATGCAAATTTTATCAAAACACCTCATCTGAATATTTTCCAGTGCCACCACTTTGTCAGATCAATTTTGCTGCCAATTTTGACCCAGCTCTTAAATTTGCCTTCTCTTCCACTTCTGGATCTCTCTATCTCTATTTCAAACTATCCACCAATATACTATAAATCTCCTGACCTTGCACTCTGTCTCCCTTAAGGACACCACCTCCTTCTCCACATCTGCTGCATCTGCTGTCAAGTTGAAACTTCCTACTCCAGGACTTCTGAAATACCTTCTTTCTTTAGGAACTGTAGTTCCACCTTCTGTATTTGATGGAGATCACATACATGCATCTTCAATTTCCCACATGACTGCTTCCAACTCACACTCTCCAGTCAAAACAGAGCCTTTGGTCTTCATATGTTAAAAGGTTGGCACAGCTTGGACCGAGGGGCCTATTCTAAATGTCCCCCACTAACCGCCACAATACAACATACAATCCTTAGTCCCCTTCGCTAGTCATTTTCCCTCTCATTGTGATTTCACCCCTTCTCACCCCGACCTGCCTGTGCTCTGCAACTGCAGGACATGCAACATTTGTCCTTTCACCTCCTCCCTCACTATCAATCCAAAACAAAGTGTAGACCAGGCAACCATTTTGCAGAACACCTGTGCTCTTCAATTTCAAATCCCCTTCTGATTCGCACACCAACTGTCTGTCCTTGGCCTTTATCTACTGCCATGGCTTAACCAAGTGCAAACTAGATGAACAGAAGTTCATACTCTTCACTTGGGCAACCAAACCCAAATGGCATGAACCTTGAATTTTCTAATTTCATGTAAACTACACATCTCCTCCATTACCCCATGTTCCTTTCCCACTACCACTGGTCTACCAAGGTCTCTCTTCCTTTGTTCACCTTTTCCATTCCCTTCCCAACACATTATCTAGACTCACACCCTCCCCACCTGGCTCCATCTGTCACCTTTTTTTTAAACCAAGGATTCTTCTCCATTGGTTCACATTTTTTATCCATTTTCCTCTTCCCACCTGCTTTCATCTGCCCATCACCCCTCCCTTATCTGATCACACCTACTATCTCCCAACCTCTGTCCCAACAACTCTCCAGCCCTTACCTTACTCTATTTGTCCATTATTCCAACCATCACTGCCCATCCTCTCCCAGAATCTGTTTCCACCTATTACCAGTCAGCCTCTGCCTTCCTGCTTTATCTCTCTTCTATGTATCGGCTTTTTCCCCCTTCTAGGCCACCAGTCCTCATCCAGAGTCTTGACCCAAAACTTTGACCATGTATTTGCGTCCACAGATGCTCCACTAAGTATTTCCGGCAGTTTATTTTCACTCTAGATTCCAGCATCTGCAACTCTGTGTTCCAGCGTATTTTTTTCATCTCCTACTTTGGAAAGCAGAAATTAGGTGGCAAAACCCATTTTAATTCAACAATGTACCAATGAATTCCGGCATATTTTTCTCCGTAACCTAGTCATGTTGTTATACTGTCAAAAAGGAGGTATATTTTGATGAAGCCATTATTCAACTTTTAGTTTGTAAGCATGAACAGAAACAAAATCTTTCCCATCCAAAGCATGATATTACCTGTCTTGCACAGCAATCTTAAAAATATCAAAACTTGTGCAAATTTAAGCTATATTCTAGCAAAAGCAATACAGAGCACATTTTTTTAAATACACAAGTCGAATACAACAAATACAGGTGTAATGACAAGTCTAAGTTCAACCTCACACCTTCCACTTTGATATTCTATGGTACGATCATTATTGAATGTCAACATCCAGGGGGCTAAGAACAGGTCAGAGACAGGGTATTTTACAGTGAGTCATTAAACTTCTGACACCTAAAAAGATCATCTATCAGAAGGAAGATAGAATGCTTTCTACTTATCTGGACACTCAAACTCTTGACATCACAAAACATCTTTGACTGGCACATTCATCGTATAAACATTCTTACACTCCACCACCAGTACATCATGTATGCATTCACTGTATAACATCTACAAAAAGGACTGCAGCAACTCACTCAGAACTCTCCAAGACTTTCAAATCTTGTAAGCTCCACCACTGGAGGGAAATGGGCAATGGATATATGTAAGCACCACCAACACCATATCCCACCGGGGGGCCCCCAAGTCCCACAAAGATTTAGATATGTACTTAATTCTTTCATCTCTGCTGGAACTTTTACAGAACATTCAAGCCAACAGCAGATGGTTTGCTCCAGTTCAAGCAGCTGATTGCTTTACTCAAAATGGTATTTTGGGATGCAATACATGCCGACCTGGCCAAGAAAACCCATATAAACTGAATGAATAAGGATTGTTCTGATCTGTTAGAGCATCAAAAATCCAGTTTTTGATGTGTATTACATCTGATTTCATTTGACTTTGTTAAGGCAAATAATTTTCAAAAAGGTGCTGATTAGAAACATATTGCCAGTGACATTTACAGATTGAAAGAGGAATTTGTTTCTAGTCTAGGGTATGGTATATAGTGATTTCATTATTAGTTCTTTCCCTATTTAAAATGACAAATAACAATCTCTTCATGACTCAACACTGAGGTATAATTGATTAAGATATACAATAGTTTAAGTCAGGGCATTTGCTAACTATTGTGTATAATTCTTATCATGAAGTCAGCTATTGACAGGCAATTTGTTAAAAGAAGCCAGGTGTTGTTTCCAGCACTGCCTGCTTTATGCATTGATATTTATCTGTCAACCATTGTTCATCTCAGTTGTTTAAAAGGAAATAGACAAATTAAAATGCAGAGTTTTATTTTCTTATAGAGTACAGATAATGGATGGGTGGGGGGGATTATTACAACCCTGAATTGATCAGCCTTATGAGTTTCCAAATGTTGATAGAATCACAATCAGGTTTAACATCACTGACATATGAGTGTCCATTGATACCTTTGCAGTCAGTGAAGAGAACCTTTGCATTTAGCTTTGGCACTTTTGAAATTCCTTTCTGTGAACCATCAGCCACAGCAGAGAACAGGCTGAGATAAAAGCTGAAGGACTAATTATGCTCACCCACTAGGAATGATTCAGAATAATACTTCTCTTTCGCTTCAGTCAAAATGCAAAATATTGAAATTTTGCAAATATTTATAAAAGTACATTTATAAGCATTGTCATCTCAAATGCTAGCATCAATACGCTGTATAAGCACAGTGGATTCCAGTTAAGTGGGACATATTGGGACCACTATATAAACGCACAATTAAGTGGCTACCCCATTTAGCCAAAGCTTCATGGAAATAGTTATAGGAATAAAAAACACAAACTACCATTTAACTGAGTAACAATTTAAGGAATTAAATGAAATACAGAGTAAATTAGAACACCAGAGTACTATAATCTGTGTATTGGCTCCTAATAGTTATCAATGGAGGAATTCATCTGCCATGTTCTTTCGATTGTAATGACGGTAAATGAACAAAATCAGTGCAGACTCCTATTGTAAATAATGGACTGCTTTTAGAAGACTGCATCCTCCAAATCTTCTTTTCATTGTAACATTCAAGATGGTTGTCAATACCTTCGAATTCCTAACTCGCTGAAGTAGTGAAATCATTTCATTTTCACTCCCGGTCATTTCTGGCATCTCCAAGCCTGATTGCTTGAGACCATGGTTTCAAAACCAAAACAGTTCTGAATTGTCCTATTGCTTATTTCTCATCAACTATCAGTGACAAAGATCACTGCAGTTTGAACACAAACATGGATGCTAATTAAAAACTAGTCGCTCTAAGCACAGATCAGATTCTAACAGCCACATAAATGCACATGACTGACACCAGTTTGGAACTATTTAGCAACAGTTTCCTGTCCAAATTAAGCAGCATACTGTCCCAAATAAAAGAAGGGAAACCCAACTACTTTCTCAATTTAGTATTCGTTCTTTCAGAGTTGTCCCAAATGGCTGCCCCAATGAACCAGAATCCACCGTACTTCTTTATTCATGGCTATCAATGACTCTAAACATTATCACTGGCAATGGCAGTACTGTAACTATTATTAAATCTCAATACCTGGGCCAAATGAAAATGGAATGTATTACACAGCTGCTGCTACGTCTATGCTCTAGAAACAACCCAGAAGGGCAAAATGCTTAATTATATTCTCCACTCCTCAGAAGAACAAAATTGCATTACAATTTTACGTATTATCCATTGCAGTGGCAATGGCAACTTCACAAGTATATTTTAAAATATGATCTTTCTTTGTAATTCTAACCGAAGATTTTCTGGTTTGAGCTCTGTACGTTAGTCATTACTGAAGCTATTTTGTCTGGTCTGGTTCGTTGTCTACATCTAAATTGTCTTGAGCTAAGTCTGGACAATCAAACCTTGTAGAGAGTCACAAGAAATTAAGATCTATTCTGGATCCATGGAACTGTCAGAAATTTTAGATGATTAAGCTTAGTGACTGGTTCCATGTTGAAACCTTATGATATAAACTGGTTTTCTTTTCAACCTTGAAGATAGATTTTCATAAAATATAAATTTTAATAGAAATCACCCTGCAACATCTTAAGTCATTGGCATGGTCCTTATCCCAATAAATTGTCAAGACACATCATTTAGGTTTGCAGTATATAGTGACCACAATAACTTGAATTTACATAACATCTTTAATATGGCAAACCATGCCACAGCATTTCACAGAAGTGATTTCTGAACAGCAATTGACACTGAGCCAGACAGGGAGACCTAAAGTAGGTGATTCAAAGCAAAGGAATAGCTTTAAAGAAGCATTGAAAAGAAGGAGATGGAGAAGATTTGACAGGGAAGTTCAGAGCTTAGGGCCTACATGCCTGAATCCATGAATGGGAATAGTTGGAGGAACACATTGTTCTTGGAGGGTTCTTGGACCGAGACACTTTACACAGCCAGACAGAAATGAGACTATGCAGGAATCTCAACACAAGGCTGATTATTTTAAAACTGAGGTGTTGATAATCGGGAGTCAATGTAGGTCAATAAGCACAGGCCCTATGTGCACCATGTCCAAGTCACTTTGTTCAGGAGCACCGTCTGTAGTTCTTAGCGAAATATTCAGATCAAAAAATGTCTTTCAGAAGAGATGTTTTTGCAGTATTTAAATAAAACTACAATTAAAATTAGCTACTGCCAACTAAGCAGGGAATTTTAAATCCAAATGAGGTAAGAGTATGATATAAAAGAAAGGACTTTTTATACATATTTCAATAAATTACATTTGAAAGATAGATTAAAAATTTATTTACAATCTGACAGAAATGTCTAAACAGAACCTAAAAACCTAGATATTTGGATTAAGGTTCAGTCTGAAAGATATGAATTAAATATTTACCCATTAACACAAAGCCTAAAGGCATTAGGCTTCTTTGTCGGGGATTGGTTTTATTTAAATCTTTCCACTGAAAATACATGGGAGTAAATACTCAATATAAACTAGATCTGGTGGTAGTTATGCATACATCACTAATTTCTCTGCAATATTCTTAATTTCGTCACCTTTTTACAGTTGAAACAATTAGATACACTGAAGTAGTTTTCAACTAATCTGCTCTAGTCGTTTTTTGGGATTAGCGTCACTGAGATCAAGCTTTGCATGTCTGCATCAGCATCGACAGTCTCTTTTGCAGATTGCCACAGCTGTCAAGAGCTTCCTGGTGCTTCTCAAGCTTTCCCCATTCCATCCAGCTAGCACAAAAAGTACTGGTATTGATTCAAAGCTTTTGACATGCTAATTTGCTTAGCGACTGCATTAATCACTTTCCCATGCAGGCACGCTTCAAAATGAGACATTTTTCAAAGCTGGGATGTCTTTTTCAATATGACCGCATTTATTTTCAAACAATATTTTACTGTCAAATTCAATCTTTCGGATAATATGGTTACAAATCTTATTTTTATAATACTGCTCATGAAAAAGAGAGATTTTTATATAATTCTTTCATTTTGACCCAATAACCCTTTGAGAAAAGTTCAGAAGTAGTGATTGCAAATAGCAGCCTAATTACAATTTAATCACATAATGAGGAGCTATTTAATATTAACTACAATCAGGATTTAACTTATTTTTAAGGAAGTCTATGAGTGACAAGAAAATCATTAAAAATGACATACTAATTCGTTGGTCAAAGTTAGCAGGCACAATACAATAATCACCACAGCAAAAAAAAGCCTGTGTAAATTTTGTAAGTCGAGCTCCAATGCATTAAATATTCTATTTTGGAATTAAATCCAAGTTAAGCAAACACAATTTTGCTATAATTATAAAAATAAATTTGTATCCAAGACAAATATTTAAAATTTGAATTCTTACTCACTTTAATCCAAAATAAAAGAACTGAATAACTGAATATTTACCCACTTCCAGGATTGTCATTGGTGGAGGGAAAAAAAATGAGTTTTCAGTTAACCTCTGACCCTTTGAGCAGAAAGAAACAAAGAGTGGATCTGAAGCCATGTCAGAACACAGTCAAATGGCAAACAGCAGGGGATCAGACTGTCAAAATAACACTCGGCAGTTTACGGTGGACAGTACCTAAAATTCTCTGGCGATTCAAAGAATAAAAGCATGAAAAAATGGTCTGGAAACTCAGGAGAAAACAGCACTAGAAATTGACTTGTTTCTGAAGCTTCATCACTTACAAACTTTATTTGGGATATCAATATTTACCATATTTACAATAGAAACTGTTCACAGCAGGAGTGATCACGGTGTTAGTTCCTGCACCATGTATGGTTGATAAGTCCGATCTTCTATTGCTCATAAATTTAAGTAACTGTTCACAAGAAATCTTTATAATCCCCCAGAAGTTTTACTGTTAGTGATGCAATTAACTTGGATCCAGTGAAATAAATAGGATTGTCTACATCAGTAAGAAGCAATATCTCACTTTGGATAAGAGGTGATTAGCACAACAAAACTGTGATTAATTTGTTGTGTTATCAGGTGTTCCATGTCTCATTTTGGTCATAACTCTTAACAAAACCAACATAACAGGGATCAAAGCATGAGTATAGTTCTTCACAAATGAAAACCGCGAGGTTTATAATCAAGATTAATCATTGAATGAGCACATATGAAGCACTGTGTACCAGTCACATAGAGAGAGCCAAACATGTTGTACAAGGAGACTATGTAGAACAGTTGTAGTATGTAACACTGGCAACAGAGTGAATGAATATGTGCAGGGTCTCTGAAACAATGAGATCGAGTTAACTTGCCACAATCACCAACCTACCTCACTCCACCAAACAGAAGTGGCACACGGAAAGAGTTAACATGCTCAAAGTCTTTTGTGAAGCCATAATAAAGGCCACACGTAGCAGTTGATGCAGCTCTCTTCAGTTACCTTGGAGTAGCCATGAGATAATGATGACTACCGTGGTTCAAGATGGAGAAAATCCCCAAGTTTTGCAATTTCAGGAGAAGCGCAGTACCTGAGAGGTGGGAGTCATTAGAGGACCCTGGCGATGGCTTTTCCCTTGATCAAAAGTAGGGAGAACCCTCGGGAGTTACAGCAATGAAATCTGTTCTCTTCTATGAAAACATTGCTGTTATGACATTTTCAAGTTTCCCCAGAATGTCCTTTTCTTCCAAGAAGTAAGAGATGAGGATGTGAATTTATTCCTCTTTGCCAAGTTTTAGAACTTCATCAGGAATATTGTCTGTACCCTGGGCCTTGTTGTTTTCTAATTTAATTGGCCATTTCAATTTTGTGTCAATTGGGAAGCTGGACCATTTAGATTGCTGTGAATTGGAGTTAAGGACATTCATATCAGGGACAGAGATGAAGTGCAGTTCAAAGTGCATTGGGTGCTGGTTGATACATTGTCCATGATAACCTCCCTTCAATCAGGGTGGGTCTTGGATGTGTGGGTCTGAGATTCCTGAGAAAGCACGGGCCAATTAGAGCATGTCTAGTTTAAGTCAGTCTGAACCTGTTACATATGGAGAGACTATGGAACATTCTTCTCAAATTCAGCTCTCTGCAGAAATTCATTATGTTACCGAGCTCTGAAACTCAAATGATGTGTGTGTGACTATACATTCAGAGCATGAGTTCTAAATTGTCACTATCTCATTTAATAAAGCATAAAGCCTCCTTCTATGCAATCTCACTCTTCAACAATAACGATTCACAAGAGATACAAGAAACTGAGCCAGTTTTTATATACAGGAGTGACCCAATGAGGTCAAACATTGATGACAAAATCCCCCATTGCCTTCAGTGCTATCTAAGGAAAATTGTATTTGAAGGTCAAGATCTCAAACTTGGTACAAAACTTTCTGTCCAGCAGACATCACGGTTATCCTGCCAACCTGTAATCTTCGGAGACACAGGCTACCTTCAGCTGCACCTCAAAGCAGTTACCAATGCACACTCTGTCCTCCAAATCCACTGGCGGGCTAAGTGCATCAATGTTAGGCCTGGTTCCCCAATACTGACACCTTAATGCACTCAATTGGCTTCAAAGGGCACACCACATTGTTTTCACATGAGCCATCAGAGCTCCAGGCTTTATTCCAAGCTCTGAAAGATGACCAGGTAAACACAGGAAACAATTCAAGGATATTTTGAAAGCCTTCTCAGAAAATTCTAAAATCTCCAAAAATTCATGAGATTGCACAGTCCTTAATCACTGATAATAGAATAATAGTGAGGACTTCAGGTCCATGCATAACAGCAATGAAACCCAACATCGATGTGGGAAGGATGTATTATCTCCAAACTATGCAGCCAACCACCCTGTTAACCATCTGCCCTATCGGTGGCTATGGATCACATTGACCTCATCAGCTCTGTCACACCCACAGAACTGGAAGCAAGTCACCAACAACCGCAAATCACATAAGGTCCCTGCTAATTTACATTTCTGAGGCATCTCCACTGATACCTGATCATATTTTAGTTTCTCATGAGCCACCCACTGCAGGCAAACTTAGGCATCTCCTGTCCACTCTGTAACTCAGGGGTACTATAAAGCTACTGGAAATCATTGCCATTTTAGGTCAATAAGCAGGAACCCACTCCATCAGCCAGTCTCTTAGCAATATGTAGCTCCAGCATGCACTGGCTGCCAGACTGTAAATGGCTACAAATTACAGGAGTACAAAATAGTTGTCAAAGAACGGCCTATTTCTTGCTGTTAGCAACAAATGGATTATCACTGACACCAGAGAAAGCTGCCAGAAAGATTACAAGAGCTTGAGCCAAACGACTTAAATAATTCTCTTCAACTACAATTCAGGAAAGAAATAGTGATTTTGATGTAAAATTTTAATTATTTGACAAAATGCTAAAGACCGGAAAACACACCTATTAGATTTTGAAGCTGAAGTACCTGAAACTTCTTAAAAAGTATTTAAAATACTATTGATTTTTTTAATTTTAGGATATTTACAGCATAATTAAGGATTACATGGGACCATTTAGTTTGGGGTCAAATAATTTGATGATTAGTATTTAGACTCAGTTTACCACTGACAATTCATTTGGACCTCACGCAATGAAGCTAAACATTTTTAGGTAATTTTACACTAAAGCAAGTTTGTAAATAGTTTGTTTTTGCCAATGATTACCCTGGAAAAATCTACTAGGAGTAGAGCCTTGGGAGAAAAACTGAATCATTGGCCCTAATTGCAAAAATTACTCCATTAGGCAAGTGGTTGCTGGCAAGTTTACTGTGTAATGACAGTGAAATCTGGCAGTTTTGCCATCATTTGTAGTGTACAACCTGAGCCACTGCAATTAACCTTATTGGCTTTGGCACATTAAAGCAGTTGATTGATTGCTCATTTTCTGAATTAGTATACAGTTGAAGGGTTTTCTGAAAACTCTGCCTGGAAAAGAGGGAGGAAAGGTGGCTGTTGTTCTTGCTACATTGAACTGGGTGCAAAAAGTCTAGGAAGGGCATAAGTAGCAGTTAAATAGCAAATTGCAGACCCCACGAGAAGTTGCTGGTGTGAAAGGCATTACCCAACCAAAAGGATCTATAGACCAAGGATCACCCTTCTCAAACTTTCTGAAGAACAGTGCCAGAAGACCTGTCTCCTACAAGACCTGCTACTTTGAGGGCCACAATGCCTTGCAGTCACAACTACTACTATTATTATTATTATTATTATCATCAGCTCCCTATTTTCCACCTCCAGCTACAAGGAGCAGAAAAAAAACGTGCAGATCAGAAAACAAAATGGGCACTGAATTAAATTAAACTATACTTATCAGGTTGGATATGCACTGTAAATAATATTTCCTGATTCCCAATCTAATAGGAAGACTTATTACATGGCAATGATATGACCATCTAACTGACCTACCCCACCTCAAAATCATCACTGAGGCCCAGAAGTTGCAATGCTTATGCAAAACAAGCTTTCAGAATTCCAGATGAATGCTTCAAGAAAGTAACACTCTACATCCAGCATGCATGCTGCAAAAATCATTCTTGCATTGGGGAAATGTCAACAGCCATATTTGCATAAACAGTGATTAGTGCAAATGAGCGGCTGATACTTGCTGCCGGCTGAACTTCTGTTTCCATGCTATGGCATGAATGTGTCTACCTGCGGACAAAATTTGGACATTGTCCATCTTCTGGGCTCAATTTGATAGGAGACCTCCTTTCCTTTGTGAATTTGTAATGGGGCATACTATTTTGCATAATTTAGTGTAGAAGATTTGAAAACAAGGAAGCTCACCTAAGCAGAGATAAGAAGTCTGGCCATTTGACGATGCTCATTCATCATAACAGATGAATGGTGGAGCTCGGATTGTCAGTATAATGATGACATTGGGATATCATGTTGATCTTTCAGAATTCATTGACAGTAAAGCACAGATGCTGTACATGTAAGTACCACATACTGAGTTCAGGGACTTCTTTTCAAATTCAGACCTTCACAATTGTAGCCTGTCACAGCACAGGTGTGGTTATGAAATTTATGTGAATTTTTATTTTCTTTTTATTTTTATATGTTTTTTTTAAAGATATGGCATGGAACACGCTCTCTGGCTCAACCAACAGTGCTGCCAGGCAACCCACCCATTTAACCCCAGTTGAACAGAGGACAATTTACAATGACCAATTAACCTCGGAGGAGCAAAGCAAAGTCAGGATGGCGCTAAATGGCGAGTACTTTGCTTGCATCTTCGGAAACAGCTCCATTTCTATCTTTGATATCACTTTTATTTTCCTTTTCAAGGTTCTTTTGAAGATCCTGACTTGGAGTTACACTCTGGACTTCGGTTCTTTGTGGGAACAGGACCCCCTTCTCAGGGCCTCATGACCAGCTGCTTTTTGATATCCCAAAGACACAGCCTGGAACGTGAGTGTGCCTTCAGGTTTCCGGCTTTTCATGACTCTGGAGACATGCTGATTCTAGGCTGGTACCCCGACGATGCGTCGCAGAAAAACACGGAACACTGGGAGAAGCGGGTGAGCAGCCAGGGTTGTGTGTCCATTCTGTGGCCAACTCTCTGCGTGCAGAGCTCAGAAAAAGTGACACAACAGACTTTTAACATCGTATGTCAACAAGTTGTTAGTCATGTCACGCTTCTCGCTGTGAAACAGGGACACCTCTTTTTCCCTTATTAGGGGGAGAGAGTATGTCGAATTACTGGGTGGGTGAATGAGTAGTTTTTGGGGTACTGCAAGTCTGTGTCTTTATTGATGCTTTGCTGCATGCTTGAGTGCTCGGTGGAGGGTGCTGATGCTTTTAGCTGGTGAAAATGTGGGGCAAGTCTTGCTGTTGCTTGTGCGTGGGAGGGGGTAGCTAGGGGGGTGTTGGGGTTCTAATGTTTAACTGTCATTCATTGTTTGGGGAACTCCTGTTTTCATGGATGCTTGCAAAGAAGAAGAATTTCAGGATGTATATTGCATACATTTATCTGATATTAAATGGACTAATTGAAACTTACTAACTTGTAACCCATTAACCTACTAAACCGAAGTACCTGAAGGAAATCCACATGGTCACGTGCAGAATGTACAAATTCCTTACAGGTGCCGCCAGAATTGAACTCCGAACTCTGACCCCCCCCCCCCCCCCCGATGCAATAGTGTGCCAACCGTTATGCCACTATTGCACTCTAAATCTTACATCCTGCCTCAAAATTAGTGAAAAGACACCTCATTGAGCAACAATTTAAACTCAAAAGCACATTAATAATATAATTAGGATCTGATTATTTTTTCTTAATAAGCATCTCTATATCATGAAATAAAATGTAACTATATTCTGCTGCTCTTCTCTTAATTTTAAATTGCAAACAGAAATGTATTATTTCTAACTAAAGTGCCATGAAACAAGTCTTAGAGAGCTAGAAATATGTGAGTATAGTTACTAGATGGGAGTTGCCATTATACTATAATGGAATGTACAAATGGATTTAAAGAGTTCCCATGTTCATGAAACTGCAATTAAGCAGCTCTACTATATTAGTATATATAGTTGATAAGTAGCTGAGTCAAAGAACATTACAACTCCACTAAAGGAGGCACAAGAGATACTGAAGATGCTGGAAATCTGGATCAATACACAGAAGATGCCGCTAAAGGCTTATTTTGAGAGTTGCAGGTAATTTTTATCATCACATCGAAGGTTCTACCCAAACATGAGTTTGTAAATAAAGATACAGAATTTCTTAGCATTCGTCCACAAAAGTCAGTGCCTTTTTAAGCTCACTATAATAGGGAACTGAAGATTGCAAGCACCAGCTTCCTGTGCTTGTGATGGATGTAAAACCTGCTTATGTGACAAAAGCTGCATGCAGTAGTAGATTAGTACTATCGCTCACAATGACATTCTCATCCTCTACAAAACAGGCAAGAAATGTCCTTCCAAAACAGTTTCTTCCCCTCAAAAAGATAATATTTGGTTCCCTCTCAAAAAATTGAAATAATTTATCAGATTTTGCTTAATAAAATCCATTCAAGGCAGCACCATAATTAAGAGCTTGCCTTCAACATGAAGATTATCATAATGAGGCAATATTTAAAGATGGATCAATCAGAAGTTTCTACACTTAGCAGTAAATCAAAGAAAGTATTTCTCCACCAACTATGTTAAAATCAATTACAATGAAGTCCAGAAAATTCTTTCATTACAACAAAGTTACAAGAGCATGCTGAAAATAAGCAATTTGATTAGCTTTCACTATTACATAGTTAGTGATATATTGATATCACAAGGAAGTCCGTCAGACATCATTGGCCCTTTCAAATGAACTTGCAGGTGGTACAGACAATACCAATCTGTCAATTTGAAATCTCAGATCCATCCCTACCAATCTGTCAATTCTTTCAAGTATTCTGCTGAAGGTGACAACTGGAAGAGGAAATGTAAGTCTGTCCCTAGCAGTCCCAGGCCCCAGCAGATGACCAGCATTGGTGACTCCAATAACAATAAGCACCCACCACTGATTGCCAGGTCTTTGTCAGGCCATGAGATCTTAATCAATCTAACTCTGACCCCCAATGACAGGCGGAAGATGGATGAGGAAGTAAATGACCCTTGAACCCTGCTCTATAATTGTGCCGTCAGGGTTCTCCCTTGCAATTCTCCAATAGGGCAGTTCCTATTCACAAAATTTCAAACACATTCAATGTTACTTGAATCAAATGGCATGGTGGGGGCAGAAGATCTTGGCTCCCTGCAGTAAAACCTTCTCAGACCTGGCTCAGCAAAGGCTAGATATTTTATTTCAAAAGGTAATACTACTGATTTGTCCAACTGAATTCAACTGCAACATGATTAAAAATTATTATAATTTGAATGCTGTCATAACATACAGAACAATACCACCCATTATATCACTACCCAGTTATTTACTTTTACTTTGTAAGAACTGGAATGCCTGGCCACAAAATGGGGAATACTTTATTAAAAATACTTTCTTGATAAAAGATAATGTGTTTAAAAAAACGGCCCCATAGACTAATTCTGGTGACGTTGTTGCCTTCACTTTGTGGACTGGACTTGGTCACTGAGCAATGTCTTTTAGTCAGATTCAGGCTTTTGTTAAGGAGCTGTCCCATCATTTGTACTGTTTATCAGTCTAACTTATCAAAAGGCTCTTATTGAACAAAGCAATGTAATTAGCTGCACCAAACATGGGGCACAAAGCTCAAAACAAGAAAACTCTGTTATTCTCCCATTAATCAAGATAAACCAAGGAGGCTGCATTTTGAGCTCTTTGAATAACCTCGGTAAGAGTAAACCAAACAGATCACTTAAAGGTTATAGATATATAAATGATGGCTTACGTCGCTTCCATCACACTGAAAATTTGGAGGCATTAGCATAATACTGCCTTAAATGTAGAAATACTGAAATGCAATAACTAAATAAGAGAATCCAATACTTCTGGTTAAGACTGTAATTTAATTCAGTGTATTTTTAAATTCCCTATTCTTTCTATCTTTTTCTTACTGTGTAGTTTTGTTTTACACTTAAACGAATTATGTTCTGGCTAAGCACCTTCTGAAGTTCACATTAAAATAATACTGATTCTTAAATACATCTTGTACAAAGAAATTATATTTCATTCCATTTTTATTGATTTCAGTTTACATTCTGCATGTTTTATGTAATAAAAACAAGATTATGTTCAGCTGAATGAAATGTAACATACTTTCAATTTAAAGCCTCTATTAAAACTAAATCAGTACCACGTCCATTTTATTGTTTCCAATTGGAAGTCACTCTAGTTTTATGCTTTCATGTAAATGCATCAACTAAAATGAACACTCAATGAAACGTTTGCAGCTATAGCTCTTCCTCAATCTACCAGTACTTAGTCTTTGAGTAAACACATATGTTGAATAAAAATGGGCTCTAGTCTACTAGGAATCTGGCAATTTGTAAATTACTTGTAAAACTCTATTGCTTCGTCTGAGTTTGAAACCTGCTTTAACTTAAATTGTTCATTCTGCGATAATATCAACATACTAAAACCTCACTGTTAGATCTGTCATTACCAATACAACATTGGAGAAATTATCAGAGTATCACTGTCACCAATGAGGGACTATTTACAATTATGAAAGGTCTCCTCCTTCTTCTCCTCATTTTAACCCAACACAGATTTCTAATGATGAACACAATGCAGAGCTTTCAAATTAATCGTGGTGAAATCCCAAAGAATTCATGGCTCACATTTGAGTAGTAGTTAAGACAAGAAGGCTTGCATGGTCTGCCTCTTGTCATGATCACTGGTCTCTATTACTGCTGCAGTGGTCTTTCATTGTGGTGGTTCTTCTTCAGCTGGCTTAGGTATGATTAAGGGAATTTTAGTGGTTCATTTCTTCTCCACCTCAACAGAAGGCTGCTCAGTCATATCACATTGTCAGAATCTTCATGTTGCACCTGTCATAAATCTACTGCAGAACCACAGCAGAAGCAGCCATTAAATAATCCATATAGTCCCTTTGTCTGCAGATCCTGTTATCACATTCTCCAAGGAGCCACAGATCCATTGTAAGTGATAGGAATGGGATGTGAGCCTTGCAGCGACATCATTAGCACCGAGATAGGTACTCACTCCCAAATGCTAAATACAATGTACTATATTGACTGGTGTACTATTAGAAATGATCATAAACCAACTGATTCACATTTGAGTCATGTTCTTTTATGAGATACTTGAATACAAATTTTATAATTATTAACTTTTGACAGAAGTAGACTGATATGTTAGTTACTTGCAAATAACTCAATTGATGTGTGTATACTTGCTATGGAGCAAAGAGACATCACATTAAACAGACAGAATTGCTAATCACTCAGTTGTGGCCTTTAATCTCCCAATGGACAAGTTAATTATCTCGATTTACACCATACTAGGCAAACACTAATTAAATAGCTTATGTATAAAATCTAAAAGGAATTATATCAAAAATCCAATATTTTATCCTACCTTGGCATTCTCCAGACTGCTCTTCATAGCCAGTGTTGCACAGACAGTTGCCTATTGGCACCAACCATTCTCCATCCGCGCCGCAGTACATTTTTGGCTCATCTTTCTCCTCAGAGTTGTTCACACAGGAACCACGCACTTCCACAAGAGATGAGGTGTCAGCACCTGTAATGGTGTCAGGGAACTGTGCCAAGTTGTGCACTGTCAGGGGACATTTTTTGTAGAAAACACGGACAGATACCAAGGCAATGCAGGCACCTACATCTTGGAATGCCAAATAGAAGCCTTTCTTAGTCAGAGGGCCTACATCCCGAACTTCTGTGTTGAGTTTCATTACCCGGTCACCAATGTCCACTTGTGTAAAACTCTCATCAGCTGCAATGGTATCAATCTTTATGTACCGGTTCTCTGAAATATACCACTCTTTGTCATTATTTGATTCAAAGTAGAACAGATTAAAGGTTTCTTTACATGTTCCCATGACACCTGGCAGACTGTTGCAGTCTCTAAGGGTAAATTTAATTTCTATATAAACTCTCTGAGCTCCCTCATGAGGGATCCAGTCAGTCCGCAGCCAGTTATTCTGATTTGGTTCCATCACGTTGCAAACCTGGTAGGTTCGGATTGGAGTATTCTTCTCATCCATGATACTCACTTCCTCCCACTGTTAAAATAAACACACACAAAAAACACATCTTTTAATCTCTCAGTACACATTTCTGTGAAATGCTACTTAACATTAGAACTTTTGTTTTGCAGAAAGCCTGGACAGATCCCAAGGCAATGCAGCCATCTGCATCTTGAATTTTTTTTCAAGGCATGAATACACCAAAAAGTGCATTTACCTATCTTTCCCAAGGCTTGTCTAATTCTGCATTGCATGTATGCAAGTTAAAATGCATTCTAACTGGATATGGTTAAATAAACTAATTAAGTTGACAAAGATTTTCATTTGCATAATACCTTTAAATGAAATGGATATTCATTTTTAATAGTCACTTGATTCCTACGTCATGAAGGAGCACAAATGCCAAATGACAATTAAGATTACGGGAGATAATTGAGCTCAAACAGATTTAGACAGCTCTTGAAAATGGAGAGAGAATTACTAATGCAGGCGATTAGGAAGAAAGTTTCTGAGAGTCAAAAGTTAAGGTGTTTGCCGAAAGTGCGAGAAAACAGAGAGGATTTGATCTTGCATCCTAATCCTTATGGAGATTGCAGAGGTAGGATGGAAGTAAACAAGGGCTGGACAGATTATGGAATTTGGGAGAGCATGACCTGATTACATAAAAGTACAGATGCAAACAAATGTTGGTATTTAAGTAGGATGGAGCAAATCCAGTTTCAGATAATGTAATAAGCTGTGACTTGTTTCCAGCCCAAGCAGAGAGGATCTTTAATTATGAACGTGTTAAACTGATTTGCCTTTAAAAGGAATACTCAATTCCTGCAGTGTACAAAGTATTAGGGAAATACTCAACACTATGTTCACACTGAAATCACTCTGCAGATATTTATTTCAACAGTGACGGTGCATAGGAGATAAGGAAAGCACTCGCCGGATGGTGCTTAATTGTAAAATCTTTTATTCCACGAGTCGAATTAGAAAAGTAAAGGCTACAAACAGCACCTGCCGTATCCGAGATCGCCAGACGTGAATACTCGTGTCAGGCCCATACTGTCTCGATGATTACCTAGACTTGATTGCGAATTAATAAAGGTTCAATGACCATCATGACACCCTGATCTCCCAGGAGACTGTATTCCAGTGGTCAATTCATCCGCACAATGTGTTAAAACGGGTTAGTGACAAAAAAAGATAAACTCTTGTTGATGGTGGTTTAAGAGAAGCTAAAAAGCAGGTTAGTGTCGCTAACTCTTTCACTGTGCATAAGCTGCTCCGAATGAATCTGGTAAATTCAAGTCATTGACGCTCCCCGCACCTTAAACTGCACATTCCTAGTCCTTCCTCCCCCACGAGCAGAACGATTTTAATTTCAAGATGATTTTCGCTCACTGATGATAATCCTGTTCCCCCCAAGGCACACACAGTATTCCTTGTTGCAAAACTGAACATGTTTGTTGGAGTTAGTTGTATTTCAGAATTAAAGAAAATATTTCCCTGCATATCATTTTGTAATGAAACATTAACCACGAGTAATTTAAATGTTCCGACAGGACTTTGGGCGACTGGGAAGCAAGGGTTCAGAAAGGTTTATAAATTGAGCTCAATTGCATGCTATGAAAGCAACTACCTTTCAATGAAATAGAAACCGTTTTATCCGTTCTAGGGCTTTCCTCGTTACCAGTTGTGGCCTTACACCCTTCAATCAAACCTAACCATCCTCCGCCCAGTTCCTTTAAGGCTGTTAGCCATCATCTGCAGACTATCCCCACAATGACCTTCCTCGGGGTTAGATTTGAGGAGTAGTTGTACTGGAGGTGCTGAAGTTATTTCCCAATGGTCAGTGAAAGGGATCGAAGGGAGTGAGGTGGTGGCACCCGCGGTTTATCTGCAAACTCTGAGAGCTAACTGTTAATCCACATGAACTCAGGAAAATGACCCGGGAGTCAACGGCGTGTAAAGACATATATTGCAAAAGAACCGAGCATCTCAGGGTAATACAATCAACAAGCCATTAACAAAACTCCTCACATTTACTTAATCAAATTGTTATATATAATTTGTCAATGAATAACTTGATAATGCAGCCCCTGCTATAAATAGAAAGGTGTTACTTCAATTTACTTTTATTGACTGCTTCGTTGTATTTTTCCTTCGAAAAAATGCAAGTAGTGGTTTAATCTGTCTTCGTTTAAAAAACACGTTAGCAGGGAAATTGGAAATAAAACGTATTGGTGTTTCCAGGCGCCAGGATGAGGCCAGTGATTGTACAGAGCGAGTCTTGTTTAACTTCCAATTGCTGGTTAACGATGCTGGTCCAAAACCTTGTCACTGGCAGGAAACCTCAGCCGCGCGTTTCCCTGTGTTTTGACATTTTTAACTTATCTGGAAATGGAGAGTGCGTATACACTCGCACTCATCCCACCGAAATACCCAGCTCCAATTCCACCTCCTACAGCAGATCAGCTTTCGCGCTAATCTGGCGATGTCCGATCTCCCTCCCCAGACCGGCCGCGTCCAGTGGGATCGCCCAGTTTCTGTTAGGAGAAAAGACTCTCTTCCCACTCAGCCTGCCCCTGAGGCTTGGAACGCCTTTTGTAATTTGTAATCCAACTCAATCCGCTATTAAACTGTGGAAATATCAACTCTGAATTCTGTGAGAAAATGTTAATGATTTTGGTACAATTTCGACAATCTAGCCACTGCATCGTAATACTAGAGTTTCGGAACAATAGTTCCTTCATTAGTTTCCCTACAGTCAATGTAGATTTCTGAATCAAGTGACCAGCAAAAATGATCTTATCCGTTCTCTACTTAAGTATCTCCCCTCTACTCCTGCCCCTTTCGGTGTCCAATTCTTCAGCCTGCAGCTTTCCGAAGGGAGTATATGGTTACCCCGCACAAAGAATAATTCACTTCACGCGAGCCCTGCGGAAACCTGACCTCCCCGGCGCAATCTGCTGAAAATGCTCCCATTACCTCGCAATCGAATACTTCCCCACGCCATACCAAATTCTCATACTCACTCCGGCTTCAGATGGGAAGGCTTCCCAGCCCAGCTCGCCTTGAACAGACCGGGAATCCAACAAGATAACTGTGAAGAGTTAAAGCAGCCAATTACGAAGGTGGAAAAGAGCAGCGGCGTAAAATGCCGCTCTCTGCAGTTTTCAAACTTTTTTTGCTTAATGGCTATTAAACTTCTTCAGAAATTAAGCAACAGAAGAACGCGCTATGGCGTACTGAATTCAGTTTTATCGCCAATTGTTAGTATCATGACTGATATTGAAACAAGTATTTGCAAGCTCTGATGAATTTGGAAAGGTGTATTGCGTTTGAATTGGAATTTAGAATAATTAGTTCGCTCGTCCTCTATCAGAAAGTTACTCAAAAAGTGAAGTTAAGTGTGCGGGGATTATCCACTAAATATGTATTGATTAAAATGTTTTCGTGTAAACTGGACAATAAAACAGCAACCCAAGCTTATTGATTTATTTTAGTGGGAGTGAGAGAGCTGGTCATATTGAAGATGAAGCGGTTTTAGTGCTGTCTGCAGTGCTCCCTCGAACGCTCGCTCAGGTAAGCAAGCAGCTGCCGCCGCACTCACCCTGGAAGGATGAGAAGATATTTAAAGAGAATACCTCTCCCCGGCAAATGCTTCCTGCCAAACTCACGTCCTTTTGCCCGATTCGCTTGCAATAACTCAAAATGATGCAGGCATTTCTGGGGGAAGAGGGTCAACCGTGCAAATATATGCAAAGCCAGTCCGCTTTCCTAAGTTTAACTGTTCTCCGCGATGGCTATCAGTGAGCCCAAAACACTTTCAGTTTAGGATTTGTTGAAAACTGCCCACTAGCTTCTGATGGGTGGCATCTCCCTCCGATCTCCAGGAGAGATAAGGAGCCGGACGCCAGGCAAACCCCCGCCCCCACCCTCTGCAGTGAAGGCGTGTTCCGAATTGCACACCAGAAGCATTTGGATGAATCTACCGTGGATTACACTGCGGCAGGACAATGAGGACTCAATCGCAGACTCAGAAAGGAGAAACGACGTGGTTTGAATGTTAAGACACGCCGGCAATGGTCTGGACAGTTTCGGCCGTACAACCAATTCCCAGCGTTAAAACATGTATTCACGAAGTTTTTTGTAACGGATTTCAAAAAGTGCACGAAAATCACCAGCCCATTCCCATCCAGTTCTGGGTCTGTGCCTGACCCGGTTAAAATGCCACAACTCTGCACTAATTCCGACCCCTCCCCCTATTTCGATCCGAATTTCTCTTTTTTTGGACCGGTACATGTCTTCAATAAATGCTTTCACTGTTGAAGGGGGAGCTTTCAACGTGTGAGCTGCGGCGGCTGCAGGATCTCACCGGGCACAGGTCTGCGCTCCACTTGTGCTTGTCACACTGTGGGCACCGTGGCTAAGGTCCACGCACGAAGAAGGGGAAGCGATCTCCCACCGAAAGTGGACGGGAGGGACTTCTCGGTTGACGCTTGAAATAAAACTCCGCAGAATGTCCGGATACTCTAGCCATCGGCAGTAATCTACGTTTCTATACGTTGGTCTATCAGAAGCAAGCGAGGTTTGGGGAGGATCAGGTCTTGGCGGTGAACAGAACAGCCCCAGATATACTAACATGCAGACTGTCCCACCTGCCCGTCCCACAAAGTCCACCACCAGGCACTCCAGCAACGGGTCGCGCTGTTAGTTTAGTTAGCCTAGCAGCTACCGGGGTGCAGATTTCAAGTTCTGCTCGCTCACTCGGAGAGCCCCGCAACGCGATGTGATCGCCAATTTACCTTGGTTGGGCGGATGGCTCTTTGAATTATAAAATGCTGTCGCAATCCCGAGAACCAAAGCACAGACGCTTAACTGCACAGTCCTGGCCATTTCCCCCATTGTTTCCTTGTTATAACCCTGCCAATCGAGCTTCACTTTGGATCGCTCTTTCCCGGTGGAATAGAGACTGGATTTGGGGAGCAGCAGCTCGAAGACATTGCCGAAGGGGCGGTGCCATCGACTGACGTCAGGCGTCAATCAAAAAGAAGCAGTCAAAATATGTACCGGGACACAACCCCGCCAGCACTCTCGACCACCTCCTCCAGAGCGAGCAGTCCGTTTGAAGCAGTTTTCCCCCCAGTCTGAAACGAGACTTCTGTTGCAAGAGGGCCTCGTCTCCAACCCCCCATCATTAACCAGGGAAATCGAAATTGTCCCAGTAAACACAAGAGCCTTCAAGAAATCTACTTTCGTTTTGACAAGTAGATTTATTACAGATTCACAAGTGATTTCAGTGTAACCTGCGACATCTGTCTCGTCTCCCCAGAAGGTTTGAACGGTATAAACTGGAAGCACAGCTTCACAACTTTATGCGCTGCCGCCGTCTTTTTGTGCAGCTTGTGACACTCTTCCAAGATCCTATCTGGGGAAATCAAAGCCCCGGACTTGGTGCACCATATTTCGTGGGAGTGAAGTATGGCCTCTGGCATCCCACATTTCAGTACCCCCGATTTTTAACCTTCTTCATTGCCTGGTATTTTTATTTACAAACCTTAATGTATCAAAGAGTTGTAAAATGTTCTTTGAAACAGGGTTGAAAAAAACAAACTGTAATCTACTAAGGTATCCGAATCATGCCTATTGACCACAAGACTGCCTTGTTCTCAGTGAGCATTCAATGATAATCCTACATTTTGCAGACGTTGTTCAAACGCTTTATTAGTTTAACCGTTAACTTCCTTCACAGCGATCTGCAAAACAGATTCTGGCTCTATTATTCTTTTACGTGCGCCTTATAAATATTTCAACATAGTCTCTACCATGTAGCATCTGAATGCTAACTATAGACTCTCCGCCGTGATGCAAGAAACGTCTTGCTGTCTGGTGACATTCTGCGGGATCACAGGATCCGCACATATTTTATAGTGCTGATGACAGGGCACACCTTATTGTTTTATTTCGTTTAGAGTTGGGAACGGGGATGAAACAACCGTGCAGAACTCAACGCGGCTTTGGTGTAACTTCTGATACCTTTATAAATATTTATTAAACCAGGTCAGGGGGCGATCCTAATCCCCGTTTTTCCTCTCACTTATTTCATTCAGCTCTGCCTTCTCAGATTGCTTTTCGCACCCTTTCCCTGTCCAACGCGACGACTGATTTCGGGCCTCTGCGTTAAAGAACGATCTCACTTTAAACTGGAACCAAGAGGGTGAGCTGGTTTCCATTGCCTCACAGCTGACCCACCAGCACCATCCAGTGGACTGTTTCGGGTGATTCAGGCCGATTGTTTCACCTTTCTTTTGCTTCAGATTCCAGCATCTGCGGTCTCTTGCGTCTCCGGTTTCACCTTAATGTGGAGAAATGCAAAAACCATTAACAATCTTCAACGAAATTGGAACTTCAGAGATCTCTCCGTGAGTCTGTGGATAACAGTTTGACTCGATATGTTCTTTACAGTGCTGTGTAAAGTCATAAAGATGAAAAATATCTTTTATTGAACTGTAACCAGGAAGGTGTTAACGAGTGTCGTTACATTGCAAACATTAAATCTGCGTTACGTTTTTGTGTTCGGCACAACATTGTGGGCCAAAGGTCCTGTGATGTGTTGTAGACTTCTATGTTTTAGTGGTTATTATCGAAATACTTGTGGGATTCATTTCTATTTTGACTAAATCTTAGTGGGGAAATAATTACTGTATTTGCATGAAGATAACTTAAAATTAGGTCAGATGACACACAGGCCGAAGTTCTTGCCGAGGCGAGAAAACCTAGCTTCAGAAATTAAAGGAAGCAACATGGTGGTGTGATTTAAAAAAATCTTATGTTTATTGATACTGAAGGTAAAACAATGCATTCTTTCTCTGGTTTTTATTCAAAAGGGTCACTTTGAAGTCAAACTGGTAATTTTATATTAAGTTCACAGTGAGAATATTGCTTTGTAAAACAAAGTAAGTTGCATTGGACAGCTTGGAATAAGTAAATCATAACAAGTAGCCAAATTAAAAAAAACATTTGGGACTAAAGTGAGCGATACAAAGCTTCTAATTGTGCTAATTGTCCTGACACCGCATTTTGACCCAAAGTGTCCACAATTCTTCTTCCTCCCCCCCCCCCACCTCCCCACCTCCCCAACCCCCACTCACACACCCACATACCCACAGATGCTGCTGGGCCTGCTGAGGTTATCCACAGATTGTTTTGCTCCAGGTTCCAGTATCTGCAGTCTCTTGTGTCTCCATTTGTTCCAATTTGTGTTGTTTCCAACTTTTACTATAAATCAGCAGCACAGATGTTCAGCAGTACTGGGGCAGCTCTGCAAACTGAGAGGGTATTGCCTATGTCACATTCATGTCTTATAGGAATACAATTGATATTGAGCCTTTTGATATCTGTGATCCTTGGAGCATCACTCTAGTGGGGCTGAATTGTAGACCCCCTACCCCCAATAATCAACAGGAACTTGAGCAGGTGTATGGAGATGCTCTCTACAAGTTGCTCGTAGTTGTAATAATAGCAGGGCTTATTAGTGGGAGATCTTCATTTCACCAGTATTGACTGGGCCACACAGAGTGTTAAGGGCCTGGTTGGAGTGGAATTTTTAAAATATGTCCAGGAAAGTTTCCTGAGTCAATGTACATTCAGAGGCATCTACATGGTATGTGCAATACAGGGCCTCCTCTTGGAGAATGAGACAGGGCAAGTAACTGGGGTGGAAGTCAGAGAGCACTTTGGCTCTAGTGACCATAACTCTATTAATATAGTGATGGAAAAGGATAGGACAGGCCCACAGGTTAAGCAGGGTTAATTTTGAGGGAATTTAGCAGGATTGAGGAGAACCTGACTGAAGTGAAAGGAAGGAATGAAGGCAAGTGGGAGGCTTTTAAGAGTGAGATATAAAGAGTTCCTGCTAGGGTGAAGAGTAAACCCGGCAAATATAGAGAACCCTGGCTGATGAGAGATATTTAGGCTGTGGTCAAGAAATAGAAGGAAGTATACAATGGGCTTAGGGGGTCAGGCATGATTGAATCCCTTGATAACTATAAAATGATGAAGAATACATTTAAGAGAGAACTCAGGACGTTAAAGAGAGGGTATATGGTGGATCTGGGAGGTAAGGTTAAGGAAGGTCCTAAGTGAAAAACCAGCTAGGAAGAGTGCATTTGCTTTAGGGAATCATCAGGTCTGCCTTGTGTTGAGCCACTGGAGATGGGTAGGATTATCGATGAATATTTCTCCTTGATGTTTAATGAGCCAAAATGCTCTCTGAACTGCCACCTCAATTGCTTGTCCTGCCTCATTTCCCAACAGAAGGTCCAGTATTGCACACTACCATAGAGATACCTCTTTTCACCTTACAGGTTAGCGTCCAAAAGTAGCGACTCTTTGCTTGCACCTCCAAAGGGATCCTCAAATATTTCCTTTTAAGACTACTGCAGCTGAATTCCACCGTCACTGCCATGGGTACTTCAATAAGCAACAATTGTTTTAAAATGTTTTTAAAAAATCTATTGATCTTCAACATCGGTGGACCCCAGACTGCAGATTCAGATTGCAAATGCAGTTTCCCTTTAAGAAAATGGAAACTGGGTGAACGTGTAGTCTTTGGAGTACTGCAAGTCTGTGTCTTTGCTGTTGTTTTTGCTGCACGCTTGAGTGCTCGGTGACGGGTGCTGATGCTTTTTTTTGCCGGTGGGGGGAAAGGGATTGGTGCTTCCTGCCACTTACGCACGGGAGGGAGGGGAGCTGCGGAGGCCTTTGGGGTTCCAACATTTAACTGTAATTCATTCTTTGGGGCACTCTTCTGTTTTCATGGATGGTTGTGAAGTAAAAGCATTTCAGGATATATATTGTATACAGTTCTCTGGCATTAAATGTACCTTTGTAACCTTTGAAAGTATGCTGGGCTGCAAGTAAGAAAGAAAAACAGGGTCATGAGACCTTTACTCCCTACTAACCTGCTAGTGAATATACAGGCTTTGGGAAATAAAATTGAAGATGCCATAGCAAGAGGGATATCAGGAACTGCTATACACTTTGCTTCATTGAAACATGGCTCATCCCCACCATTTCAGACTCAGAGCTGCATCTTGGGGGCTTCACCATCCACTGAATAGCAGAATCTCTTAAAGGCCGAGTGTGCTTCATGATTAACACATCATGGTACACAAACGTGGTAGTTGTGTCCCAGTCCTACTCATCCAAACTGAAACATGTAGTGGTCAAATGTTGTCCATTTTCTATGCTGAGGCAGTTTTCCACTGTAATCCCTGTAGTAGTGTACATTTCAACTTTGGCACTAGAGGAGTTGAGCATCGTGATCAGCAGTCATCAAACAGCACCTTCCTAATCATTGTGAGGAATTTCAACCAGATCGGCTTAAAAAAGTGTCTGACCAACTGCCCCCGAACATAACACCTTGACCCCACTGTTTCACCACCATCAAGAACATTTGCTATGCCATCCTATGTCCACACTTTGGCAAGTTTGATCATCTGCCTGTACTTATACTCCCAGCATACGGGCGGAGACTGAGGACTACAGCATCAGTAGTGAGGACCATGAAGGTATGGTTAAGAGAGGTGGAGGAGCACTGACAGGACTGCTTCTAGTCGGTGGACTGGACAATATTCAAGGAATCATCTTTGAATCTGATTGAATATGTCACAGTTGTCACCGACTTCATAAAGACTTGTGTGGATATGTGTGCCATTGAGAATGTACTGGACATACCCAAACCAAAAGTCATGGATGAACTAGGAGATTTGCATTCTGCTGAGATCTAGAACTATAGCATTCAAGACTGGTGATCCAGAATTATACGAGCCCAGCTACAACCAATTGAAGGCTATTTTAAAAGTGAAGAAACAATTCCGATTGAAGATAGAGATGGAATTTGATGCATACAGCTCTGGCAGACTTTGCAAGCCATTATTTCCTGCAAGGCAAAACCTAACATCATGAATGGCTGTAATATTTCATTCTCAGATGAGTTTTATACATACATTGAAAGGGAGAATAAAACAAAACCTTTGCAAATCCCTGCACTATGGTGACACTATGATCTCAGGCCGACATCAAAACATCTTTCAGGACAGTGAACCTTCACAAGGCATCAGTCCCTGATAGTGTACGTGGTAGGGTATTGAAAACCTGGAGTGTTCAAGGATATCTTCAATCTCTCACTGCTGGAGCTGGAGTTTCTCAACAATGGCAAAAGGATATTATCTTAGCAGGGCCCAAGAAAAACAGGGTGAGCTGCCTCAATGACTATTGCCCAGTTGCACTCACATTGACAGTGACGAAGTGCTTTGAGAAGTTGGTCATGGTCAGAATCAATTCCTGTCTAACCAAGTACCTGGACCTGATGCAATTTGCCTACCACCATATCAAGTCCACAGCAGATACAAACTCACAGGCTATCCACTTGGCCTTGGACCACCTGGCCAACAGCAATACTTACATCAAGCTGCTGTTTATTGATTACAGCTTGGTGTTCAACACCATCATCCTCTCAGTACTAAACAACAAGCTTCAAATCCTGGACCTCTGTACCTTCCTCTGAAACTGGATCCTTGACATCCTCATCAGAATACAACAGTCAGTGCAGATTGGAAATAATAGCTCCTCTTCACTGATAATCAACACTGGCATGTCTCAAGGATGTGTGCTACTCCTTCAATACCCATGAATGTGTGGCTAGGAACAACTTGTATGCCATCTATTTATGCCATCTGTTATTTATGTAACAGATTTTCCCCTCCTGAAGGATGCTCGCACACTGAACTCAGAGACTGAAATCACAGGGTTATTAAAGGCTGTGGGAGCTTGTGAAGGGACATCCCATGTTTTGACAGAGAAAGTGAGCATGAAAGGCATTGAACTCATCTTGTAGTGAAGCCTTGTTATCACATATGTCGCTTGGTTTCATTTTTTGGGAGGTGATAGCATTGAACCCTGCCACAATTGTTGTGCATCCTTCAGTGATTCAAGTTCGGTCTGGAATTGCCACTTGTCACGTGAGATGGCTTTCCAGATGTCATACCTGGACCTCTTGTATTTTACTTGGTCACCCTGAACCCCGCTGATCAGGCCTTTCTGCAGATAGTGGATCTCACAGTTCATCTGGGGCCTTGGTTGGGGAGGTTCTGAATGATGTTGATCACTGATCTATGACTGGTTTATAAAGTCCATGACAACCATGTTGTATCCTTTGACAAGTCCTTGAACACGACCCCGTCCACTGACTCAAAGCAATCCCACAGCTGCCCCTCTGTCTCTTGTGACCACCTCTTTATTGTCCTCATCTCTGGAGATTTGCTCATAAGCCTCTGCCTGCATGCAGGTAAGCGGACAGCCAGATGGTCAGATTTCTCAAATGTGGCGATAGGCATCCTGTGTGTAGTGGTTGAGTGTGTTGGGACCCTTTGAGTTGCAGGTGATGATGATAATTGGACAAGAATTTCTTCAAACAAACCTTATTTAAATCCCAAACAATGACTTGAAAGGTGTTGGTGTAGGCTGTTTTTCATTTATTGATCGCAACACAAAATACCTCAAGTGCTTGATTAACATGAACCTTTGGTGGTACGATCCGGATCACTGTGGAAAACTCTCTTGGTTAGTCTGGCACTGAGTCTGACCCTGTGGTGCAGAAGGATGGGACAGAGAAGAGGAGAGCTGTCGTCATTGGAGACTCTATAGTCAGGGGAGCAGACAGGAGATCTTGTGGACGGGAGAAGGAAACCCGTATGGTTTGTTGCCTCCCGGGTGCCAGGGTCCAGGATATCTCTGACCGGGTGCATGACATCCTGGTACAAGAGGGAAGCAACCAGAAGTCATGTTACATGTTGGGACCAATGACATAGGCAGGAAGAGGGATGAGGTCCTGAAGTGTGAGTTTCGGGAACTAGGCAGAAAGCTGAAGAACAGGACATCAAGGGTGGCGTTCTCAGGATTGTTGCCAGTACTACGTGATAGTGATAGTAAGAATTAGAGGAGAATTAGAGGAGATGGCAGTTGAATGTGTGGCTGAGGAGTTGATGCAGGGGGCAGGGTTTTAGATTTTTGGACCATTGGGATCGCTTCTGAGGAAGGTGGGACCTGTACAGATTGGATGGGTTGCACCTGAACTCAAGGGGGAGCAATATCCTTGCTGGTAGGTTTGCTAGCATGGTTCGGGAGGGTTTAAACTCATTTGCAAGGGGGATGGGACCCTGATCGATAGAGCAGTGAAAGAAGTGCATGGAGTAAAGCCAGATCTAACATATAGAGAGGCTTTGAGGAAAGAGCAGCAGAATAAAGGGTATAAAGGTAGAAGGGCTAAAGTGTGTGTATTTCAATGCAAGAAGCGTCAGGAACAAAGGTGGTGAACTGAGAGCTTGGATACATACATGGAATTATTATGTAGTGGCAATTACAGAGAGTTGGCTGGCACCAGGGCAGGAATGGATTCTCAATATTCCTGGATTTCGGTGCTTTAAAGGGGATAGAGAGGGGGGAAAGGGGAGGAGGAGTGGCATTACTGGTCAGGGATACTATTACAGCTGCAGAAAGGGTGGGTAATGTAGCAGGATCCTATTTTGAGTCAGTTTAGGTGGAAGTCAGGAACAGGAAGGGAGTAGTTACTCTACTGGGGGTATTCTATAGGTCCCCTGGTAGCAGCAGAGATACCGAGGAGCAGATTCTGAGGCAGATTTTGGAAAGATGCAAAAATAACAGGGTTGTTATCAAGGGTGATTTTAACTTCCCTAATATTGATTGGCACTTGATTAGTTCCAAGGGTTTAGATGACGCAGAGTTTGTTAAGTGTGTCCAGGATGGATTCCTGTCACAGTATGTTGACAGGCCAACTAGAGGGAATGCCATACTAGATCTAGTATTAGGTAACGAACCAGGTCAGGTCACAGATCTGTCAGTAGGTGAGCATCTGGGGGACAGTGATCACCGCTTCCTGACCTTTAGCATTATCATGGAAAAGGATAGAATCAGAGAGGACAGGAAAATTTTTAATTGGGGAAGGGCAAATTATGAGGCTGTAAGGCTAGAACTTACGGGTGTGAATTGGGATGATGTTTTTGCAGGGAAATGTACTATGGATATGTGGTCGATGTTTGGGGATCTCTTGCAGGATGTTAGGGATAAATTTGTCCTGGTGAGGAAGATAAAGAATGGTAGGGTGAAGGAACCATGGGTGACGTGAAAAATCTAGTCAGGTGGAAGAAGGCAGCATACACGAGGTTTAGGAAGCAAGGATCAGATGGGTCAATTGAGGAACATAGGGTAGCAAGAAAGGAGCTTAAGAAGTGGCTGAGAAGAGCAAGAAGGAGGCATGAGAAGGCCTTGGCGAGTAGGGTAAAGGAAAACCCCAAGGCATTCTTCAATTATGTGAAGAACAAAAGGATGTCAGGAGTGAAGGTTGGACCGATTAGAGATAAAAGTGGGAAGATGTACCTGGAGGCTGTGGAAGTGAGTGAGGTCCTCAATGAATACTTCTCTTCGGTATTCACCAATGAAAGGGAACTTGATGATGGTGAGGACAATATGAGTGAGGTTGATGTTCTGGAGCATGTTGATATTAAGGGAGAGGAGGTGTTGGAGTTGTTAAAATACATTAGGACGGATAAGTCCCCAGGGCCTGACGGAATATTCCCCAGGCTGCTCCACGAGGTGAGGGAAGAGATTGCTGAGCCTCTGGCTGGGATCTTTATGTCCTCGTTGTCCGTGGGAATGGTACTGGAGGACTGGAGGGAGGCAAATGTTGTCCCCTTGTTCAAAAAGGGTAGTAGGGATAGCGCAGGTAATTATAGACCAGTAAGCCTTACGTCTGTGGTGTGAAAGCTGTTGGAAAAGATCCTTAGAGATGGAATCTATGGGTACTTAGAGAATCATGGTCTGATCAGGGACAGCCAGCATGGCTTTGTGAAGGGCAGATCGTGTCTAACAAGCCTGTTAGAGTTCTTCGAGGAGGTGACCAGGCATATAGATGAGGGTAGTGCAGTAGATGTGATCTACATAGATTTTAGTAAGGCATTTGACAAGGTTCCACATGGTAGGCTTATTCAGAAAGTCAGAAGGTATGGGATCCAGGGAAGTTTGGCCAGGTGATTCAGAATTGGCTTGCCTGCAGAAGGCAGAGGGTCATGGTGGAGGGAGTACATTCAGATTGGAGGGTTGTGACTAGTGGTGTCCCACAAGGATCTGTTCTGGCACCTCTACTTTTTGTGATTTTTATTAATGACCTGGATGTGGGGGTAGAAGGGTGGGTTGGCAAGTTTGCAGATGACACAAAGGTTGGTGGTGTTGTAGATAGTGTAGAGGATTGTTGAAGATTCCAGACAGACTTTGATAGGATGCAGAAGTGGGCTGAAAAGTGGCAGATGGAGTTCAACCCAGAGAAGTGTGAGGTGGTACACTTTGGAAGGACAAACTCCAAGGCAGAGTACAAAGTAAATGGCAGGATACTTGGTAGTGTGGAGGAGCAGAGGGATCTGAGGGTACATGTCCACAGATCCCTGAAAGTTGCCTCACGGGTAGATAGGGTAGTTAAGAAAGTTTATGGGGTGTTAGCTTTCACAAATTGAGGGATAGAGTTTAAGAGTCACAATGTAATGATGCAGCAGTATAAAACTCTAGTTAGGCCACACTTAGAGTACTGTGTCCAGTTCTGGTTGCCTCACTATAGGAAGGATGTAGAAGCATTGGAAAGGGTACAGAGGAGATTTAGCAGGATGCTGCCTGGTTTAGAGAGTATGGATTATGATCAGAGATTAAGGGAGCAAGGGCTTTACTCTTTGGAAAGTAGGAGGATGAGAGGAGACATGATAGAGGTGTACAAGATATTAAGAGGAATAGACAGAGTGGACAGCCAGCGCCTCTTCCCCAGGGCACCACTGCTCAGTACAAGAGGACATGGCTTTAAGGTAAGGGGATGGAAGTTCAAGGGGGATATTAGAGGAAGGTTTTTCACTCAGAGAGTGGCTGGTGTGTGGAATTCACTGCCTGAGTCAGTGGTGGAGGCAGATACACTAGTGAAATTTAAGAGACTACTAGACAGGTATATGGAGGAATTTAAGGTGGGGGGTTATATGGAAGGCAGGGTTTAAAGGACGGCGCAACATTATGGCCCGAAGGGCCTACAATGTGCTGTACTATTCTATGTTCTATGTTTTAGTGCAACAGTTAGCACTTAATCATTAGATCTTCCAGCATGGGAGACCAAGAGTATGACAAAACCGTTATGTCCTAGCACCAGAAGGATTTTACATGAAATACAGACCCCCACCTTCTGTCCTCTTCGAATCAGCAGTCCGGTCCTTCTGATGGACTGAGAAGCCCTTGGGTCTTACCGACATATCTGTCTTGTCCTGTGAGCTACATCTCCATGAAGCAGAGAATGCAGCAATCCCTCATTTCCCTCTGATGCAGCAATCTTGCCCTGCATCTCAAACGAGGGAATCCACATGAGTTCTCATTCAGGGGTCAGCTATGGAAAGGGTGGGCAGTTTCAAGTTCCTCAGAAGATCAGAAGGTGTTTGAAGGGGGGAGGATGCAGAGGGTGTTTGAAGGGGGGAGGATGGAGAGAGTGTTTGAAGGGGGAGGATGCAGAAGGTGTTTGAAGGGGGGAGGATGGAGAGGGTGTTTGAAGGGGGGAGGATGGAGAGAGTGTTTGAAGGGGGGAGGATGCAGAAGGTGTTTGAAGGGGGGAGGATGGAGAGGGTGTTTGAAGGGGGAGGATGCAGAGGGTGTTTGAAGGGGGGAGGATGGAGAGGGTGTTTGAAGGGGGGAGGATGGAGAGAGTGAAGGGGAGAGGATGCAGAAGGTTTGAAGGGGGGAGGATGGAGAGGGTGTTTGAAGGGGGGAGGATGCAGAGGGTGTTTGAAGGGGGGAGGATGCAGAGGGTGTTTGAAGGGGGGAGGATGGAGAGGGTGTTTGAAGGGGGGAGGATGCAGAGGGTGTTTGAAGGGGGTAGGATGGAGAGGAAGGGCCTGGAGGGATATGAGCTAGAAACAGAAAAGTGAGACTAGCTGGGTGGACAATGCGATTGGCATGAACTCATTGGGCATAAGGGCCTATGTCCACACTGTATTGCTCTATGACCCTATGTTGTATTGCAGTGAAGTCAAAGAGTGAACATCTCCTTCAGAGGTGGTGTCTGACCCAATAAGTTTCTCCCTCAACTTGTTTTTTTTTTCTGTTTCGGATTCCAGCATTTGCAGTCTCTTTATTACTATCTAATCACATGGTTTTAGGGAGAACCAGATTTGCAAAACCTGGCTGTTTCTACGGGTAAAAACTATCATTTTTTTTTCTGAGAGTAATTTTGAAGAAACTCTCTACAGGCAGATTTTGGATTTAACACAAGCGTTGATGTCATTTATGGGAGTTTCTACTGGATGAAATGTAGTAGGACAAAGGAAAATTCCACTGAAGAGTCAGGAGTCAGATTTCTCGATGGACACTCAAGCATTAGGATATAAAAATAAAACCTCTGAACTTTGGATTCATCTGATTTTCAGATGCAGCATTGTTTTTTTTAGATTACAAAGAAATTTCTAGAGCAAATGTATTTTCTCTTTACAATTGCCTACAGTCCTGCTGAGCGTCCCCAAAACTTTCACTTTTGTTATTTTCCTGATTAAAGTTGAGAGGCATGAGTGAGCGACCCTCCCCATCTTTTGTTGCTAAACAATTTTTCTTTCTATTCTTGTGGATTTAAATAACCATTTCAATCTGCTTGGATCACTTTGGCTAAACTGATATTAATGTTGTTCCAAATATGATGGTTTGGGATTTAAAAAGTGAGAAACTGGAGTTTTTCATTCTAACGTATGGGATGGCAGTCCAAAGAATTATTGGATCATCTGAGGAATTGTATGCCGGGGAAACTGAGGCCCTCTGTACTGGCTCAGATAGATATTATGAGTTTCATATTGCTGTTCAAGTAAAATATAGAAAATGGCCATGACAACATTCCCCTCGTTCTAGCAGTAGTGGTCACTATGGGATCCCGTTTTGCAGAATATGGCTGCTTGCCAATCATTGCAATTAAATGTAATTAACTGAACAGGCAAACTTTGAAATTAAAAAAAAAGGCTAAAACACATCATATATGCCAGATTTTATTTACCGTTCTCTTCAAGCAAATTCTGCTGCTGAAAGTTATGTTCAAATAACCACAGAATTGTAAATGCTGATGTGGTTAGATATCAATTTGTTTTTATATATTTCAGCTCTCTGACCAGATAGTTCAGGTTTCAAGTGATTGATTGAAGAAATACTACAGTTCTTCCTAAGATTCTATGTTACTGAAAGACTAATAAAGCTTAATGGTGATGTCTTTTGTTTTTTTTCTCTCTAGTAACTTGCTCTTCTAGATGTTGCTGAAGTCCTCCTGCTCACAGCTTTACATCTCCCCAGTAGATGTGTTGTCAGCCAATGACAGGCACCAGTCCAGTGGGAGGCTTTGTGTATCCACTGACCTCCCCCAGGCCTAATGTTGAATATGGATGAAAAGAAACACAGAAGTGTTTGCCTCAATATGCAATCTCACAAACTCCAATGCGTCAAAGCAGTCACTTTATTCACTCTGTGTTGTGCCCACTTGGCTATTTTACCACCTACACACATTGACCCTGCATTCCAATGTCTAATGAATGAAAGTGCAGCCATTCCGTTAGACAATAAGCTGTAATTGCATCTAATTTGTTGAAAAGTTGATTATATTTTGAGATGGTAACAGATTTCTTTCATGGTTTATTTCATTTTTAGATAAGTGATTGCAACAGGGGTTAGACAATATGTAGATTATAATAATACAGAAAGATAATAGTTATTAAGCTGGATTTATAAATGATTAGTGATTAAAAGCTTCACACTGTTAGTAATGTAGTATGTTGTGGCGACCCATTTCCTAGCGTATCTGAACCGACTCACAATTAGATAGCCTACGGGGGTTTGCGAGCACAGAGCTTTGGAGCCTCTGCGCCATGGGGGGCCGGTTGACAGAGGCTGAAAAGTGAGGCTGAAGTTTTCGAATAAAGTTTTTTCCTTCGACTGCAGTTACCGACTCCGTGTTGTAATTTTAGCGCTGCATGTAGCACACCGCTACAATGTACCCAATACAGAAGCAATCATGGAACCTGTATAGTAGATAATCATGCATTTTCACACTTTTTAGGCAATTTCTAGTTCAGTTCTACCTCATGTCACTCCCACTGCTTCCATAAAATAAAATGCAGTAGGTTTTCAAAATGAAAGTGTGACTTTTTGAACTAATTGATTTTTTAAAAAATCAAGCAAGAGCCACTAAACGGATTGCCTTTATTTCTTCATGATCATTCAACTGTGTTGTATTATAATGAGTCCATCAAAAATATTTCTGCATAATCATTTTCTCAACCAATTTCAGGCTCTTTATACCAATTTAGGAGATAGTTTATGTTTATTGGGCAAGAATATGTTGGATTCTACATGTCTCACTCTGGACTACATCCAAGAAATCAACCCTCTTAGGATTACCAGTTTAATAACCTGAACGTCTCAAATAAAGTAAAACTTGATTACAGCAATGAAAAATAAAAGACCATCAGCGGTTGGAATCCAAAGCTTTGTGATCTATTCACGATACCCTTTAATCTAACGGTAACACATGTCTAAGATGCAGTGTTAACACCATGTAGTTGCTTTTACTACATAATATTAATAGAATTTGCATGAGGACCACCAAAGTTTTTCTGGGTGTGACCCTTCAGAAGGCACAATCTGGGATGGGAATCTGTCTGAATATCTAGACATTGTTATTTGGCAGCTGGGTGGCTTTTATAAATGTGTATATTGTATTTAAATTTGAATCAACAGACTAGCAACTTCTATGTACCATTTTGAAAATATGCCTTTTGGTAGCCTTGTGTAAACTCCAAGATATTTAATCACGTTCTTCATTAAAGGGCAATTGTTTTGGAACTTCCCTCCAATTCACTCTGTCCCTCACCATCTGCTTCATATTCAGATATTTTTTCATTCAAACATATTATTCTGAAGTATTCTTCTTTATGAGAGGCTTATAAGCCAAAAGTGTGATCTTTTGAATTTTTCAGTTTCAGATAATACACATGCTGGTGATTTCCTCTGATACACATTTGCCAGTTCACCCAGGTTTCTTCTCCCTTTGTTCATCTTTCACACTTCTTGTTCCCCCAGCTGTTTCCATCTGCCCATCACTTCCACTGCTCTACCCCATGTGGTTCCATCTATCACCTTCCTACTGCCATACATTGGCAATCTTTCCTCCTTTCACTCAGTTCTTTTCTTGATCCTGAACATTACACCTTCTGCCTCACTGAAGCCGCTTGAACTATAGCAACATTTGTGTTTGGATATTATTCAATAATACAGAAAGAATTTCCTTCTCTCTCTCTTTCTCCCCCACCCACATCCCGCCCCTCTGTAAAACGCTCACACGTACATTCCTTAAATTTCTTTTCTGTTGGCTCACATTGGCCTGAGTGATATTGAAAATGCATTTATATTTCTATCTTCAAGTGTGATTTCCAAAATTCATTTTGAAATTTGAAAATCATTGATAGAAATTTTAATTTTAGTTGGTTAGTATTTTTAATTTTAAAATCACTATTAGTAATTGTGTTTTCATATAAATATCATGTGAAAGTTTTATAAATATTTAAAAATATGTAACAAAGAAGTAAAATTTTAAAAACATTTACAGCTTAAGATTTTCTTTATTTGCCTAACTACAGATTAACTAGTAGATATAGATACTGCTCTGTGTTTGTGTTAAATTTGTTGGCAGTGGATTTCTCAATCACATATTCAACGTGCAGCACACTGAAGTTAGTATTTTCAAAGAACTCTACTGTACAAAACATTGAATAAAAATATTTTACTTAATTGTGTTAAAATGTTGATTCGCAAGTAAAATGTACTGTCTTTTGTGCTTTGGCAGAAGATAAATGCACTAAAAGTGTTCTTTCATGAATTAACTTTTTGTTTAATTCAGCTATGCTCATAATCTACATTAGACTATTAATTTGACAAAAAAAGTGCATTAAGAAATAGAAACCATATGTTGGTTTGTTTGGTAAGGCAACACAGATAGGTTTGACATGCCGATTTGTTATTTCAGATAATCAGCTTGACATGTGTCCGGGGAAAATGAAGCTTTATTTATTTGTGATTCATTATATTCTAGCTCTTTGTGTTTTGCAATCACATAAAAATACTCCATAATGTATGATTATATTATAAACAGCATGAAAAATGTTAAATACCTTCTTAGATATTTTAAATTTCATGTAACATAACAACCCAGAATGTTACCTCTTTCACTGAAGCGGATTTTTGCCATTTTATCTCCTTTATCTCCAGCTGGCTGCTTAAGATCACACATAAAACCTCTTTCAATTATGTCACTTAAATTTTCTGACTATTTCTCCCTCACTTTGTTCTCCTTCATCTGCTGGTTTTATGATTCTGTAATTCACAGGTGTTCAGTGAAATAGCCATAGCATAACACTAGTAAAATAGTCTTTAGATTCAAACTACTGAGTTTTATGTTATGTCAAAAAAAATTACTGAAATTTCCAAAATCAATTTGTTTATATTTCTTAAATGTTCCATTGGAATCCATATTTGGAAGTTTTCAAATTAGTTATTCACATAAACTTTTCAGACTTATTACAGGCCACATGCCATACAGAAATAGTTAGCTTAATAATTAGTTTATTTTCATTTGCCAAAAAAAAAGTAGAAATAATTGTGTGAGCTGGGCCCAAGAGTTTCTGCAGTTTACATTTAAAAATATGTAGGTTGCATATAGTAGGTGGAACAACCTAGGAATTGTGCTTTCAGGAAAGCTGTAGCAGGACAAGGAAATGTCACTCTGGCTCAATAATGGTTATTTCTGATAAGTTTATAATCATGATCTCTGCTGGGATAATGTATGGAAAGTTCATGCAGCATGCTGTTAACAAGTACTTAAGATGGATAGTGTTGGTAATAGAATTAAAAATTATTTGAGCTGACAGAGAAATTCAGTAAAAAGAAAATCTATTTACCCACTTTTAGGAAAATTGAAACCAATTTTAAACAAAGTTTTCATAGTTGTTTGGGGGTAGAGTTTAAAATTAATCATATCCTTGACACCATGGAAGATATTCTGAGTACTTGAAGAAATTTTCCACTGAGATTCACAGGAAACTGTTGTTTTCTGTTTGGCATTATTGCCTGCTACACCTCCAACTTTTCCCTTAGGTCAGCTGCACAGTCATCAGCCAGGGACCATCACTCATTGATGTTTTGCTCCCTTAGCCCTGGTACAGCTCCTGGTGGTGGTCTAGTGACAGGGATGTCTACCTGTCACCCCCTGCAGCTTTCAATGGAATTAGTCAGTCCCCCAATTTCTGTCCTTCCTCCTCAGCCACAGCCAAAAGCTGCCCTTTTCTGCCTCTTCAGCCAACTATCCGGTGGACCTCCTGAGCCTCACTCCAGTCACTGCCATATCACAGAGTAACCTTCTCATTGATGCACCTCCACAGTGTAGATGACTGCCTCCAGCCAGCTTCCTTACACTCAGCTGCCAGGTCCGAGTACTTCAGCCTCCACTCCTCCCTCCCATGGGACAGTTAACTCAATAAGAAGGATTGTCCTGGCAGCTGTGGACCACAGTACTATGTCTGGGTGGAGAGGTGTGGTGGTGAAGTCTGTGGGGAACTGTGGCTATCTGCTGAGATCTGTCCTCATGTTCCACTCCTTGCCTGTGGAGAAGAGTCCTGAAGGAGCTCCCAGGCGGGTGCATTCAGCCATCTTACCCACCTTAACAAATGGAATGAGTTGTCATCCTGCCGGGGAGAGGCTGCTTCTCGCATCCCACCTGCAGGTCTCTAAGATGTCCTCCGGCTTCTTTAGGACCTTTCGTGCCACCATCTGTAGCGCCCCTGCAACAGTGCCTTCTTACATCCTGCCAGGAAGTCTTGGAGGTTGACGTTGGTGGTATCACATAGGGGGCATCTGTCTTCACCGCTGAACCATTGGTGAAGATTTCAGGAGCAGGGCAAGATTGCCCTGAAGAGGAGGCTGAGTCTGGCTTGTGGGATCTTTCACAAATCAGATCAGCTGAATGACCTGTTGATGATGCCCTCCCATGGTGTCCATCTTCGCTGGTGGCCCAGCATCACTGCCTTCATCCTGCAATGCTCCAGTGTGTCTGTGTCACCTCCTCCACTATCATGGCTTTCCTCTCTTTTTTTGAGCCCTTGGACCAAAAACATTCTGCCTTCCCCCAGCCAAGTCCTGCAGCCAGGACTCTACCGACAGCCTCTTGGTGCTGCAGACTGCTGATGTCCTGGTCTGAGCTCTCCATTCATGGCTGGAATGGATTGGGGCATTGGCATTCCTCACCAGCGGGTCAGGGGACTCCCTCAGCTCAATGACCATTCATGTTTTCTCCTGCTTGTGCCCCAGGCTGATGGATCTCAGTGGCAGCTGCAGCACGTTCTTCCCAAAGAGGCCAATGTCTGAGAAACACTGAGGCAGCCCCAGCCATTTCTGAAAGTACAAGTTGGCGATCCCATCCATCCTACTGGCTGTCGATGAGGGAATTATATGCATTTTCAGGGGCCACATCACCCTTTGGCACTGTGTGAACTGGTAGCAATGCAGGTGATATTTTCTGGGTAACTGGCTTTGGTCGATTCTGGCCAGGCCCTCTGTAAGCTGATTCTCTGCTATTTGCCTGCTGGAACACTCTGCAGCGTACTGCCTCCCAAGGCCTTGGACAAGCAGCCTGGCCAACAATGGGATTTTCTCACCCCCTACAACAATGGTGATATCATCGCTGATAACCCCTTTTCAGAGGGTTTGATCTTTATCCTTGCCCAGGTCACTAGCTCACCAGCCTCTTCAGCAGCCTTCTTGTGCCTGCAGCCATCTGAAGGATGCTTGTGACGTCATCCACGTAGCTGCTCAGTGGAGGAAGCCTCTGTCCTGGCTCCAACCACCTGCCTTGCTCCAGTAAGGATGGTTTTGAAAACTGCCACAAACAGGATGGGAGAGATGGAACACCCTATTGTAATGCCTGCTTCAAGCTGCTGCCACCCCATTGAAAAGAGAACCCCATTGGAAAGGCACTGAATGCAGTGGGAAACGTAAAAGTACTCAGTCGCCGAGTTGATGAGCTGGTGAGGCACAGATCCACAGGCATTCGCAAGGTCCAGCCTCATGACGTGTAGGTCACCTTTCTCACATTGGATCAGATCCCACGTCAATGATACATGCTCTGCTCATCCTGGGAAGACTGGAACACCTGCCTTCTGGCAGCTGGTGTCAATGTATCCATTGCCCATGAGATAGTAAGATAGCTGGTCATCCTCTTAGTCACGATAGAGAAGATGAATTTCCCTTCGATGTTCAGCACTGCAATGCTCCTGAACTGGTTGATCGAACTGGAGTTCTGCTCTTTGGGGGTGAACCCTGCTACAGGTTCTTTGCCACTCTAATTTGATGTACTGCTTTTTCCAGGCAGTTCTCATTAGTTCCACAGGATCTTTAACACATGAGGGCAATTTTTGTAGCACTTATAAAGGATTCAGTTTGGACTTGGCCCTGATGCTGATGACTTTTTGATGACTTCTCCGACTTCACTTAGCTTGGGAGGTGCGGGAGGTGTCAAACTGGACGATTGGAGAAGCAGGATGTGGAACATACCCTAGTGGTCCAAGGGAAGTTTTCCTTGCTGGATCACTGTACTTCCCCTGATGTACTACTCCAGTCCCTCCCTGGTGCTTCCAGCTTCCCACTCTTGACTTGAAGGGATTCATGAAGAAATTGGCTCTCTCTCCCCTTTCTGCTGCACTTACAAATGCACTCTACCCTTCTCAGCCTGGACAGCTTCCGCTTCAAGCCCACCTTCTCCTCCTGTGTTGCTTTCTTCTAGTTCTTCCACAGCTGGTGCCGCCTTCTTACTAACTGCTCCATGTCCTTCTCTCTTCTTCCCCTTTCTTTTAGAGCAGTGACTAGCTCGGTGTCAACTTTGCCAAATCTACCTCTACACATCTCATAGAGGACTGCTCACAACCTTGTTGTCAGATTTCCCACTAAATATAACTTAAGATCATATATCTGTGCTATTAATAAGTTTATTTTCCCCATAGTTATACCACAAGGCTTTTCCTTTCTGTCAGCTTATTTGGCAACAAAATGCTCCTTCAAGCATTAGTTAAGTTTTGACAATTATTCTAGCCCTTCTCTTTATTCTACCCTCTACTAAAATTAAAGTCATCCAAATGGTTTGTTTTCCAATGTGCACCCAATTTCATCACACCAACATTAACACCTTGCTTTTAAAGTCTCTCCATTCTTTTCAAATTATCCCAGAATATTTCCCTCACTCTTTACCTGTAATTTTCAACAACACTCTGAAGAATTCTGTACTCCTCAGTTTTGACTTCTTGGTCATTCCTGAAATTGATTCTGATATCCCTCAGAAAGAAACATTTTTTAATTTAATGTATATAGCTGGCTGATATTTTTAGCTAGAAAAGTGTAGAATTGCCATTGTTCGCACACTCAATTCACTGCCACTTTGCTGCTCTCACTGCGCCATTCATTGCTCCTTCAATGCACTGGGTACCCCTTGCCCACACCACTTCACCACTACCCAAAAACTATCGTGAATGGGATGATGGATGAATGCCTCAAAGTCATAAGCCCACCTAAATGTAATTGCCTTGACAGGTCCTAAAGGACCTGAGATGTGAGTGCAGCATCAGGTGGGCTGTGAGGGTGGTAAGTACGGACTATGGGATGATCCACTGAGTTCCTCCAACAGTTTGTTTGCAGCTCCAGATTTTAGCATCAGCAGTCTCTTGTGTCTCCAGCCCTCTTTCATAGCGTGGAAGTAGCCCATGAGCCTTATGTTAGACAAGATAGTTTTACCCTAATCATTGCTATATAGTGACAGGGCATGTTGCTCACTGACTAGCTAACACCTAAGTACTTTGCAAGTTTTGACTAAAAATGTTTGTTTCAGTGATCTGCATGATTTATTTAATGTTTTTAAATTTTACTACATTCATCTGTTTGCTAGCTTTTCCACAATTGGAGTACAGAACAATCAAAGGTGTCTTCTTAAGTTTATAAAAAGTTGTATCAACTAGTATGTGATGCTTTCAAGACATAGTGCCATATTAAAAGGTTTTTGAGTCTAGAAGCTGTTGACAAATGCCGGGCATCCAAAATTAGATTAGAATTTGCACTCATGAAATACTCATATTCCACTATTTGACACTGTGAAATATAAGATGCCAGAGTTTAGTATTTAATACCTCATGTTTCTTGCCTTTGTAAGAAGTGCCTGATATTATTTTGTTTTGAATGCTGGGCATGGAAAATGCTTAATCCATTTACTTGTCAGTGGTCATGTTCCGTGATTTGAAAACAAGAAGAGATATCAAGGGTATTTCTCTTCCTCTAGACCTTATCAGATTATTTTATATTAAAGATAAATCTGTAGAAGAATGGAAATCTTCAAGATAAAGAGCACATTCTGAAGTGGGTGATAGCTAAGCAGTATGGTATAACAAAATCACTTTGAGTACTCTTTGCATTGCAGATTTTTTGAATTGTTTTGGTGCAAAATATATTGTGAAAGTAACCATGAATGTATTTTCTTTGGAAAGAACGTAAGAAATAAAAACTTTAGTCAAGGAGAAGAAATTTAGGCAAATTTGTGGAAAAAACGTATTGTGCGAGTTGCTGAGTATTTTGATGTTCCATTGTACGTAGGATTCTTCAGTATTGTCAAGGATTTGTTGCTCCGCTGAAATAATCCCTACGTAATTGTGGGACTGCACAACATCTGGTGGATCCAGAATCTTCCTTACAAATGACTGTCAAGATCGGTCAAAAGATAAATGTAGTCAAACACATAAGGCTGCGCAATGATAAAGATCGTGTTAGGAGGCGCAAGAGAAAGCAGCATTGCTCAGTGGTATGGGCCAATGGAAGTGAACTTTGCTTAATATCAGGCATACAATACATAAAGCCAAGGTATCCCGGGGATTGACACGCTGCGGGTGATACTGACATCTGGGACTCTTGTCGCGTAGACACTGTTGTAGTTCACCATTTATGTCACTGTTCTGATTGATGACTTTCAGTCTTTCACTATTATAATTTATCTCTGAGAATTTCCCTTCTTCCACCAACTTTTTGTTCAATGTGCCTCTGTGCTGAAGATGGCATCAACCCACACACACATCTGCATTGTTTGCATCCTACATAGCCGATAGTCAGTCCCCAAGCTCCAATTGGTGTCAGCAAGTTTTCTAATATCCTTAACTCTTTTCTGCTGTTCAAATTAGCAGAAAGTATAGAATCAAAACCACCCTTAGTCAGTTGTGTGCATTGGCTTTTAGGGAGAATTAAATGATCTTTTCCTACTTGATCAATATTCTACTTGCAAACCTCTGTTTACAAATGGCAGTCTTGCAGTTTTAATACTTCGGATACATTGAAACTGGTGCATAATGTTACCAGAAGGTGCTATTGAAAGGTTAAATAAAGGTGAAAAATCTTTAAAATTAAAATCATTAGATGCAGTTTTGTGATGAGTCTATAGATTAAAGTACATATATTCAATACACAATATATATTTCTGGTGTAACTAACTTTTAAAGTTAACTTGTAATTCAGTAAAACCTCCCCGTATATTTGTTTTCTGACCAATATTAATTAAGATAACTGAAAGACTGCATTATTGTTTTTTTGCAACCCAAATGTTACCTTCACTAATAATTCATTTTTCCTTTGATTGCATTTCTTACATGAATCAATGAATTACTGTAACATTAGTTAGTTCTTCAAACATGCTTTAGATAAATTTTGAGATAAGATCAAGACTAACATTATGCTTGTCTACAAAACAGACATATACATTGCCTTTTAAATTAAAAGTATTAAAACAATAAGCACTTAAGAAAGACATTTATGGAAACAGGGGATGCATGCTTGTCCAACCTTAAAAGATTAGACACAGAGTATTAACTGGATGAACAAGCAGAGTCAATATATAGTGGTTTTGGAATGTCACTATATTTCAGAATTTAATTGAATTGGAATTGAAGGGAAGCAGTTAAGTAAGACAACAAAAAATATGTATGTCCTTCCATGATTCTGCTTGGTATTGATTTGCTCAGATTATGATTTGAATGTGAAATTTTGGAGTGATGTTGTGGTTCTGTAAGTACTACATTAACCTCTGGAAATCACACCAGTAAAGGGACACCAGAGACCGTCCAGTCCTTGTTGTTATATTCTACATTCTATTGTGCTCTTGGAAGTAGACGTTCATCATTTAGAAGTAGCACTTTTAAATGTAAGGGAGCCTGCCTATTTAATGAGTTTATTTTGGAATGGACTCCTTCCAGGAGACAGAGTGAGAGGAAGTGAAAATAAGAAAACCTTGGGTTTTTAATGGATCCTTGTGACTATCCTCTCCTCTGAGGTGGAGATTGGAAGATCAGGGAAGCATCAGAAATGGACCATAATAAGGAGGGTAGAAATTGGCAGCAAAAGTAATTACATTTTTGAGTTCTGTAAGAAAGCAGGAAGTCAAATAATGGTAGATCCCCAAAATGGACAGTTATCTGTTTCCCTTTCTACAGGTTCTACCTGATTTGCTGTATGTTTCCAGAATTTTCAGTCAGTTGTATTTCAGATTTCCATCATTTGCAGCATTTTTAATGTGCATTTATTTAATGTGGCTGTGGAAATTCATGTTACTTTGGAAATCCAGACAAGTCTGCCTGTGATCCAGCAAACATGCTGTGTTAAAGACAATGATAGATGTATTCCCTGGTAAAGAACGTTTTATGATACAAATGCGTTGACACTTGGTACTTACTGGTTTAGCATCAATAGTGGTAATGGTTGGAAAACTTACCTGATTTGGAAAACTTTTATTAAAACCTCTGTTCAGTAAAAGCAAACTCATTACTGTGGTGAAGTACAAATACCTGTCTGGACACGCCCCCTGCTGACTGCTCCTGTGGCTCCTCCCACATACCCCTGTATAAAGGCGATTGAGGTCTGAGCCCGGCCTATCTGTCCCCAGGATGTAGTATGGTGGTCAACCACTGCTTGTTCCTTCTTCCAGTCAATAAAAGCCGATATCTCACCTTTACGTCTCAGAGAGTTATTGATGGTGCATCAATTACAAATGTGGAATGGAAAATAAAGATAATATTAAAATGTATATACTCCTGAATTTATGGAAAATATAAAAATTGTGAGCTCTTAATGTGTGCATGTTGGGAAAGATCAGCAACCATTTGATGTCCAATAGGTCTCATGGAGATTGACAATATATTTCAAATATAGAAAGGACAAGCATGCACAGTGTGGATCTATTGGGAGCCAAACCTGCAGCAAAATGCAGTGTTAAAGGACTTTACTTTCAGGACAGAAAGCAACACAATCTGTGTTGGCATCAGTCCAGATTTTTCTTGTCCATCTGTTTCAGTGAAGAGGCACTGATTGAAAGCTGCTTTTGCACAGATCACAAGAGCCAATTCATTTTAATTTTTGTAGAGATTAAGAATAGAAGACCAAGCTGATAGGTTGTGACATGTAAAGAGATGAAGGCATATAATAGAAAGTTACAGGAAATTAAGATTAAAGAAAGTACTCCTCTTGCTAAGGAATTGCCAGTACTATAACATACAGTAGCGATGTGCTACACACAGTGCTGAAATAACGACACGCAGTCAGTAAGTCGTTTCAAGACAAGTTTATTCAAACTTCACGGCACTGGTATTTAAATCCCTAGCGCCCACCCTCTCTGGGCGGAAATGACGTCAGAGGTGCATTATCAAAGACTCCCCCCCGTGCGCTGGCTATTTGTGAGCTGGTTCGCCTGCACAGAAAGAGGGTCGCCACATAACCCCCCCCCCCCCCCAATGTCCACAGTCTGGATCAGCCTCTGTTTGGGAGGTCTGCCTCTGTGCCGCGGTGCCTGAACCTCGACCGGCTGCGCCATGTCCACATGGGCAGGTTTGAGTCGGTCCTCCATGAAAACCTCCTCTCTCCCCCCAATGTCCAGAACGTACATGGACCCATTGTTGTTGATCACCTTGAATGGCCCCTCGTATGGCCGCTGTAACGGTGCCCAGTGTCTGCCCCTTCGTACAAACACAAACTTACAGTTCTGCAGTTCTTTGGGTACATGGGTCGGGGTCAATCCGTGTTGTGAAGTTGGTACGGGGGCCAGGTTGCCAAGCCTTTCATGTAGCCTGTCCAGGACTGCTGCGGGTTCTTCCTCTTGCCCCCTTGGGGCTGGTATGAACTCTCCTGGGACGGCCAGGGGTGCTCCGTACACCAACTCAGCCGATGAGGCGTGCAGATCCTCTTTGGGCACTGTACGAATTCCAAGCAGGACCCAGGGAAGCTCGTCCACCCAGTTAGGTCCTCTCAGGCGGGCCATGAGAGCCGACTTCAAGTGACAGTGGAAGCGTTCCACTAGTCCATTCGACTGTGGGTGGTAGGCAGTAGTGTGGTGTAGCTGCATTCCCAACAGGCTGGAGGTGAGCTGGGCACCTCTGTCGGAGGTAATGTGGGCCGGTACCCCGAAGTGTGCTACCCAGGTTGCGATCAGTGCTCGGGCACTGGAATCGGCAGATGTGTCGGTGAGCAGGACCGCCTCTGGCCACCTCGTGAACTAGTCTACCATAGTTAGGAGGTACCGCGCTCCTCGGGACACTGGTAGGGGGCCCAGAATATCCACATGAATGTGGTCGAACCTCCGGCGGGTGGGTTCGAACTTTAGTGGGGCTATAGTGTGCCGCTGAAGCGGGGCTTTAGTGTGCCGCTGCACCTTAGCTGTTTGGTACTACGTGCACGTTCTGGCCCATTCACTGACCTGCTTGTGAAGTCCATGCCACGCGAACTTGCTGGAGACCAGCCGGACGGATGTCCTGATAGATGAGTGCGCCAAACCGTGTATGGAGTCGAAAACTCTCCGCCTCCAGGCTGCCGGGACGATGGGGCGAGGTTGGCCGGTAGCCATGTCGCACAGGAGGGTCCTCTCACCTGGGCCTACAAGAAAGTCCTGCAGCTGCAAACCCGAGACTGCAGTCCTGTAGATGGGCATCTTGTTGTCTGCCTGCTGTGCCTCCACCAGTGCTGCATAGTCCACCCCCAGGAACAGGGCCTGGACAGCCGGTCTGGAGGGTGCGTCCGCCACAATGTTGTCCTTTCTCGAGACATGCTAGATGTCCGTTGTGTACTTGGAGATGTAGGACAGATGTCGCTGCTGACGAGCCGACCAGGGATCAGACCCCTTTGTAAACGCGAAGGTCAATGTTTTGTGGTCCGTGAAAGCAGTGAACGGCCTGCCTTCTAAGAAGTACCTGAAATGCCGGATTGCCAGATACAGTGGCAACAACTCCCAGTTGAAAGCACTGTACTTGAGTTCGGGTAGTCGTAGGTGCTAGCTGAAGAATGCCAGGGGTTGCCAGCGCCCCTCGGTGAGCTGCTCCAGCACCCCACCGACTGATGTGTCGGATATGTCCACCGTGAGGGTGGTTGGAACGTCCGTTCTGGGGTGCACCAGCATCGCGGCATCTGCCAAGGCTTCCTTGGCTTTAATGAAAGTGGCCGTGGCCTCCTCGTCCCAAGTAATGTCCTTGCCTTTACCCGACATCAGGGTGTACAAAGGGCACATGATACGGGCTGCTGAGGGGGGGAAACGGTGGTAGAAGTTCACCATACCGACAAACTCCTGCAGGCTTTTGACCGTGTTGGGCTGGGTAAAGTGGTGGATCGCGTCTACCTTGGCGGGCAGAGGTGTTGCCCCATCTTTGTTAATCCTGTGGCCCAGGAAGTCGATGGTAACGAGACCGAACTGGCATTTGGCGGGTTTGATCGTGAGGCCGAAATCACTCAGGCGGGTGTAGAGCTGGCAGAGGTGCGACAGATGCTCCTGACGACAACTGCTAGGTATAAGGATGTCGTCCAAATAGATGAACACAAAGTCCAGGCCGCGAACCACCGCGTCCATTAGCCGCTGGAACATCTGTGTGGCATACTTCAGGCCGAACGGCATTCGGAGGAACTCGAACAGGCCAAACGGGGTGACAAGTGCTGTTTTGGGGATGTCTTCAGGGTGCACCGGGATTTGATGGTATCCTGGACGAGGTCTACTTTGGAAAATATTCTTGCCCCATGCAGGTTTGCTGCAAAGTCCTGTATGTGCGGCACAGGGTAGCAGTCTAGAGTTGTAGCCTCATTCAGTCTGTGGTAGTCGCCGCATGGTTTCCAACCCCCGGCTGCTTTGGGCACCATGTGCAGGGGGGAGGCCCATGGACTGTCTGACCTCCGTACGATCCTCAATTTCTCCATCCTCTTGAACTCCTCCTTCACCAGGCGGAGCTTTTCTGGGGGGAGCCTTCGTGCGCAGGCATGGAGGGACGGTCCTTGGGTCGGAATGTGGTGCTGAACCCCATGTCTGGGCGTGGCTGCTGTGAACTATGGTGCCAGAATCGATGGAAAGTCCGCCAGGATTCTGGTGAATTCATTGTCCGACAGCATGATGGAGTCCAGGTGTGGGGCCGGCAACTTGGCTTCACCCAGGGAAAACGTCTGGGAAGTCTCGGCATGTACCAGTCTTTTCTCTTGCAAGTCGACCAGCAGGCTGTGAGCATGCAAGAAGTCCACCCCCAGGAGTGGTTGGGCCATGGCGGCCAGTGCGAAGTCCCACGTGAACCGGCTGGCGCCGAACTGCAGCGGCACTGTGCGGGTGCCGTAGGTCCGTATCATGCCGCTGTTTGCGGCCCTCCTGTTGCGAGTGTCGTACCCCGTCGGGGGCAAGGCGCTGATCTCCACTCTGGTGTTGACTAAGAAGCGGCGTCCCGACTGTTTGTCCCAGACGTACAAGAGGCTGTCCTGGTGGCCAGCCACCATAGTCATTAGTGGCAGCTGTCCCTGGCCCTGGCCCTTGCAGGGCGGGCGACAACAGCGGGCTTTTGTGCCCCACCGCTGGTGGTAGAAACACCACTGTTCACTGGCCTCCTCACTCCTGCCTCTGTGTTGTGTGTGTCCCCCTGCCGGGCCTGGTCTAGTCTGCTGTTGGGCGCGTGGCCTGGTAATCTGACCGATGGACGCCACACTCTCCCTCTTGTCTTTCCACAGCACATCTGCCTGGGCCGCCACCTTCCGGGGGTCGCTGAAATCTGCATCGGCCAGCGGCTAATGTATGTCCTCGGGCAGTCACTCTAGGAACGCTTGCTTGAACATGAGGCACGGCTCGTGTCTGACAGCCAGGGACAGCATCTCATTCATCAATGCTGACGGCAGACTGTCTCCCAAACCGTTTAGGTGAAGCCGGCGGGCACCTCGCTCACGCCGTGAGAGGCCAAAAGTCCCAATGAGCAGCGCTTTGAATGCTTCATATTTGCCTTCTTCTGGGGGCAAATGTATGAAATCCGCAGCCTGGTCGGCCGTCTCCTGGTCAAGGGCGCTCACCACATGGTAGTAACGCATGGAATCAGAAGATATCTGCCAAATCTGGAACTGGGCTTCTGCTTGGCTAAACCACACGCATGGTCGCAGCGTCCAGAAAGTCTGCAGTTTTAGCAAAACTGCGTGAACAGATGAAGAGTCGGTCATCTTTGGTCCAAATCCCGTTTGGACCGTTGGGGTCACCAATGAAGGGATGTACTACACACAGCACTGAAATAACGACACACAGTCAGTAAGTCGTTTCAAGACTAGTTTATTCAAACTTCGCAGCGCTTACATTTAAATCCCTAGCGCACACCCTCTCCCAGAGAGAAATGACGTCAGAGGTGCATTACCAAAGTCTCCCCCCGCACGCTGGCTACTTGTGAGCCGGTTCGCCTGCACAGAAAGGGGGTCGCCACAGTACCATGGAAATTAGCCTTCTGGTATTCCAACCTGTGAACGTCAGTAGACTGTCCAGCCACATCTCAGATTTACCTGGTCCTCATCTCTGATCCGTTGACATGCAATTTTCAGGACAGGTAATTTCATAATGATGAAGAGATTTGGCCCAATATCTTGGAAAGGATATGTTGTCATTGGACGGAGTCCCGAGGAGGTTCATGAGGATGATTCCAGAAATGAAGGTGTTACCATATGAGGAGCATTTGGCATTTTGGGCCAGTAGTGTTGTAATTTATAAGAATCTCATGATAACCTACCAAATGTTGAAAGGCAAGATAGCGTGGATGTGGAGAGGATGTTTCCTATAGTGGAGGTATCCAGAACTAGAGGGCACAGCCTCAAAATTGAGGGGTGACCCTTTAGAACAGAAGTAAGGAGAATTTTATTTTAGCCAGAGAGTAGTAAATATATGAAATGCTCTGCCATAGACTGTGGTGGAGGCAACCTCTATGTATATATTTAAGTTGATAGTTTCTGATTGGTAGGTAGGTGTATGGAGTCGAGTGGGATCTGGGACCAGCCATGATGGAATGGCGGAGCAGACTTAATGGACGGAAAGGCCTGATTCTGCTCCTTTGCCTTATGGTCTAAGAAGAGAGAAAAACATTTGAACTTTACTATCTTTATTTAGCTCAGGATGGCCATGGATGCCCAACTGTAAACTTAGCTGTGAGTGTGTGGTTCAGCACGCAGCAAGCAATGACGTTAAAACTGCTAATCACACACTGAATAAATTGAACAAGACCTTTGGTAAAGTGTAGGAAAATCATAGTGTAATTGCAGCACAGTCAGCAATATGAGGCAATTGATAGAGGGGAAATGTCGATGGCTCCCTTCATCACTGTTTTCTTTTATTTTGCATGATAAAAAAAATCAAACTAATGCAAGTGAATGTATACTATGCTGGTTGCTTTTTGACATCAGCTTATCTCCCTTATTTATAATATGTGATGTATTATTCCTGTATACGGTGGCAAGCAGATGATCTGCTCCCAGTCTTTACTGATCCTCCGATACATCAGCTGCTCAAAGTTGTGTGACAGTGCCCTGAGCCTATGTGATTATCATTATTTCCTGTGATAAGATCTCTCTTAACTCATTCTTAAACATTGTAAGTAGCTTTGGAAAATCACACCAATGAAGATTTGTAATTTTGTGTTTTCATTCTGTTCCTTCATGCACAAACATTGGGTTAATCTGTTTCAAACTGAGCAGAGTTTCAGCTGAATATTCTGGATTGTTTTATAAACTAAATAAAATTTCATGTGTCCATTCAGTCATATATCACATACTAAATATGTGAATTAACTTTCCACAGAAAGTAGCATTGTAAATATATTTGAAATATTTCATAATACAAACATTGAAATACATGAATTTGGAAAATATTCATCTATATACAGGGTCATATTGGCATTCCCAATGATATTATAACTAATGCATTCTTTCCATTAGTGAATAACAACAATAATAATTAGCAATTATCACTGTGTTGATCACTTTTGCTTATCTTCTATTGACTTGAGGTCTTCGGTGGTCTCTGCAAAGATTACATGCTAGGCCCCACACATAAATCCAGCCTGTTTATACTTATAGTAACAGGTCCAAGTGGATTCAGAAAATGAATAAACTGTCCATTTCTTTAGGTTCTATTGCCTGACTACTGGAATGTACTAGTTTATGACACTGTGAGAGAAATTGCATCAGATTTGTGTTTGTGTTTGTGTTTACACTGTGTCAGAAACCAAAGATCCCCATGCAAATGCTGGCCAAACTTCACTGGTGATCTCACTGTAATGCTGGAGCTTGGCCCAGTATTAGAGCCTGAACTTGATGTAGTTCCACAGGACTTTGGCGGTGAGCTTTACCAGCACAGGAATAGCGAGCCCGATCATTCAAATAGCAAAGAAAAGCTGTGAAGGACAAGGATGTGTGAAAGATAATTTGCATGTTTTAATTAGCTGAGTTTGCTTAATGCTTTTAGCATTTAACAGTACTTTTAATTCTTGACTACATATTTTCATGATTTTTAAGCATTTTAATTATTCCATTGACCTTTTTATTCTTACTTTTCAAAGTCTTTTCAGGGACATTTCAAAATATTCTTGGTCCTTAATGTTGACATTTGGCTAACACTGGAGGTGTGGTTTGGCAAACCGTCAATACATTTTTAACAGTTGTGTATCTGGGACATGTTCTGGCCCACCCACACAATGGAATTACATCACACCCAGACTTGCTGCCACATACTATCTCGCCATTTTGAATCAGGATGGCTTCCAGAAGCAAGTTCACAAATACAGATCTGCCGCTTGTAATTTCATACTTATCGGGTTTCTCAGTGCTGAGTGCAGACAACAAGCACGGGCCAAGTATTAATTGGGAATGCTGCTTCCGGCTTGCATAGGAAAGTAGCAGAAGAAAGTATCACATTGAGGCAAGCTGAATATAACCACACAAAATTCACAAGAATGGAGAGACCAGCTGGTCCATCAGTCCTGCTGTACACTGTTAGAATTTGATTATATACTGTAAAAGGATATTTTATTAGCAATGCCCCACTCCATTCTATACCTACACCACACAAGCTCTTGTGAGTGATAAAAGCAATATATTGGAAAATTTGGTATTAACCATCACAAGTAATTTTGACCTTAAGTTCTGTATAAATGATGTGGTCATATTTGCTTTAGCGACCCTGGATAGAAAAACTTTTCAGTCCAGTATTATAAATCTATTGTTCAGCTAGTGAACTGAAAAAAAAGCAGTTCCAATATATTCACAAAGGACATGTTAATAGGGCCTATGCACATAAATAATTCTCCTGACACTGAAAAGGAAAACCGGGCTTAACGGGAATGTTGTTAAATAGGACAATTTGCACAAGCTAAAATTAATATTAAAAGACAAAGTGCCACATTTTGCCAAATTTCTGCACTCTTTTATCAATTTTCTCCAGAAATTAGCCAGTTGCCCTTTAAGAGATCGTAATGACAACTGTTTAATGAATAGCTAAAAATGTACAAATTTTAAACAGCACAAAAAAAGTCCTGAAAATATATGTTTATTTTCCAGCTAGGGCTAAATAACCTGATTAAAATGTTGGTGGCATAGCAAAGGTGTCCCTGTGCTCCCTGACAGCTGTCAGAACTATTGAACAACACTGTGCAGCTGAGGAAATCTTTATTGGTAAACTGCTCTGTTGTGTCATGGAGGCAATTTTTCTCTTTCACCCAAGCATCTGTTGCCACATTTCTGACTCTTATTCTTTCAGATTTGACAGCAGCAAAAGCCTTGTGACACGGGCAATAGTTTTTCTTAAAATATAAATAAGAACATGTGGTCCCTGATTATTTCTCTCAGTTAAATGGCTGCTTTTGTTTCAAACAAAATGAAGTAGAAAATGCATTATTCAATGCAGCTAAGACTGGTTGGGACTTATCCCTGTAGTATTACGATCCTCAAACAGCTAATTTCATATGCAGTTTACAATAAGAACAGCATATGAGTAGATTTTTCTCCACAGAAAGACACAGTTTTAATCTAGTTTTTGTTTGCTTTGCTAAATGCTTTCCTGCATTCATTAGATAAGTGATAGACTTCTGATTCTAAAGCTTAGAGAAAGCATCCGGCGAGCATATTTTTCCTTGAAAAAGAGGTCATCAAATTGAAGTATTTTTGCAGTGTAGTAAACCAATGGCTCATTGAACATCTATTCTATGCTATAAAAGGGATATGGTAGCATTGGATGTGTCCAAAGAAGATTCACTAGCTAATTCCTGGGATGCTGTGGTTGATCTATCAAGAGAGGCTAGGCAGTTTGAGTCTGCATTCTTGGAAGCTTAGAAGAATGAGCGATGTCCTTATTAAAATATATAAGATCCTGATAGGGCACAACAGGGTAGAATCAAAATATTTTCACTAGTGGGAACATCTTGAATGAGGGGACATTGTTACAAGATAAGGGTCAGGTTTTACAGCAGCTGTGGGGAAATTTTTTATTTCTCAAACGGTGATGAACCTATAGAATTCTCAGACCAAGAGGGTTGTGGAGGCTTGATTGTTAGAAGTTCTTAAAGTCGAGGTTAATAAATTGTTAAAAGACTGGAGATCTGTTACAGGAGAGTTCAGGACAGTGTAGATCAGCCATGATCATTTGAATAGCAAAACAGGGCAGATACATTTGCACATCGTCTCAAAGTCTCTCCTGAAAAGATAATGCTAAAAATGAATTGCTTTATTAATTGCATGCACATTGAAACATCAAAACATACAGTGTAATGTATCGTTTGTGGTAAAACAAATCAGCGAGGATTGTGCTGGGCTCCAATCAGTGATCACTGGTGCTGTAAAGGGTTGCACTCACCACTATTTGAACAATGATGAAATGAACAGTAAGTCCTGGTACTCCTGCTGAAAGAAAAGCTTCTGCATTTGAGCCAGGGCTTCTGCTAGTTTAATAAAACTAGTAGAAAGGAATCCTGAATGTCCAGCTGCAATGTCAGAACAGATGTTTTGGCCTTGATTTAATGTCTGATCTATTGTGTGAGACTTCCAACAATGCAATGAGCTCTAAATTTAGATGCAATGATAAAAGGAACATTAGGATCTGGTATACTGAGGGGGCACACAACTGAAGTGACTAAAAACCAGCCCATTACAATAGGTAATTGCGTGAGAACCAGAGTCAAGCTTACCATCACTGACATATTGTATGCAGTGAACTTTGTTCTTCTATGGCAGCAGTAAAGTACAATACATAAACATTACTATAAATTATAATAAGAATATAATATAATCATACATAAGTAATACAAAAACAGAAAGAAATGATGAAGTGGTGTTCAAGGGTTCATGGACCATTCAGAAATCTGAAGACAGAGGGGAAAAAAGCTGTTCCTAAATCACAGAGTGGGTTTCTTCAGGCTCCTGTACCTTCTCCCTAATGGTAGTAATGAAAAGAGGGAATATCCTGGATGGTAGGAATCCTTAATGATGGATGCCACTTTACTGAAGAATTGCTTTTTGAAGATGTCCTCAAAGGCGCCACATACCAGATGGTGATGCAACCAGTCAGAATGCTTTCTATGGTACATCTGTACAAATTTGCTAGAATCTTTGGTGACATGCCAAATCTCCTCAAACTTCTAATGAATTTTAGCTGTTGGTGTGTCTTCTTCATAATTGCTTCAAGATGCTGGGCCCAGGGTAGATCTTCAGAGATGTTGACACTTGGGGTTTTTGAAACTGCTCACCCTTTCCACTGCTGACTCCCTTAATGTCACCTATAATGAGTTCTCTTGATTTCCCCTTCCTGAAGTTTATAATCAATACCTTGGTCTTACTGCAGATCTCCTTTAAAATTTCTCTCTCTTACGTTAAATGTGGGTTCTCCTGTTCTTGGTATTGCTCACAGTGCATTCCTTTTATATTCCAGACAAACCTTACTGCCAGGCCATTTGTAGCTGTGTGGTACCTACTTTTACAAGCTGCTCTTTGCCTCCCACTTGGTTCATACAATAACCTTAATGCACACAGAGTAAACCCCTGTTTTCTTTATACAAAAGCTGAATGCTTGCAACTTTCCTGGAGCTCCTTGAATTCTCTTCCAGCTAAAAACCAAGCCAATATTCACAAGTAACTGCCTAATTGGCAGCAAGGTATTTTTAAACTGAACCTGACGTGTCTGCTGGCCTATTAAAGTGCAGTGATACATTCGGACTAAAACGTAAACACAGGCCAGCACATGCTGAGTTGGACTTCAGAAGGGAAGACGAAATCAAATTTAAAAAGTCTTTATACAGAAGAATTCTATGCTCATGAGGAGTAAGTACTGAGTGATAATAATCATTAAAAATAAGCAGAATTGGCTGGCTACATCGGAAGGATTGACAAATTTGATTATATGATGGGTAATTGGTTCATGTATACTAAGGTATTGCAACAGTCTTTTGAAGCAAATGAAATAGCCAATGAGAAGTGAGTGCCAGTTTTGCTGAGTGCATTGTGTTTAAGGGCATACAGTTTACTTCAAAGTTTCACTGCTCCAACTAAACCAGCAGACATAAACTTGGCAGTTATTGTAAAAGTAATGCAGGAACACTTAGAACCGAAGCCCTTATTGATTGCAGAATGCTTCAGGTTTCAAAAGGATGGAGCAAACACGAGGAAATCTACAGATGCTAGAAATTCAAACAACACACACAAAATGCTGGTGGAACACAGCAGGCCAGGCAGTATCTATTAAATTTAAAGAGCAAACACGAGGAGATCTGCAGGTGCTGGAAATTCAAACAACACACACAAAATGTACCAGCATTTTGTGTGTGTTGATCAAAAGGATGGGAAGTCCATTTCAGTGTACAGTAAGTGGCTGAATTGAAGAGATTGTCTGAACATTGTTAGTTTGCTAATTGGCCTAATGATACAGTAAAAGATAACTTAATTTGTGAGATCTTACAAGAACGCATTCAAAACAGCTAACAGAAGCATGGCTTACATTTAAAAGAGCAGGGGAAATGACTGTTTCAATAGAAACTGCAGACAGAGATGCAATTGAATTGCAGTCAGGAATGAAAGTGCTGGTGAATAAAATTGAAGAATGTAAACGGAAACGAGACTGTCCGAACAAATTGTGTTACCATTGTGGCAGGGGCTCACATATACCAAAACAAATGCAGATTTAAAAGCAAAACCTATAGGACACATACACAGAGCATGTTGGGTAGACAAGAGTACATGGACTGCACAGGCAAGAGAAAATGCTAAAAAGTCAAATTGCAATTTCAAAAAGAGCACTAATCTTCATGCTGTTGATGAAAAATCTGATACTGATGAGTGTGATGCAGGATTGTGTAGCCTCATGACTTGCAATGTGAAAACTAACAAGCAATATGGCTTACACCAGAAGTGAATGGCAAAATAATTAAAATGGAATCGGATACTGAGTCACCTGTTTCAGTTATTCTGCAAAATGAGTTTGAAAGACATTTCAGAGATACTAAACGGAAGCCTGCAGATATCCAACCAAGAATTTATGCTATTAGGAATGCTAATATACCTCTATGTTGAAGCAACTTTTCACCAGGTCCTAATTTGTATATTAAGGGAAAAAGCTGAAAACAAGCAGAGTAACTAGAGAGAAGAAGTAATGTACAACAGCTCTCTGATAAATTTAGGAGTACAAGCATAAATGGTGACATTATAGGTATGTTTATTCTGTGTGATAAACTTGCAGTTGGACAATTCATTCTCTAAACCTTATTGAACTGTCAGATCCACACTTGTTGAAGGAGATCATCCTTATTAATATTCAGTTCACTTTCAGTGAAGTCGGAGGATGGATTTAGACACATCACTCAGTTACCTGCAAATGTTTAATAATATGCAGGAAACCAAGCATTTGCAATCAGATGTCTTCCTCCTTTCAAACTGATGTCTTTGTCAATTTACAAAGAAACATTAAATGTTCAAAAAATCTGACACTTCACAAGACTAGGTAGAGTTTTCCTAGCCCATCTGTCAAAAGTCACTGGCTGGGTTTGCATTTTAATATATATATATATACATACATACACACAAAATAAATTATTATTGAGCAATATTTTATATATATATATAATTGCTCAATAATAAAGCTTTAAGTACAGTAACATTGCAAGTAACTACAGATGTTTTAAGCCTTTCTGGCTGTATTAATCAGTATTTTATGAATGTTCAATAGTACTTTTGTTTGAATTTGAACTGATCCAGAGAGTTTATATTATCAATATTGTTATGAACCCCGTAATTGGCTCACTTACCAGCAAAGATAGAGAAGTCTGATGGTAAATTTTTTAACTGTATTTATTAGTAAAAATACACAAAAATAATATCAATGCAACCATACAGATAGTATACGTCGTCAATACTAAATCTAAAAGTGCAGGTATAATAATAATCTATAAGAAATAAGCTCTATCGTTGTCTAGGGGATAATGTATTGTCCGATGGAAATATAAAAGTCACTCAATTCATTCAGGCTGCAGCCTTTTGTTGGAGTCAAGAGAGAGATTTTTAGAAACTTGCCGGCTTTTCCTTTTATGATTTCGATCCATCAGAGTCTCGTTGTCATGGCCGTTCACTTGTGGCCTCTCCTTTAGCTAAGCCGTTCTTCCATGGTAAGCCCGCTACCCTGGCAAGGGAGGACACACACGGGCCCCAACGGCTTTGGCTATCAAACGCTGTCACTGGATTTCCAGTGTTTCTCCTGGTGCATCTAAAGGGGTTGTTCCCCATACCCTCTTTTATCCTTACTCACAGGGTCTCAGACGTCAATCAGGTTGAGATGATGCAATCCCTCAACCAGCCCACTCTGGTCATCCCCTGAGGGTTTCAATGAATAGTACAGTACTCAATACACAATTCCGTATCCAAGAGACAATGGCCGTTATCAGTGGCTTTGTTTCGCTGAGGCCAGGACACGTTCCAAAACCTTGAGGATTCTCTCTCATTTCCTGGGTCCCAGACCCGAGTTAATAGCGAACTTGCAATTCTCAAAAAGGAGGGGGCTACTTTGTACCCTTCGGCCCCTCAGAGTTGTGGCACATTCATAACAATATGAAGTTGCATTATATTTCACCTTTAATTCAGTAAAGCATCTTAGAGACAGATTTTAAAGAAGTGATTTAAATAAAATAAATACAGAGGCAGAAACTTTGACGAAGAGTTTAGGATATTCGCAACTAATGAAATACTTACCAACGATGGAACAAAGGAAACTGTGAGTTTCGAGGGAGTCAGAACTATTCATGGGATATCAGTAGTAGGAAAGGGGAAAATGAGGATGAAAGTTTAATCACGTTTGCCTCTACTTCCCCAGGAGGCTAAAGAAATTTGGCAGGCCTGGTTTAACCCTCACCAATTGTTATCAATGCACCATAGAAAGCATCCTATCCTGGTGCATTGCAGCTCAGTATGGCAACTGCTCTGCCTGTGACCCCAATAAACTGCAGGGAGTTATGGACACAGCTCAGCACATCACAGAAGTCAGTCTCCCCTGCATGGATTCTGTCTACACTTCTCACTGCCTCAGTAAATTGGGCAACATAATCAAAGACCCACCACCCTGGACATTCTCTCAATGGGCAGCAGATACAAAAGAGAGTAAGTACCTCCAGGTAGAAGGACTACTTCTTTTCTGCCTTTATAAGATTTTTCAGCGGTTGCCTAGTTTGATAAAAATGGACTCTTCTTGTCACAATCTACCTCATTACAGCATAGCAGTTTCTTGCCTGCCTTTTCTGCACTTTCTCTGTAACTAACATTTGCATACGGTTATTATCTCACAGCATCTTCCACTATTCCAAAGCACTGTTGAAAAGAAATTATGTGCATACATGTCATGCAAAACAAGTTTTTCACCTTAGTGCGTGTGACAGTACTACATCATTTAACAATCTATGTAAAGAACACAATTTAAGATATTATGGGATTGCAGAAATGGGTTTCAAATAGAAAATACTTCTATATCACATCTTTGGTGTAACACAAGAGGGTATAATTTTTTGTCACAATGTGTTGTTCCTTTGAGAACCAGATAAGGCACCAAATGTGAAAGTGATGTGATTATTTTTCGATCTAACCATAACCCATTTATTTAGTTATTTATCTGGATAGTGGAGGATAGGCCCTTCCAGGCCCACCACCCAACAAACCCTGATGTCAGAGCCTCCATCGGTTAGAGTTGACCATGGAGAGAGATACACACACACACACACACACACACACACACACACACACACACACACACACACACACACACACACACACACACACACACACACACACACACACACACACACACACACACACACACACACACACACACACCCCAATATGGAGAGCAAGCTGTTGCCCATGTAGCAAGCTCCTCCTCTCCACGCATCTGATGAATCCAAAGGAACGACAGAGACCGATAGCATTTGGTGCCAGCAGCAACGCAGAAGTTGCCAGTGAGTATTGACTGCCTTAGGGACTCCAGCTCTGGATTTTTTTCTCAGGGGTTACTCCCAAAGCCTTCTCTGTGAGTGGGTATAGCTGCATGGCAGCAGAGGTTTGGGATCAGAGTTTTCCTTCTCCTAGATGAGCTGCCAACCACGGCTGGTGAGCCCCATCTTTCTGAAGAGACTGGTTTAAGGTGCCAGTAACCTTCCTTTGCCCCTTTTCATGTCAGTAGAAATGTTTCCACCGGGCTTTGTAGCTAAGCCACAAATGAAGGCCAGGAGCTGGACTTGGTTGTCATAGGCCACTTAAGGTGCACATCATTGGGAGCATTTAATAGGTAGTGGGAGTTTGTCCCCATTACTGCCTCTGGCTATAACAACCTTAAGGAACTCCTGATTTAACCCTGGCCTAATCATGGAACAATTTACAATTATCAATTAATCTACCAATCAGTATGCCTTTGGATTGTGGGAGGGAACTGGAGCTCCCGGAGGAAACCCACAGGGTTACAGAGAGAAAGTACAAAATCCGTACAGGCAGTGATAGGAATTGAACCTGGGTCGCTGGTACCGTAGAATGTTGCACTCACTACTACAAGCAGATAAAGGCACGGTGTTCCTGATGTGTTCAATTTTACAGATGGTGCATTGTGGGAAAACCACTCAAGATATTATTAGAATAACCAAGCTTAGAGAAGTCAAAAACTAACATAAGATCTTTAGCTGCAGATGAACTGAAACAGGGCAAAGGTAGATGATGAAGAAGATATTGTGTTAGAAGCTCAACTTATGATGAAATAAATTGCTAAGCTTCCAAACTGTCTGATTCATCCTTTGATTTGACTGCAGAATACATTGATGTGAGCACCTCTCAGGCAGGCTGTCTCATGCAGTCAGGCTTGATGCTGCATGGTGTATAACCCTTGTGCAGAATCAAAAATGCCTTAAAAACATGCCGGACTTGCTTGGCACATTTTAAGTAGAATCTATTTTTCTAATCTGTGCAAAAGCCAGATGGTCCCACCTGCAGTCTTGAAATATTTAAAAATTACCCCTCAGGGGTGAATTCTACACAAGCAGAGTTTTGTTTCCTGAAAACCAGAACAGAATTCACAGTAATGTCTGCGCAGTATAAGACAAGTGTTGTTGGTTCTGACTGGAACTGCAGGAAGAAGTACATAAAATCACCATAAAAATATACTGCCCCTATTTACTTCTGTGCGTCCTTCTCAAAGATATTTCAATATCAGTCTGGAATATTCTTCAAGGAGGTGTGTAATCTTCTTTGTTTGATAGATTATGAATACTACAGAATCTTGCTATACATACAGTCTTGTAAATTTGCAAAGAATGCTCTCTTTGATTTCTGAAAACTTATAAACAATCCAATTATTTCTCAGTTAAGTTTGCAATTATTATATAACACTTTAATTTTCCCAACTGCAATTTTCTTGGCCCAAATAATAAAAGTCATCTACGTTCCTTATTAACATACAGAAATCTGGACTTTTGTGGATCCCATGAAAAAACCTACTGCCAAGTGCTGGGCCAGACCACAAAGCCTTGACTGTGTAAATACCACCAAATCAAAACTGAATATCTAACCAGATCCAGTTGTCAAGCCTGTCAACATTTGAATTTTTCTGAATGACATTTAAGAAATTCTGAAGTAATTAAAAATAATAAAACTATTAAGGAATATAACTTATTATAGATAAAACATCAAAACAAATTAAGAATGTAAACAATTTAGTAAACTAATTAATTGGAAGTATATATATTATCTGATCCTTTTTCCCTCAAAGCGATTTCTCTTTAGTCAAATGAGTGGACTCGCTTATCTGGAAATTGAGCAGTTAGCGCTGGCTTATAATGTTTACTGAGCAGGAAGCACTTGCTTTTAATATTAATTGTGCATTATGATTTAACACAATAATGACCATATTTGTGGTAGACCTTCCAGTTATGAAATTGGACCAATGACCCAGAACAACTGACATTCTTCAAGGGACATTCCTGCTGGTGATGACATCATAGAGTCTTAGAGTCATAGAAAACAACAACACAGGAAGAGGCCTTTCTGTCCTTCCAGTCCTTGCCAAACCATTGAATTTGCCCAGTCCCATCGACCTACACCCAGACCATTGCCCTCCCTCTCTCTGTCATCCATATACCTATCCAAACTTCTCTTGAATATTGAAATTGAAATCACATCCACCACTTTCATTGATAGCTTTTTGCATATTCTCATCACCCACTGAATGAAGAAGTTTCCCCTCATGTTCCCCTTAGATATTTCACCCTTCCCACTTAACCCCTGATCTCTGGTTGTAGTATCAGTCAGCCTCAGTGGAAAAAGCCTGCTTGCACATACCCTACCTATACCCTTCCTAATTTGGTAAGCTGTACCTCTATCAAATCTCCCTTCAATCTTCTACATTCTCGGGAATAAAGTTCTAACCTATTCAATCTTTCCTTATAATTCAGGTCCTGTAGTCCCGACACAATTCTTGTAAATTTTCTCTGTACTCTTTCAATCTTACATATATCTTTCCTGTAGGTAGGTAATCAAAACTGCACACAATTCTCCAAATCAAACTTTGATCTATATTTCTTAACAACCTATCTACCTGTGATGCCACTTTCAATGAATTATGGACCTGAATTCCCAGATTCATTTGTTCTACAACACTCCTCTGTGCCCCACCATTCACTATGTAAGACCTACCCTAGTTGGTCTTCCCAAAGTGCAACACCTCACACTTGTCTACATTAAATTCCATCTGCCATTTTCCAGCCTATTTTTCCAGCTGCAAACTTTCATAGTCATCCTCGCTGACCACTACACCCCCATCTTTGGTGTCATCTGTAAATTTGCTGATCCAGTTTAACACATTATCACCCAGATCATTGATATAGATGGCAAACGACAACAGCACTCCACTAGTCACAGGCCTCCAGTCAGAGAGGCAACCATCTATTACCACTCTATGGCTTCTTAGCCAAAGTTTAATCCAATTTACTACCTCATCTTGAATGCCAAGTGACTGAACCTTCTTGACCAACCTCCCACGTGGGACCTTGTCAAACTCCTTGCTGAACTCCCTGCCACATCTTATTCAAAGTGTCACTGATTAATATGTTCTGTACCTTACAATATTTAATATTAATGTACTTTGGTTATTTATGTGTGACTCATCTGTAGATTTTATCCTTGTCTTCATAAGTTATCATGTGTTATGTGTACTACTGTGCTTTACACCCTGGTTCAGAAAAACGTTGTCTCCTTCCTATATACATGTAACAGGTAAGTACATTATATACATGTATATAGTTAAATGACAATAAACTTGACTTTACTTGATGTAGACATAAGAACATAAGAAATAGGAGCTGGAGTAGGCCATCTGCCCCATCGAGCCTGCCCCACCATTCAATAAGATCATAGCTGATTTGTCTGTAAACTCAGCTCCATCTACCTGACTTTTCCCCATAACCCTTAATTCCCTTACTATGTAAAAACCTATCTAAATGTATCTTAAATATATTTAGTGAAGAAGCCTCAACTGCTTCCCTGGGCAGAACATTCCACAGATTCACCACTCTCTGGGAAAAACAGTTTCTCCTCATCTCCATCCTAAATCTTCTCCCGTGAATCTTGAGACAATGTCTCCTAGTTCTAGTCTCACTTACCAATGGAAACAACTTTCCTACTTCTATCTTATTTATCCCTTTCAAAATTTTGTGTTTTTCTATAAGATCCCCTCTCATTCTTCTGAATTTCAGAGAGTATAGACCCAGGTGACTCAATGTCCCCTCATAAGTTAACCGCTTCATCTCTGGAATCAACCTGGTTAACCTCCTCTGCACTGCCTCCAAAGCCAGTATATCCTTCCTCAACTATGGAGACCAGAACTGCACACAGTACTCCAGGTGTGGCCTCACCAGTATCCTGTATAGTTGCAGCATGACCTCCCTGCTCTTGAATTCAATCCCTCTAGCAATACAGGCCAACATTCTGTTTGCCTTCTTAATAACTTGTTGTAACTGCAAGCCAATTTTTTGCGATTCATGAACAAGCACTCCCAAGTCCCGCTGCACAACAGCATGCTGAAATATTTCACCATTTAAATAATAATCTGCTCTTTTATTATTCTTTCCAAAGTGGATGATCTCGCATTCATCAATGTTGCATTCCATCTGCAAGACCTTGGCCCACTCACTTAACCTATCTGTATCACCCTCCACATCCTCTGTACAATTTGCTTTTCCACTCAGTTTAGTGTCATTAGCAAATTTTGTTATGCTACACTCAGTCCTCTCTTCCAAATCATGAATGTAAATAGTAAACAGCTGTGGGCCCAGCACCAACCCCTGTGGTATCCCACTCACCACCAACTGCCAATTGGAGAAACACCCATTTATTCTAACTCTCTGCCTTCTATTGGTTAACCCATCCACTATTCATGCCAATACACTTCCTCTGACTCCATGCATCCGTATCTCATTTATAAGTCTCTTGTGCGGCACCTTATCAAATGCCTTCTGGAAATTAAGTACACGACATCCACCTGTTCCCCTCTATCCACTGCACTCATTATGTCCTAAAGGAGCTCCAGTAAGTTTGTCATACAGGGCCTGCCCTTTCTGAATCCATGCTGTGTCTGTCTAAAGGAACCACTCCTTTCTAACTGTTTTGTTATTTCTTCCTTAGTGACTGCTTCAGGCATTTTCCCAATTACAGATATTAAGCTAACTGGCCTATAGTTGCCCATCTTTTGCCTACATCCCTTTTTAAAAAGTGGTGTGATATTTGCTGTCTTCCTATCCACCAGGACCTGCCCAGAGTCTAAAGAATTTTGGTAAATGATTACCAATGCACCTACTATAACCTCTGCCAATTCCCTCAGCACTCTGGGATGCATCCCATCAGGACTAGGGGACTACTTTCAGGCCCTCTAGTTTGCTCATCACTATCTCCTTAGTAGCAGTGATTTTATCGAGGTCCTCACCTCCCATTTCATCCATAACATCATTCTTTGGCATATTAGACGTGTCCTCCACCGTGAAGACCGACACAAAATAGTCGTAATGGCCTCAGCCACTTCCTTATCACCCAATATCTATTTCCCCTTCTTGTCTTCCAAGGGACCTACGTTGACTTTAGCCACCCTCTTCCACTTTATATATTTATAAAAATTTTAGCTATTTTGTGCTAATTTACTTTCATATTCTATCTTCCCTTTCCTTATTGCTTGTTTAGTTGTTTTTTGTTGCTATTTAAAGTTTTCCCAATCCTCCAGTCTCCCACTACTCTTTGCAAATTTGTACACATGAGCTTTCAATTTGATACTATTTTTTATCTCCTTAGTATCCAAGGCTGGCTCGCCCCACATTTACTGTCCTTACTTTTGACTGGAATATACTTCTGTTGAGCACTGTGAAAAAAAATCTCTTTGAAAGTATTCCACTGTTTCTCAACTGTCCTACCAAATAGCCTGTGCTCCCAATCCACATTAGCCAACTCCTCCCTCATCCGGTTATAGTCTTCCTTGTTCAAGCATAATACACTAGTTATATCTAACTATTTCATCGTCCATTTGGATGCGAAATTCAATCGTACTATGATCACTCTTTCCAAGAGGACCCTGACTACAAGATCGTTAATCTTACCCATCTCATTGCACAGGACTAGATCTAGCAATTTCCCTTGTAGATTCACTAACATGCTGCTCAAGATAGCCATCATGGATGCATTCTACGAAGTTCTCCTCAAGACTTCCTTGACCAACCTGATTCACCCAATCTATGTGGAAGTTAAAATCTGCCATGACAACTGCTGTTCCATTCTTACAAGCCTGTTATTTCTTGGTTAATTGCCTCTGCCACTGCAATATTTTTATTAGGTGGCTTATAGACAACTCCAACCAGTGATTTTTTTTTCCATTTTCTGTTCTTAATCTCTACCCAGATGGACTCAACATTCTACTCCATATATTTTATATCGTCTCTCATAATCACCCTGATCTCATCCTTAATCAAGAGCGCCAGCCCATCTTCTTTGCCTTCCTGCCTATCTTTCTGTATTACTTGATACCCTTGGATATTTAATTCCCAGTCATCTCCACCTTGCCATCAGGGTTCTGTAATGGCCACTAACTCATATGCCTTGGTACTCATCTGTGCCACAAGTTCACTAACCTTGTTTCTAATACTATGGGCATTTAGATAAAGTGCCCTCATACTCATTGTCCTTTTAGAATCTAATGACATATGCAATTTTTGCTTTTTACTTTTATGCACTCTACTGTTTTTTTCTTCACTAACCCTAGTTTTGGTCTCTGCATCACTTCCCTCTTCTTTTCTGTGTGGGTTCCCATCCCCCTGCCATATTAGTTTAAAGCCTCCCCAACAGCACTCGCAAACAATCTCCCTGGGACATTGATCCTGGCCCTGCCCAGATGTAGACCGTCCGGATGGTACTGGTCCCACCTCCCCCAGGAGTAGTTCCAATGCCCCAAGAATCTGAAACCCTCCCTCCTGCACCAACGCTCAAGCCACATATTCATTCTAGCTATCCTGCTATTCCAACTCTGGCTAGCATGTGGCACCAGTAATATTCCCGAGATTATTACCTTTGAGGTCCTACTCTTTAATTTATCTCCTAGCTCCCTAAATTCATCTTGTAGGACCTCATCCTGCTTTCTTCCTATTTCGTTAGTACCTACACGCCCCATGACAGCTGGCTGCCCACCCTCCCCTTTCAGAATGCCCTGCAGCCTCTCTGAGACATCTCTGACCCTTGCACTTGGGCGGCAACACATCATACGGGAGTCCCTTTGGCGGCCACAGAAGCTCCTCTCTATTCCCCTTGCCATGGAATTCCCTACCAGAATAGCTCCGCCACTCTTTTTTTTTGCCCTCTTGTGCAACAGAGCCACCCATGGTGCCATGATCCTGGCTACTGCTGCCTTCACCTGATGAGCCATCTCCCCCAACGGACTCCAAAGCGGTATGTCTGCTTTTGAGGGAGATGACCACAGGAGACTCCTGTACTACCTTCCTGCTCCTACTCTTCCTTTTGGTCACCCATTCCCTGTCTTTCCTTAGATCCTTCACCTGTGGTGTGACCAACTCACTAAATGTGCTATCCACAACATTCTCAGCATCTCGGATGCTCCAAAGTGAGTCCGTGTGCAGCTCCAGTCCCACCAGCCTATGATTTCCTGGTTTTTTCCTAGAGCCTTTCTTAAATAGCAGAACATTAGCTATCTTCGATCCTCCAGTACCTCGCCTGTCGCTAAAGATGATTTAAATATGTCTGCTACAGCCCCTGTAATTTCTGCACTTACCCCCACTTGTTTGGCTCGAGGGATCTGTCCGCCCTGAATTGCCTCAAGACAACAAACACCTCCCCCTCTGTAATCTGTATAGGGTCTGTGACCTCACTGCTGCTTTGCCTCACTTCTATAGACTCTGTGTCCATCTCCTAAGTAAACTCAAAGGGAAAAAAATCTATTTAAGATCTCCCTCATCTCTTTGGGCACTATGCAGAGATTAGCATCCTGATCTTCCAGAGAACCAATGTTGGCCTTGCCCTTTTGCTCTTAGAAGCCCTTAGGTTTTTCCTTCACTTTGTCTATTAGAGCAAACTCATGCCTTCTTTTAGCCCACCTGATTTAATTCGCAAGTGTTCTCTTGCATTTCTTACACTCCTCAAGTACCTCATTTGTTCCTATCTGCCTATACCTGCTATGCACCTCCTTTTTATTTTTAGCCTGGGACTCAATATCTCTCAAAAACCAAAATTCCCTAAAGCTGTTATCCGTGCCTTTTATTCTAACAGGCACATACATGCTTTGTACTCTGAAAATTTAATTTTGAAGGACTCACACTTAGCAAATACACCTTTGCCAGAAAATAGCCAGTTGCCAGATCCTTTCTGATACCATCAAAATTGGCTTTTCTCAAATTTAGAATCTCAACCTGAGGATCAGACCTATCCTTTCCCACAATTACCTTGAAACTAATGGCATTATGATCTCTAGGTGCAAAGAGTTCCCCTACACAAATGTCTGTCACCTGCTCTGTCTCATTCCCTAATAGGAGACCAAGTATTGCACTACTGCACGCTCTCTCTTTGGGACTTCCATGTCCCTCTAAGTATCACCAATGTGCACAATGCTCCTCTTTGTTAAGCCAACAAAAATTGATACCCTAACATGCAACCTTTGTTTTAAGGTAATTTGATTATTATGTTTTAATAACCTCTGTTTATATCTCTTGGTTAAATAAAGAGGAAGATGCACAGCAAGTTGTCTAAAAAATGTAAGTTAAAGTGTTCTGATTTGGACAATATAGTGTAGCTGCCTGCACATGCTTGAGTTTCCAGCATTGCGTATATTTGTTAAATATCACTATGTTTCCTGCAGATTTACAAACTCTTGTGCATGACTGATTTTTCTGTAGTCACTACCTGAATAGTGAGTCTATTTTTAAAAGCAGCATGGAGCCATTTGCAGCTCGGGAATGGGTTGTCTAAAGGATTTGGGGCTGGCTGCTCTGGCCATGAGCAAACCACTATTCCCCACAGTCCCCCCCACACCCAACACCAGAATGGCAGTGCAATGGAGAAACATAAAAAGCTGCCATAGAGAGTACAGTTTAAGTTTGGGACCCACTTCCCATACTGTGTCAGTTGTGATCTCGTTGTTGTTCCTGTTGAGGACTGGGCAGGTTGAATGTTAACAAAATGGTCAGAATGAAAAACCCTGTAATAATTCTTCATGGGTAAATTTTCCAAATTTTGTCATTTTTATTTGGTTCCACGATTAGCAAGTACTGCGGGAATTTGTTTGTTTAAAGATACAGTGTGGAACAGACCCTTCTGGGCCAACAAGCCACACTACCCAGCAACCCACCTATTTAGCACCAGCCTATCCACAGAACAATTTACAATGATCAATTAGCCTGCTAACCAGTACATCCTTGGACTGTGGGAGGAAACCGGAGCACCCAGAGGAAACCCATACAGTTCACAGCAAGAATGTACAAACTCCTTACAGACGGTGCCAGAATTGAACCTCAAACTCTAAACACCCTGAGCTGTAATACTGTCATGCTAATCGCTGTGCTACCACATTAGGAAAGATAGCATGAATGTTTTTTTTTGTTGTGACGGGAACTGAACACAAGGGTTTGAGGGTTTTTTCCAGTTATATATGGACATTGGTGTTGGTGCATGGCCTAGTGGGCAAGGCATCAGACTAGTAACCTGAAGGTCACTGGTTCAAGCCTCAGCTGAGGCAGCGTGTTTGTGTCCTTGAGCAAGGCACTTAACAACACATTGCTCTCGACGTCACCGGTGCCAAGCTGCATGGGTCCTAGTGCCCTTCCCTTGGACAACGTCGGTGGCGTGGAGAGGGGAAGGCCTGCAGCTTGGGCAACTGCCGGTCTCCCATACAACCCTGCCCAGGCCTGCGCCCTGGAAACTCCAGGCGCAGATCCATGGTCTCTCGAGACCGAAAGATGCCACCACCATATGGACATTAGCAAAACCAACTCTGGAATACTATGTACAGTGTTGATATCCTTATTTAAGAGAATGCTAATACATTGGGAACAGTTCAGAGAAGATTTACTAAACTCAGCCTGAAATAGATGGGTTGACTCATGAGAATAGGTTGGACAGGTTTGATTTGTATGTGTTGGAGTTTGAGAAAGCAGGAAAAAATTTGATTGAGATGTATATGATCCTGAAGGATTTTGACAGGTTGGATGTGGAACAGATATTTTACCTTGTGAGTGGATCTAGAACTATAGAATCACCTAGAATAAAACAAGAGATGCCATTTAAGATCGAAATGACGAATTATTTTTCCTCTTAGAGGATAGTGAGTCTTCGGACTCTTGTCCTCCAGGAGTAGTAAAAACAGAGTCTTCAGATATTTGTAAGATAGCAATAACTAGCTTGTCAATGAGTAAAGAGGTGAAAGATTATAACAGGTCAATAAGAACATGCATCTGAGATTACAAACAGATCAATGATGATCTTATTAAATAGGAGGGCAAACTTGAGGGGTTCAATGGCCTCTTGATGTATAGTGCACCAATAATCATGAATTCCAATTTTTATCCTGAACAAGGTTTGTCTTTACATGCATTTTCAGACAGGTTCCCTGGCACATGTGCTGAGGAATTCCTGCAATTTCATCCAGCTACTGTTAAAGAATGCAACATTAGACTGGGATAGGAAATTACCTCAAAGAAATTATCAGTATATTTAGGACTTCAATATTATGCAGATATGAAAATCTTTGGAATTGGTTAATTATTCTCACATATAACAAGGTACAGTAAAAGCTTGTATTGCATATTGTTCTTACGGATTAGATCATTAAACAGTGCATTGAGATAGAGCAATGTAAAACAATAGCAATGAGAGTAAAGTTTACCAGTTACAGTAAAAAAAAAATGAAGTACTGTACAGGGAAATATGATGCAAGTTCATGGCGAGGTAGATTGTGAGATCAAGAATCTAACTTATTGTACTCGGGAACCAATTAACTATAGGGCACTGCCTGGAAGCCTTGAGCCTGGTAGTACGTGTTCTTACACATTCGTATATTTTGCCTTATGGAAGAGGGTAGAATGTAGAATATCCAGGGCAGATGAACTCTTCGATTGTGCTTGCTGCGCTACTGAGGCAGCAAGAAGTACATAGTCTCCAGAGCGTAGGCTGGTTTCTGTGATGTGCTGATCTATCTCCACAACTCTCTGCAGTCTTGTGGTCACGTGCAGAGTAGTTGCTATAACAAGCCATCATGCATCCAGATAGGATGCTTTTATTGTACATCAATAAAAACTAGTAAGGGTTGATGGGGTTATGCCAGATTTCTTCAGCCTCATGAGGAAGTAGAGACTTTGTTGTGCTTTCCTACTCATGACAACGACTTGTGTTGGACGAGGACAGGCTGTTGATGATGTTCACTCTTCGAGGGAACTTGAATCCCTCGATCCTCTCAACCTCAAAACTGTTGATATACACGGGAGTGTGTACACTGCACCCTCCCTGAAGTCAATCACCAGCTCTTTTGTTTTACTGAATTCAGCAGTACTTATGTAAGGACATCCAAGCAATTCCCTGAAAAATCTGAACTCTTATCTGCTCCAAAATGACTGCTTTTTGCGATGAGCCATGATATTACTGTCACTTGAATATTTCTTGTGCATGGTGACTCAGTGGAATATTAGCAGAAGATATCAAAACATAGAACTGGGCCAGCTACATCTGGAGTTCATTGGTTGGAAAAATACAACTCTACGTAGGAGTCAACAATCTCATGAAAAATAAATAGCAATATTTATAGTTATATAGTGCATTTGACACAATTATGATGATCCAAAGGTGTGCCGCAGACAATTAAATAATGACTATATTATTCGTTTGAGAGACAACTGTTGGCTTTGATTTTGAGTAGCATTCCTCTGTCATTCCTCCGAAGAGGGGCTTGGAATGTTTCATATTGACCTGAGGGGAAGAAGCAACTTAATTTGACATTTTAGCTGGATGACTGTACTTCTGAGATGCAGTAGTGTATTCAGTTTAACCGTCTCAGTGCTGCAGTGTCAGCCTAAATTTTACATTGATATCTCTGGAGGGAAAAAAAACCAAAGCCTTAAAAGCATGAGCTCGAAGCCATGACCCTTGCCTGAAGTATAGGCTGAAAGAAAAGTGAGAAATCGGAAGTGGAGTTACAATGGCCTATTATTTAGCAGCCACCACCTCTCACAGTTAATGGAGAGCTGGTCAGCTGCAACCTTCTCACCATGCACATACCTGGACAGCTGGATTCAGGGAAGAGTGCAATTCGCCACTTAGTTCTGATATCACAGTGTTAAGGAAAATGGGAATAAAAACGGAAGAAAAAACGTACATATAAACAATCTACTAGAAGCTATGTGATTGAAGCATTCAGCAATATTGGACTGAAAGACTCTTATGCGTTGAACATCACAAATGTGAACTGTCTAGCAGTCGTTGTTATGTCTGAATTAGGAACTGTATATGATGAGGGGAATGGGAGTGATTTGATGTTGCAATGCTGTACTTGGATCAGGTTATGTTTCAGTCAGATAATTGTGCATCTGGAGTCAGCGCTGCTTGCAGAATCAATTAGTTGCCAAGCCCCTGAACTTCATGGGGCCTACTTAGCAACAATTTCTGTTTGGTTTATACCCTTAATCTGAAACATTTTGACATTTCACTTTCTGTGTTGCCAGTTTGTTAGGCTGCTATGACTATTTTTTTTTTAAATACAGATGCAGTTCACATTCTTTTTTAGCTCAGCAAACTTTAATAAAACTGCCTATAGGGCACCACTAATATGGTGTAATATGTGAGGTAGACAACCTTTGAATTTATTTTGTTTTAAGACTCAAACACCCGGAATTCACATGTTCTTAATCTAAAGGCTGCAGATAAAATGACCACAAGCTAAGGCATAGCAGCATGTTCTTCATAACACAATGATGTTTGAACACTAAGGGCTTCGAATGTGCAGTTCGTTCACTTAGATAACCCAGATTTCTTTCTAGCCAACATACTTGTGCATATGAATTGCTGAAAAAGTTGGGTGTAGCCTGTCTCACCTCCCTAATTTTTGCATGAAATATATTAATAAAAAATAAAAACAATTTGTAAACACTTGATTCACTTCCACTTCTGGAGCAACCTGTCGCTTATTGCAGACTGAAGGAGTTTCTCTGTACAGGTTGGAATATAGAAAAAGACTTCAAACAGCAAACATTTCTTCTGGATTGCCAGCAAGCTTGGAAATGGATTGTCTAAGATTGGATTTGAAGAACACTCTGGGAGCTGGAATGATGATATTCTAGCCTATCGTTGACAATATTTTTTATGTCATAATAGTGCCGTAAAGTTCAAAGCTCAAAGCAAGTTTCTTATCAAAGTGCATATATGTTACCATACACAACTTTAGAATACATTTTCTTGCAGTCATTTACATGGGGAAAAAGAAATACAACAGCAGTTGTATACAAGGCAAACACTGACAAAACACCAACGTGGAAAAGAAGGCAAACTGCAACTACAAATAACACTGAGAACATGAGGTGTAAAGAATCCTTGAAAGTGAGTGTAATTCATAGAAAAATTTCAGAGTAGTGGTGGATAAAGATATCCATGCCTATTCAAGAGCCTGATACTCATAGGGTAACAGTTATTTCTGAACATGTTGGCAAGGATCTAAGGACTCTGTTCTCTGGTAAGAGCAGGAAAAGGGCAATGCCTGTCTGGGGAGGGGAGTGGTCCTCTGATGATGGATGCCGCTTTGCTGTGGCAGTACTCCATGTAAATTTACTCAGTAGTCAGGAGGCTTTGCCTATGATGGACTGGGCTGTATCCACTACTTCCTGTAACCTTTTCTCTTCTTGGGCATTCACTATGTATTCTGCTGACATTCAATTTTATCTCTGCACAATTTCATCGCATCCTTCCCTTGTTGATGTCAAACTGCTTGTCACTTATCATATAATATCTTATCGTATCAGATAAGCTGCAGTTCCCTCCGGTAAAATGTGAGGAAAGCCAACACAGCTATCACCATTGCACCCACAGTTCTTCTTAAACAAGGTCTATTGCCTTGCACATTACTGCCAACTGCATTCAGAATAATTGACAGAGACAACTCCGCTTTGAATCTGAATCACAGCTGTTGTATAATAATGTAATCAATCCTAACTACCCACTCATTTCCCTATATTTCCGCAAATGTTATCCCTCTAATTCTCTTCTGAAATTCAACAATGAATCTATATTCACCACCTTATCAGTCAATACCTTTCACATTCTAATCTTTCATTGCACTGAAGCATTTTTTTTTCTAACATCACTTTTCAGTTCTTTAGCCAATCAATTTTAATCTCTATCCCCTGGTCAGCTACAGTTTACTCATTGGAAACACTTTAGCTCTATATTATTCAGTTTGACTTTAAACACCTTTATCATTACTACTCAGAGCTTTCCTTACATGTTTGAAGATCAAATGCCCCTTCCCTAGTTTATTCATGTGACTAGAATTCCTTATCCCTAGAATTACTCTTGTAAGTCATCTTTGTACCTTCTACGAATACTTTATGACATTGTTAAGGTGTGCTGCCCAGAATTGGACATGGTATTCCAGTTGAGGTTGAATGCAAAGGTACACCGTTCTGATACTTGTTTCAAGAGACAGTATCTTAAGCTGAATCAATATGTTCAAAAAATTATCTAACGATTAGGTGACAGATTAAGTGTCCAATTTCAAAATCTGATTAAAAGATTGCAAACCACCATCCTAAAATACCATTCAGCTCTAAACCCACCCCAGTCCTCTAAACTCTCTATATGTTTACAACATTGTTAGATACTATACACCAGTGTTCACAGAAGGATTATAAATGATACCTTTCTACCTTGTATTATATAGGGAGAGTGAAATGGTGGAACACTGAGGCCTTGGGCCGGTAATACTCAGAAGACAGTGGAGTCTTGTATTATCAGTTTGTATTCAGATTGCTAGTATTATTCGCCTAGATATCATGGTCCAAGGAGCATTGACAGTGTTCCCGAGCCTTTCATATTTCTAAGTCCAAAGTTAAAGAGCCAGATACAGAGACTCTGTTGGAATTATTATACAGCAGCAGATGTGGTTGAAGTTTCTGGAAGATCTATGTATGTGAAGAGTACCTTGAAGAAACAGTGTCCTTGAGTGTTATTTATCAACCAACCTGAAGAAGTGTTTCTAGAAAGCCTGTTATGTTGGGAAGTCCTGCTGAGAATCTTTGTTACCTTCTCTTCCTTCTAGTACAATGTTCTGATCTGTGGCCCTTTCTTCCTCCTTCTGATCATTCTGTGAACCCAGAAGTATGGACAGTAAAGCCTTCATGCTTAATGTAAGCTTATTAAACACATCCTGACTGGGAGAAGTCTTACAAGTTATGAACCAACCTGCTCAAGCAAGCAATCAACTACTACAAATAATCTGAATCCTTTTAAGTGATACAGACGGGAATCTGTTTTGCCTGATGCTAAACACTGGTCCTCTGGGTGAACAGAGGGATTTTAATTCTAACATGGGACAGAAACTGGTATTACTCTCCTTAAAGTAAAGAACATTGAGAGGAGAATTGATTGAATGTGATTGATTAGGATTGGGTAAATAGAAGAAAGTCATGCACATTAGCAAATACTTCAAGAATTGGGGCACCAATCAGACAGATTAAGCAAAAGATGCAAGGAGAACATGAGAAAAACTGTTTTACACAGGCAACAAACTGGAAATCATCAACTGTTGGGAGCTGGAAATAAAATCCATTAAAGCTCTCAAAAGAGAATTGGATTATCATTTGAGGGACAATATCTTATGGTGCTGTGGGGAATTGGGAGTATTCTCTTAAGACCAGCATAGATGTGTTGGCCTGCGTTGCCTTTTCCTGTACCCTGGCAAATCTATGAATCTGTAATATTAGCTGGATCATTGAGGTCCAACTTAACAACATTGCCATAAAATCAATGTTGCATAAGGACTAACGTAACAAGCCTTATGGCATATCTTTCCTTGTCAATTTAGCGGATGGACTGAATCATATTAACAACAAAAAGACAAACCATTTGAGCCAAAATTTGCTCAAAAAATTAAATGCCACAATACGTCTGTTACTTTTTCCCATTCTCTGGAAATGAGCGTGAAAAAGAAATAATACTTGACTAAGTAAAAGGATAAGAAAACTTATCATGTTCCTTTATTGATCTTTTTCATCTGGTAATGAATTTACTATGAACAGGATATCAAAATTCTTTTTCACAACTCTAAAACTAGTGAAGTAACAAATCAGCAAGATACACTGTTTTAACAGACCTTGTTAGAAAGTACCATAATGTTCAGATCAAGTTGCTCTAAGCAAAGCAAAAACATATATTCTTATAAAATAGAAGGAAACAGTTAGCTTATCAAGTGAATGCTGGCTCTCAAAGCATTTGTATCAATCATTTTCCTCAATTCTTTAATCGGCTTTACATTCTCTTTCACTTGTCCATCAACTCCCCCTATTCTGCTGCCATTCATCCATATAAAAGGAAATTTACTGTAGCCAATTAGCATACCAGCACACCTTTGGGGTACAGGATGAAAGCAGAACACTGGGAAATTTCATGAGGTTTACAGGGAGAAAGCATATCCTCCACTCAGTCAGCATCTTGGGTACGGGTCAAAACTGAGTCATTGGAGCTGTGGAGTAACAATTTCAACTGCTGTGCCAGTGTGTTACACTCAAAGCCAAAGCACTGTGGTTGTAAGGGCAGATTGATCAAGTAACACATTGAAGGCATCATACTCGACATAAATGGATCAATTTCTGGTAGAAGGCTAGAACTAGAGGTCGGGGGTTAAGGGAAGAAGGTGAAATGTTTAAAGGGAATATGAGGGGAAACTTTTTCACTCAGAGTGGTGAGAGTATGGAATGTGCTGCCATCGGGAGTGGTGGATGCTGGCTCAATCTCAACATTTAAGAGAAATTTGGATAGGGACATAGATCTGAGGGGTATGGAGGACTATTGTTTTGGTGCAGGTCGGTGGGTCTAGGCAGATTAATAGTTTGGTACAGGCTAGATGGGAAAAGGCCAGTTTCTGTTCTATAATGTTCCATGACTTTATGATTCCAAGAGAGAACAGTGAATAATAACAGCTAATATGTAGTCCAAATGAAATATTTCAACCTGAAACATCAATTGTCTATTTCCCTCACCGGCTCACCCTCTGAGTTCCTCAAGTTCTTTGTGTAATTCTCCAGATTCCAGCATCTGCAGTCTCCTATGTCTCCAGTAAGTAATGTGGACCAGGGTTATCACTTGGCTAATGGAAATAGGCATGACGCAGCAAGAAGGCTCATGGACAAGATGACCTCAGTCAGGGTATGAAGAGAATTGCAAGAAAAAAGAAGAAGATGTGAGTTTATGTTCAGGGGTGAAAGAATTTTAGTAATTTGGTCTATTGGAAAAAGGAGGGAATTGATGAGGTAGTTATCAGACGACTTAAGTTTTATTGAAAAAGTAACCTATGTTGTCCTTACAATGTTGAAATCAGTTTATTTATCCTGCGTTTTTTGTTTCAATTATTCTTTCATACTCAGTGATTAAATGGCTCAAGTAATTTCAATGCTTGATGAGCTGAGTTAGAACTCAGAAGTGGAGTTAGCCAAGAGATTTTAGGTTAAATTGAACAGGGTTTTTTTTTCCAATATCCAAGACAGTTTTTCAATGTGAGGTTGATGTAAACCAACTCTTTAATGAGAATTATTCTGTGTTGCTTTCTCCCACTGCCTGCCCACTAATTGCATCAATTTTTTGCCCATTAAACAAACCAATTGCACTGATGGAAGATAACACCAATTCAGCTGTATAGTTTGTATAGGAATAAATGAGTGAATAATGACTGTTTGTAATACACAACCCTATGCAATACACAACTCTATTATTATATCAGAGATTTGATCTTTCTTGTTGCTTACCCTCAAAGGTAAAGTTGTTCAGTATGGTAGTTTTGCTTTACTCTCATACTGCCTGCTATGGGATTATTTTCAGATCAGCCATGATGTTACTAAATGGCAGAGCAGGCTTAAGGAGCTGAGTGGCCCACTCCTGCTCTTAATTTATATGTTTGCATGTTGAATTCGCTGACAGGTTTCTGATTTCTTGCTCTGTAAAACCCAAGGGCTGATTTGCACTTCATTTTACCAAGCAGCTCCTTTTAGTATCTAGCCTGTGCTTTGTCAGACCTAATCCTTCTTCTTGGCCAGCTCACTGTACCAGGACTGATTGCAGTGTCAGATATCCTGTTTCATTGTGCTCTGGCCCATTACATACCATATGCCAGCAAGTGCAATTCTGCAGACATGTGTGACAATTTAAAAGAGTCGGATTCCCATTGGCTCCAAGTGCACCTACAAATGTCACTTCTTCAATTCTGTGGTTGATCTGTTATGAAGATAAAAGCAAAGATCCAATGCTCCTCAGGTTCAATGTAAAATTAAATCTGTAATCTATATACATTGTATAGGACAGGACAAATGACCCTGACTCTTGTTAACACAAGAGATCCTGCAAATGCTGAAAATCCAGAGCAACACACAAAAAATGCTGGAGGAACACAACAAGTCAAGCAGCATCTAATAAACAGTTGATATTTCAGGCTGAGATCTGACCTCAGGACTGGAAAGCAAGGGGGAAGATGCCAGAATAAAAAGGTGGGGGGAGGGGAAGGAGGACAAGCAAGAAGATGATAAGTGAAACCAGGTAGGTGGGTTAGGGGGAAGGGGATAAAGTAAGCTTGGAGCTGATAAGTGGAAAAGTCAAAGGCTGGAAAAGAAGGAATTTGACAGGAGAAGACAGTGAATCATGGGAGAAAGGGAAGGACAAGGGGACCAGAGGGAGTGGATAGGCTGGCGAGGAGTACAGGTACAAAGCCAGAGTGGAGAACTAAAGAATAGGGAAGGAGGGTGGAAAAATTACCAGATATTGGAGAAATCAATATTTATGCCATCAGGTTGGAGGCTACCTTGACAGAATATGAGGTGTTGCTCCTTCAATCTGATATTGGCCTCATCATGGCAGAAGAGGAAGCCATGGACTGACATGTTGGAAGAGGAATGGGGATATGAGTTGAAATGGTTGGCCACCCAGAAATTCCGCTTTTTGAAGATGGAGCTGATGTGCTTGAGAAAGAGATCTCCCAGTCTATGTCAGGTCTCACAAATGTAGAGGAAGATGCCTTGGGAGTACAGAATCCAGAAGATGACCCCAACAAATAAAGTGTCACCTTACCTGTGAGGACTGTTTGGGGCCCCAAATGAAGTTGAGGGAGGAGGTGAATGGACAGGTGTAGCACTTAAGACCATAAGACATAGGAGCAGAATTAGGCCATTTGGCTCAACAAGTTTGCTCCACCATTCCATCATAGCTGATTTAAAATCCTTCTCAACCACATTCTTCTGCCTTCTTCCCATAACCTTTGATACCCTGACTAATCAGGAAACTATCAGCCTCTGCTTTCAATAGACTCTTTGACTTGTCCTCCACAGTCATCTGTGGTAATGAATTCCATAGATTCATCACATTCTGGTTAAAAAAAATTACTCCTCATCTGTGTTCTAAATGAATATCCCTCTATTTTGAGGCTTTGTCCTCCAGTCCGAGAATTACCCACTACAGGAAGCATCCTCTCCACATCCACTCAATCAATGCCTTTCAATATCTGATAGGATCCAATGAGATCCACACCCATTCTTCTGAACTTCAGTGAGGATAGTCCTGGAGCCATCAAATGCTCCTCATACGTTAAACTCATTCCCGGAATAATTCTTGTGAACCATTTCTTGACTCTCTCTAATGCCAGCCCATCTTTTCTCAGATAAGGAACCCAAAGTAGCTCACAATACACCAAGTGCAGTCTGACCAATGCCTTATGAAGCTTCAGCATTACATATTTGCTGTTATTTGCTTCACCATTACATTCTAATCCTCTCAAACTGAATGCTAGCATTGCAGTTGCCTTCCGTACCACCAATTCAGTGTTATTTGCTTCACCATTACATTCTAATCCTCTCAAACTGAATGCTAGCATTGCAGTTGCCTTCCGTACCACCAATTCAGCTGCACGTTAACCTGTAAGAAACATGCACAAATAATCTCAAGTTCCTTTGAGCCTCAAATTTTTGAACTACCTCTCCATTTAAAAAATTAGCCTGTGTCTTTATTCCTTCTATCAAAGTACATGACCATACACTTCCCTACACTATATTCTATTGCACTTCTTTTCCCTTTCTCCCAATCTGTCTTTGTCCTTCTCGGATTCCCTGCTTCCTCAACACTGCCAGCCCCTCCACCCATGATTGTATCGAGCACAAGCTTCGCCACAAAGCCATCAATTTCATCATGCAAATCATGGACATATAATGTGAAAAGAAGCAATCCCAATACTGACTCTGCGGAATACCACTAGCCATCTGCAGCAAAACACAAATGCCCCCCATTATTCACACGCAATGCATCCTCCCATTCAGCCAATCTTCTATCTGTATCAGTATCTTTCATGCAATACCATGGCTTTTACCTTGGCACATTGTCAGAGGCCTTCTGAAAATCCAAGTAAACAACATGCACTTACTCTCCTGTTACTTTCTCAAAGAATTCTTAGATATTTATCAAGTAAGATTTTTTCAGAAGGAAACAATGCTGACTTTGCTCTATTTTATCATGTGCCTCACAGTACCCCGAAACCTCATTCTTAATAATGAACTCCCAACATCTTCACAACCAGTGAAGTCAGGCTAACTGGCCTGTAACAACTTCTGTTCTGCCTCCCTTCCTTCATAAAGAATGGAGTGATATATGCATTTTTCTAGTCCTCTGGAACCATTCCAGAATCTAATGATTCTTCAAAGACCATTATGAATGCCTCCGTAATCTCTTCAACCACCTCTTTCAAAATCCAGAGATGTAGTCCATCTGGTCCAGGTGACTTACCTACTTTCTGACCTTTCAGCTTCCTAAGCACATTCTCCTTAATAGCAACTACACTCACTCATACCCCTTGACACTCTTGAATTTCTGGCATGTAACTGGTGACTTCCATAGTGATTACTGATACAAACAATTACTAAGTTTATCTAGCATTTCTTCTTTTCCCATTCCTATCCTTCCAGTATCATTTTCCAGTGGTCTAATATCCACTCACCTCTCTTTTACTCTTTATATATCTGAAAACACTTCTGGTATCTTGTCACTCAAAGTTAGCAAGACCAAGGAGCTGATATTGACTTCAGGAAGTGGAAACCAGAGGCCATGAGCCTGCCATCTTCAGGGGGTCAGAGGTGAAGGGGCTCAGCAACATTAAATTCTCAGTGTTATTCTTTCAGATGGCTTGTCCTGGGCCCAACAAATAAGTGCAATTACGAAGAAAGCACAGCCGTGCCTCTACTTCATTAGAGTTTATGAAGATTCAGCATAACATTTAAAACTTCGACAAATTTCTATAGATGTATGGGGGAGAGTATATTGACTGGCTGCATCAGAGCCTGGTATGTAAACACTAATGCCCTTGAATGGAAAATCCTACAAAAAGTAAAGGATATAGTACTCACCACCCCCCCCCCCCCCCCCATCTACATGGAGTACTGTCACAGGAAAGCAGCTTTACATCATCAGGGGCTCCTGCCTCTCTCCTCACAACTTCCATCAGGCAATAGGTACGGGAGCCTCAGGACTCACACCACCAGGTTCAGGAACAGTTATTACCCCTCAATCATGGTGCTCTTGAACTAGAGAGGATAACTTAACTTCACTTGCCCCATCTCTGAACTGTTCCCACATCCTATGCAATCACATGCAAGGACTCTTCATCTCATGCTCCCAATATGATTATTTATTATTATTATTATTACTTATTTTCTTTTAGCACAGTTTGTCATCTTTTGCATATTAGTTGTCTGCACTGTTGGGTGCAGTCTTTCACCAACTCGGTTAGGGTTGTTGGATTCATTGAGTATGTCTGCAAGAAAAAGAATCTCAGGGTTGTATATGGTGACATGCATATACTTAGATAATAAATTTACTTTGATTTTTGAGCTTTGAATTTTTATGTTGAGCTCATCAATTTGATCAACTTTGCCTCCAACTTCCATCCTTCCCTTAAATTCACTTGTTCCATTTCTGCTACCTCCCTCCTCTTTCCTGATCTCCCTGTTTCCATTTATGGAGGCAGGCCGTTTCCTGATATCCTTCATAAACCCACTGAATCCCTATCTTGACCACACCTCTTCCCACCCTGTCTGCTATAAAAACGCCATTCCCTTTATTCACTTCCTTCATCTCCAATGCATACCTCACCCACATCTCTTCTGTTTCCTGGACATCCACACTAACACCATTTTCCTACCATCTTAACAGGGATTGAGTTCCTCTTGTCCTTACCTACAACCCCATGAGTCTCTACATCCAACACATCGTTCTCTGCAACTTCCACCATCTTCAACAGGACCCTACCATTAAACACATCTTTACCTCCCCCGACTCTCCACTTTCTACAGAGATCGGTGCCTACGTGATTCCCTTCTCCATTGACCCATTACACCAATCTCCCTCCTGGCACATATCACTGCAAGCAACAGAAAAGTCTATGTTTGAAGTAGAGAGTAGCATCCACATTTTGAAGGGTGGGAGCCATTGGAAGGTTGTAAGTCTCATTGGGAGTGTGTCTTACTTGGACCAATAAGAAGAAAGGAGATGTATGCAGAGTGGCCATTGAGGATGCAGGCAGTGTTAGAGTGTTTAGGCTTTGGCTTAACAAGCTTCAGCAAGAACACTCAGAGGTTAAAGGTGATGGGTATTTGGTGTCATTTAATTGATGGTAGAACTTAAGCTTGAGAAGTTAGAGCCAAAGGTATAACACATGTTAGCAGGATGGTGGTTAAGGCAGTGAAATGCTGCTCTTGGAAGGTGTGGGATTGCAAGGTATCTAATGCTCTCCCTGGTGACTGAATCTGCAAGAAGTGCAGTCAGCGTCAGCTCATGACTGGCAAAGTCAAGGAAGTGGAAATAGAGCTGAACGTGCTCAGGACCATTCAAGAGGCTGAAACCCACACAGATGAGACTTTCCTAAGGTGATCTCACCTAGAGTGCAGGTTCCAGATAGTAGATAGGTGACCACCAGGAGAAGAAGTAACCAGTTAGTGCAGGGTTCCCTTTGGCCAATCCCCTTCAGCATCAAGTATAACCCTTTGGATATTGGGGGGTAGGGGTGCAGCAGCAACTAGGCCAGTGGCATTGTGGTGGATCTGAGGCTCAGCAGGGATTGGTAAAGTCAGGCAGTGATAGGAGACTCAGTAGTTAGGAGGGCAAACAGGAGATTCTATGGCTGCAAAAATGACCCCAGATGTTGTGGTGCACATTAGCACCAATGATACCGGTAGAAAAGTGGAAGAGGGAAGAGGTCCTGTGTGCTGAGTATAGGGAGTTAGGGAAAAAGATGAAAAGCAGGACCTCCATGGTAATAAACTCTAGACTACTTCCAGTGCAATGTGCTAGTCAGGGCAGGGATAGGATGATAGTATAGATGAATGAGTGGCTGAGGATCTGGTGCAACGGGCAGAGTTTCAGATTTCTGGATCATTGGTATCTCTTCTGGGGAATGTATAACCTGTGCAAAAAGTATGGGTTACAGCTGAACCTGAGGGTGACCAATATCCTTGTGGGCAGGGACACTAGAGTTGTTGAGGAATAGGAACTGGAGTGATAGGATTGAAGATGGGCAGTTGGTTTGCAAGTAGATACATATGTAGTGACACTGTGAGGAAGGGCAGGCAGATGACAGGGCAAAATTGCAGTCTGTAAGATGGGTTGCAGAGTAACGGGAACAAAATCAGAAAGGGGGATGAATACAGGATGGAAGGTGCTATTTTTGAATGCACTCAGTAAATTGAATAAGGTAGATGATCTTATAGCGCTGATGAAAAATTGGCAGGTATGATATTTCGGACATCACTGAGTCACGCTTGAAAGAAGATCATAGTTGGGAGCTTCAGTCAAGGATACAGATTGTAAGCAAAGGACAAGCAAGTAGCACACGGGTGTGGGGTAGCTCTGTTTGGAAAAAATTAAATTGAATGCTTAGAAAGAGGTGGTGTAGGATCGGAAGGTATTGAACCCCTTATGAGTAGCATTAAGAAACTGTAAAGGTATAAAGACCCTGATAGGAATTATGTGCAGGCCTCTGAACAGTAGCCAGGATGTGGGATATAAATTACAACAAGAAATAGAAAAGGCATGTAAAAAGACCTTAAGACCATAAGATACAGGAGAAGAATTAGGCCATTTGGCCCATCGAGCCTGGTCTGCTATTTCATCATAGCTAATCCAATTTTCCTCTCAGCCCCAATCTTCTGCCTTCTCCTCGTATCCCTTCATGCCTTGAACAATCAAGAATCTATCAACCTTTACCTTAAAGTCTTGACCTCCACATTTGCCTGTGGTAATGAATTCCACAGATTCACAACTCTCAGCTGAAAGAAGTTCCTTCTCATTTCCATTCTAAAAAGATGCCCCTCTATTCTGGTTCTAGACTCTCCCAAAATAGGAAACATGCTTTCCACATTCACAGTATCAATAGGTTTCAATTAGGTCATCCTGCTTCTTCTGAATTTCAGGGAATACAGGCCCAGAGCCATCAAACACTCTTAATATGACAAGCCGTTCCATCTTGGAATCATTTTTGTGAACCTCCTTTGAACTCTCTCCAGCTTCAGCACATGCTTTCGAAGATAAGGGGCCTAAAACTGCTCACAATACTCCAAGTGAGGCCTCACCGGTGCTTTATGATGTCTCAATATTACATCCATGTTTTTATATTCTAGTCCTCTTCCTCTCCATTGACTTACATACATATTGTTATATTCTAATCCTCTCAAAATTAATGCTAACATTGTATTTGCAATTACCACTGACCTGTAAATTAACCTTAGGGAATTATGTGCAAGGACTCCCAAGTCCCTTTGCACCTCAGTGTTTTGTATTTTCTCTCCATTTAGAAAACAGCCAACCCTTTAATTTCTTCTATCAAAGTGCATGACCGTACAATTCCCAACACTGTATTCCATCTGCCACTTCTTTGCCCACTCTCCTAATCTGTCTGAGTCCTTCTGTAGCCACTCTGCTTCCTCAAAACTACCTGCCCCTGCACCTATTTTTGTATTGTCTGCAAACTTGGCAATAAAGCCATCAATTCTATCATCCAAATTACTGACATATATCATAAGAGACCCCTGTGGAACCCCACTAGTAACCGGCAACCAACCAGAAAAGGCTCCTTTTATTCCCAGTCTTTGCCTCCTGCCACTCAGCTACTGCTTTATCTATACTGGAATCTTTCCTGTAATACCATGAGCTTGTAACTCGTTAAGCAGCCCCATGGGTGGCACCTTTTCAAAGGCCTTCAGAAAGTCCAGCTACACAACATCAACTGATTCTGCTTTGTTTATCCTGCTTATTATTTCTTCAAAGAATTTTAACGGATTTGTCAGGCAAGATTTTCCCTTGAGGAAACCTTGCTGACTCTGGCCTATTTTCTCATGTGCCTCCAAGTACCCCAAAGCTACATCCTTAACAATCAACTCGAACATCTTCCCGACCATCGAGGTCCATTATTTCCTTTCTTCTGCCTCCCTCCCTTCTTGAAGAGTGAAGTGACATTTACAATTTTCCAGTCTTCCGGAACCATTCGAGAATTTAGTGAATCTTGAAAGATCATTACTAATGTCTCTACAATCACTTCAAGCCCCCTCTTTCAGAACCCTGGGGTGTACACCATCTGGTCCAGGTGACTTATCTACCTTCAGACGTTTCAGTTTCCTAAGAACCTTCTCTTTAGTAATGGCAGACGCTTCATGACTCCTGACACCTGGAACCTCTACCATACTGCTCGTGTCTTCCACAGTGAAAACCAATGCAAAACATTTATCCAAGTCATCTGCCACTTCCTTGTCCACCATTAGTTCCTTTCCAGCATCATTTCCCAGTAGTCTGATATCCACTCTCGCCTCTCTTTTATGCTTTATGTAGCTGAAGAAACTTCTGGCATTTAATATTATTGGCTAGCTTACATTTGTATTCATCTTTACCTTAATTACTTTTTTGGTAGCCTTTTGTTGGTTTTAAAAAGCTTCCCAATCCTCTAATTTCCCACTAAGTTTTGCCCTATTATATGCCCTCTCTTTGGCTTTTACATTGGGTTTAACTTCCCTTGTTAGCCACGGTTGTGTCATCTTGTCTTTAGAATACTTTGTTCTCTTTGGGATGTATATATCCCATGCCTTCTGAATTGCTTCCAGAAATTCTAGCCACTGCTGCTTTGCTATCATCCCTGGATAAGGGTTCTTTTCCAATCAATTCTGGTCAACTGCCCTCTCATGCCTTTGTAATTCCCTTTATTGCACTGTAATACTGAGACATTTGACTAAAATGGCCATCTAAAAGGGCAATATGAGGACAGTTGTGTGGGATTTCAATATGTAGGTAGACTGAGAAAATCAAATTGGTGTTGGATACCAAAAGAGGGAATTCGTAGAATGGATATGAGATAGCTTTTAGAGCAATTTGAGGTTGAGCCCACTAGGGGAAAGGCAATTCTGAACTGGGTGATGTGTAATGAACCAGATTTGATCGGCGAGTTTAAGGTCAAAGAACCGCTAGGAGCCAGTCATCAACATATGATGAGATACACCCTGCAGTTTGAGTTGGTCAGATACCTGCAGTTTGAAGGTTTCAGAGAACACTGATACATCTGATAAATTCAGATGTATCAGTGTTATAGAAGAGTAAAGGGAATTTCAGAGGCATGAGAGAGGAGATGGCCAAAGTTGATTAGAAGTGGAAACTAACAGGGATGATAAGAGAACACCGATGGCTGGTTTTTCTGAGGCCTATTGGAAGATGCAGAATAGAGCGCATTCTAAAGATTGTAAAGCGAGGTTGAGATAACTGTGTCTGATAAGGGAAGTCAAAGATAGCATGAAAGGAAAAGAGAGGGCATATGATAAAGTAAAATTAGTGGGAACTCGAGGATTGGGAAGGTATTAAAACCAACAGAAGGCAAAGTGCCGTTAGGAGGGAAAAGATTAAATATGAAGGGAAGCTGGCACCAATGTAGTTCGCAGCACCAATGTAGTCGTTAATGTAGCACAAAAAGAGTTGGGGAGCATTACCAGGAAGGGCTTGGAAACTGGACTGTTCCTCATAGCCAAAGGAAAGGCAGGCATATCTGGGGCCCTTGAAGGTGCCCATGACTAAACTTTGAGTTTGGAGAAAGAGGGAGGGGCCAAAAGAGAAATTGTTGAGGGTGAGGGCCAGTTCCACCAGTGGAGGAGGGTGATGGTGGAGGAGAACTGGTTGGGTCTGTTGACAAGAAACAAATGGAAAGCTTTAAGGCCTTCTTGATGGGGTATTGAAGTGTGTAGGGACATCCATGGTGAAAATTAGGTAATCAGGTACAAGGAATTGAAAGTCGTTGAGGAGATCGAGAGCACATGAGGTGTTACAGATGGAGGTGGGAAGGGACTGAACCAAGGAGGATAAAGCAGAGTTAAGGTATGTGAACACAAGTTCAGTGGGGCAGCAGCAGGCAGAAACAATAGGCCTACCTGGACAGCTTGAGTCTTTTGTTTTGGAGCTAGAAACGAATTGTGCAGGGGAAGGAAACTATGAGGCTGTTGGCTGTGGATGGGAGATCTCCAGAACTGATGAGGCTGGTGGTAGTGTCAAAGACAATACCCTGATGGTCCCAAGTGGGGTCGCTTTCAAGGGGTAAATAAGAGGAGGTGTCTGAGAGTTGCCGCCTGGCCTCTACAATGTAGAGATCGGTCTGCCACATAACCACAGCAACCCCTTTGCAGGTTTGATACTGAGGTTGGGATTGGTCCAGAGTGAGTGGAGGGCAGTTAATTCAGAGGAGGTAAGGTTCAAAGAGGAGAAAGAAGTGCTGTTGTTTAAAACCATATTTTGTGAACTGATGCCCTTTATTACAATCTAACTCGCTGTGGGTTGGAGACTCTGGCTTGAGATTTAGAACAAAAAAAAACTACTCTATTATGATTTTAATTAAATACTTTGATTGATAATTATTTCCTCCAAAAGCAATTACCTTGCATCGGTGTCCAATTTTGTTGAAAGGTTTTGTTGAAAACTAAGTAATTTACATTTTATAAAATGGTCTAATTCGTTCTCATCATCTCTTGAAGAGAATCATTCATCTGGTACACTGGTTCAGTGAGTCATGAGATTAAATGACAAATTTCAGCCTTTCAGCTGTCAAGCAAAATTGAGTCGAAAGAAAGAACTTGAAAATAATTCAGTAGGGGAATCAGATCAGAATTTAATCTAGAATTTGCATCCATGTTTACAGTATTGTGTCCTTACTATGTAAAGGTACAGTAGTGTTTAGTTTGGTGATAAATAAACAGCAATATTTGAGCCACTGCTGGAGATCATGAAAGGAAGCGCAGAAGAATATGGCCTCATTCTTTATTACACAAAGCAGAACATAGGTTTTCCATTTCTTTGGAAACATACCACCTCTTCAGAGGATTGGAATGTCTCTCCATCATCAATATGAATCTCTTGTCCCATCCTAACTAACGTTGTGAAAGCTTTGCTTCCATTGCCAGGGAGTCCATTCAGAGTACAGCAGATCATAGAACTTTAGCAATCCCAGCAACTTCAAATTTGCCGGAGAGCTTGCATTGTAGGCAACAAATGCTAAGATTATAACTGTTATTTAGCTTTCACGAAGATGGTCATCAAACTTTTGTCCAGCTGAATTGAATGTTTTTTTGAAAAATTACTGAGGACTGCTGTGAGAAGTACATTTCTATTCAACATAATTCATGTTTCAGTTCTATAGATCAACTAAAAATTACATGTGTTTAATCTAGTGCCAGGTTGTCATTCTGAAATGGTAGTTCATGGTAGTTGGTAACAATTTCAATAGCTTACATTCAATCAACAAAAACTGAAAATGAATTCTTCAAAGCAGGGGAGTTAATTGGAATACATATCAGAGATCTGCACAATGGTGAAACATAGATTTCTAGCTGCACCAAACAAGTGTTTTCAAGTTTCTTGTGCCTTAATGGCCTTTCATTGGAGGTTGTGCCTACTTACCCTTTAACTGAGGGTGATTACATAAACAACAAAAAGAGAGGCTAAGGTGATAATTGGGGCCGAGGAGAATAAAATCTTTAATGTTGCTATTATTAGGGGAGCTGATCTAGATCAGCAAGTTATAATTGAGGGGCCTTTGGAACTTGGTGTGAGTTAAGAGATGAATGTCAGAATTTGGAGAGAGCTTGGGGGGTGAGAAAGGAAAAGTTAGTGAGAAATTCATGAAATAAGAGTATTCAATGTTGACTTCAAAGTGATAAGGTGGCAGAACACAGTGAGATTACCAGAAACGTCACAGTGTGTTGATAATGTCTGAGCTGTTGGTAATACACTGTTAAAGCAAACGACTTGATTTAAGTGGCATCATAGATACTCCATAGCTTGAAGTTCACACATCTAGACATTTTATGGGGTTACTGGAAGGCAATTAGGATTGAAAAGTTTGATGTTGAAGTCTATTATAACATTCCAATGGCAAACTTCACTAAGGCAGCAGCCAGCACAGATGAACACACAAACCTAAGATTTTCTGATCTAATGATAATAAAAGCCTCAACAGTAGTTGCCTCTGCTTATCAGGCAACCAATCTTTGAGGAATGTATATACATAAATCACAGTGATGTTGCAAATTATTTCACTGACCTTCATATGCACAGTAAGGCAGTGACAGAGGGAATATCGGATCAGAAAGCTGGTGGTGGTAGTAGGTATGTAGGTTATAGAACATAGAATAGTACAGCACATTATAGGCCCTTCGGCCCACAATGTTGTGCCGACCCTCAAACCCTGCCTCCCATATAACCCCCCACCTTAAATTCCTCCATATACCTGTCTAGTAGTCTCTTAAATTTCACTAGTGTATCAGCCCCCACCACTGACTCAGGCAGTGCATTCCACGCACCAACCACTCTCTGAGTGAAAAACCTTCCTCTAATATTCCTCTTGAACTTCCTTCCCCTTACCTTAAAGCCATGTCCTCTTGTACTGAGCAGTGGTGCCCTGGGGAAGAGGCACTGGCTGTCCACTCTATCTATTCCTCTTAATATCTTGTACACCTCTATCATCTCTCCTCTCATCCTTCTTCTCTCCAAAGAGTAAAGCCCTAGCTCCCTTAATCTCTGATCATAATCCATACTCTCTGAACCAGGCAGCATCCTGATAAATCTCCTCTGTACCCTTTCCAATGCTTCCACATCCTTCCTAAAGTGAGGCGACCAGAACTGGACACAATACTCCAAGTGTGGCCTAACCAGTGTTTTATAGAGCTGCATCATTACATTGCGTCTCTTAAACTCTATCCCTTGATTTACGTATGTATGAAAGCTAACATCCCATAAGCTTTCTTAACTACCCTATCTACCTGTGAGGCAACTTTCAGGGATCTGTGGACATATACCCTCAGATCCCTCTGCTCCTCCACACTACCAAGTATCCCTGCCATTTACTTTATACTCTGCCTTGGAGTTTGTCCTTCCAAAGTGTACCACCTCACACTTCTCTGGGTTGAATTCCATCTGCCACTTCTCAGCCCACTTCTGAATCCTACCAATGTCTCTCTGTGATCTTTGACAATTCCCTACACTATCTACAACACCACCAACCTTTGTATCATCTGCAAACTTGCCAAACCACCCTTCTACCCCCACATCCAGGTCGTTAATAAAAATCGCAAAAAGTAGAGGTCCCAGAACAGTTCCTTGTGGGACACCACTAGACACAACCCTCCAATCTGAATGTACACCCTCCACCACAACCCTCTGCGTTCTGCAGGCGAGCCAATTCTGAATCCACTTAGCCAAACTTCCCTGGATCCCATGCCTTCTGACTTTCTGAATAAGCCTATGGTGTGGAACTTTGTCAAATGCCTTACTAAAATCTATGTAGATCACATCTACTGCACTACCCTCATCTATATGCGTGGTCACCTCCTCGAAGAACTCTAACAGGCTTGTTAGACACGATCTGCCCTTCACAAAGCCATGCTGGCTGTCCCTGATCAGACCATGATTCTCTAAGTACCCATAGATTCCATCTCTAAGGATCTTTTCCAACAGCTTTCACACCACAGACGTAAGGCTTATTGGTCTATAATTACCTGCGCTATCCCTACTACCCTTTTTGAACAAGGGGACAACATTTGCCTCCCTCCAGTCCTCCAGTACCATTCCCATGGACAACGAGGACATAAAGATCCTAGCCAGAGGCTCAGCAATCTCTTCCCTCACCTCATGGATCAGCCTGGGGAATATTCCGTCAGGCCCTAGGGACTTATCCATCCTAATGTATTTTAACAACTCCAACACCTCCTCTCCCTTAATATCAACATGCTCCAGAACATCAACCTCACTCATATTGTCCTCACCATCATCAAGTTCCCTTTCATTGGTGAATACCGAAGAGAAGTATTCATTGAGGACCTCGCTCACTTCCACAGCCTCCAGGCACATCTTCCCACTTTTATCTCTAATCGGTCCTACCTTCACTCCTGTCATCCTTTTGTTCTTCACATAATTGAAGAATGCCTTGGGGTTTTCCTTTACCCTACTCACCAAGGCCTTCTCATGCCCCCTTCTTGCTCTTATCAGTCCCTTCTTAAACTCCTTTCTTGCTACCCTATATTCCTCAATAGACCCATCTGATCCTTGCTTCCTAAACCTCATGTATGCTGCTTTCTTCCACCTGACTAGATTTTCCACCTCACTTGTCACCCATGGTTCCTTCACCCTACCACTCATTATCTTCCTCACTGGGGCAAATTTATCCCTAACATCTTGCAAGAGATCCTTAAACATCGATCTCATGTCCATAGTACATTTCCCTGCAAAAACGTCATTTCAATTCACACCTGCAAGTTTTAGCCTTATAGCCTCATAATTTGCCCTTCCCCAATTAAAAATTTTCCTGTCCTCTCTGATCCTTTCCTTTTCCATGATAATGCTAAAGGTCAGGAAGCGGTGATCACTGTCCCCCAGATGCTCACCCACTGACAGATCTGTGACCTCCCGATTCGTTACCTAGTTACCTAATACTAGTTCTAGTATGGCATTCCCCCTAGACGGCCTGTCAACATACTGTGACAGGAATCCATCCTGGACACACTTAACAAACTCTGCCCCATCTAAACCCTCTGAACTAATCAAGTGCCAATCAATATTAGGGAAGTTAAAGTCACCCATGATAACAACCCTGTTATTTTTGCACCTTTCCAAAATCTGCCTCCCAATCTGCTCCTTGGTATCTCTGCTGCTACCAGGGGGCCTATAGAATACCCCCAGTAGAGTAACTGCTCCCTTCCTGTTCCTGACTTCCACCCATACTGACTCAAAGAGGATCCTGCTACATTACCCAACTTTTCTGTAGCTGTAATAGTATCCCTGACCAGTAATGCCACCCCTCCTCCCCTCTTTCCACCCTCTCTATCCCTTTTAAAGCAGTGAAATCCAGGAATATTGAAAATCCATTCCTGCCCTGGTGCCCCAGTAAAACTAGAAAGAAGATGTTCCTGCACTTCAGCAAAGGAGAGGTTAGACGAATATTTCCATCCACCTTTTCACATGACTAACCAGCATTTTTGAGAGGTAAAGTGATGGTATATCAAACTGGGGGTAAGTGAAGGAAGAAAGGAGTGATAGTATGGTTAGTTATAAAGATGGTGAGCAATTAGGAAAAGTATTGTTAGGCTTAAGGCATTCATTTGGAAGGTGAAAATTCCACCCCACACCTCCGACTTACCCCAAAATCTCTGCATTTTTGAACCAGATGAAGTAGTTTAAAATAACATCATAATTTGTTCCTCATAAGTGGGAATTATTTGGCACTGGGCAACAAAGTCTTCAGTTAATGATGTACCTTGGCAAGAATTCAAACAGGAATCTGAGCCAAATCCTGAAATAATGATGTACTTTAATTATAGTTTTAGTTATCATTTTGAACTTGAAGTAGCACTGCCTTTCTTCATTTATTCATAAACAAGCTGGAGGGATATAACTTGCACTGAATTGTGTCAATGAATTTATTTCTTGCACTTAACACTGTTTTGGCAGTTGGCTCTTCTGACTTCTACACAAAACAGTTACTTGTTCCGAAAGATGGCTTATTCATTCAAGAGTCTAAGCTTGGAATGTGGTTCAATATGGGACAAATGAAATAATTTTAAAAGTAAACTAAATAAAAAGTATAAATCACAAAAGCATTTTGCACTGATGTAATTATAAGTCTTACTAGATAAATCACCTGATTAAAATTTTATGTTATCCGTGTTTCTTTTCCAATATCTTAAATAAGAACACATTCTGTTTTTATATTTATGCTCCACATTCTCTGACTGTGAGTCAGTATAATCATCGCATGGAAAGCAGTCAGGACCTTATGCTTACTTATTTTTTAATTAATCATCTGAAGAAATTTTCCTTGGATGAGATCCTTAAGAATATTGTTGTGCTAAACAGTCAAATATAAAGGTAAATTGACTGGGTCTGCTCCGTTACAGAATCTATTTATTTACAATGAAAGCAGAAAATGCTGGAAACATACAGCCAAACAGGCAGCATCTGTAGACAGAAAAACAGGGTTAGCATGTCAGGACTAATGGCTGATTTATACTTGTGTGTATGGGCTACGCCATAGGCCTGATTTGGCTCAATGTCGTAGCGAGCATGCGTTGGTGTGCGCCAAAACGCTAGTTGGCGGTGGGGTTTCCATGCCACTGTGTTGAGTTTCTTCATGAGAGACATAGACAAGGAAATGCATTTCAAACATTTTCTCATGTCAGCAGGTAGATTTGACAATTTGGTTCATCTATTTCACATCTATGTACAGACATAGCAGAGAAGAAGCAACTGGAAATGCGTAGGAGGAAATACGATGCTACCTTGCGGACCAATCACAGTTGTTGCAGTCTACATCGCCGCAACGCGTGAGTTACTGTTCTGGGGAGGTGCACATCACCCTACGGCATAGCGTATAGTGTAGGTACGGCGACACAGAAGTATAAATCAAGCTTAAGGCCACTTATCAGACATTCCAGTTCTGTTAAAGGGTTTATTAATTATAGTACGTTATCTCCAATCCCAAATACACAGATTTTGCTTGCTAACCACCATTGTATCAAAGTCTTTCTGAAAATCAAATCCACAACATCCAATGATATTTTCTTATCCATTCCAATACTTACACCCTCAAAAACCCCATCCAGGCTTGCCAAAGATCATCTCACTTTCTTAAATCCAGCTTCAGTTTGTCTAGTCCTGAACAATCCTCTTGATAGTCTTGAAATGTCCAATAATCACATCTGTTGCAACAGGCTAACACTTTCCCTGCTATTAATGTTAGGTGGTATGAAGTTCTCTATTTCTTTTCTCTCCCTCCATTTTAAAATAGTGGGATTACATTTACAACCTGTCAATCTGTAGGAACTGATCCTAAATACAAAGAAGATGAAAATCAATACACTCGCTGGCACTGTGGAATGCAGATCATCAGCTCTTGGTATAAATTGCCTTTCAGTTAATTTTTCTCTCACTTTGTTACTGAAATTAATTTCCAACAATTCACCTTTTTCTTTAGAGTTTTGGTTCCTAGAAGTTTCTAGGAATTAATTTGTGTCATCTTCTATGAAGACAAAACCAACATGTTTGCTTAGGTTGTTCTGCTATTTCTTTGTTTCCCATTATGTTTTCCATTTTCATACTATAACCTATAATGAGTATTTAGTTAAATGTAGATTATTGGACCGGGCTAACATAAGATAGTAGAATTTGTTCACTTGATGACAACTTCTAATCATAGTCAAGCTGTCAGAGTAAAATGCAGAACAAATCTTGGCTCATCTCCAGAATGATCAATGATGAATTAGGAACAAGTGAACTCAAGACATTTTGGCAAGCTGTTTATACTTTGAGTAGTACAGACAGAAATTTGGGATTACATTCCAAATTCAGCCTTCCTGACCACAAAATAATGTGCAGTTCATGGACATCTAATGAATGGAAATACATAAATATAATTTTAATAGTAATAAATGCCACTAAGCATTGACAAAATATGTTTTGTTCCAATGTACTGTAATCCAGACACAAAAAAATTTTCTTGTTTATGTAGAGTTAGCATCACTGTTTTGTGTTTCCTTCTTTTAAATAATGTGAAGGTATTTTCCCATAATTTAATTTTCACCACAGAGTGATGCATTTCAGAAACCTCGCAATAAAGTATCTGTTTTATTATATATTTAGTTCTTACCAATAAACTTAGAGGTTAGATTAGGCATCTGAGCAAGCCCACAATTTGTTTTGTTACTTGATACATACTGAGATGGTTAAAGATGCAAGAAACTCTTGGCCTCATTGCTGTAACTGGCAGTTCAGTGTTGTAATTCCTTAGAAATGTTGGCAAGAAAAAGCTACAGAAGATAACATCATTTTCAAAATCATTTGCTGGTTCTAAGGTAACTAATATTAAGTCCAAAAAATTGTAAATCAAAGTTTGCAAAGGCAAGTACAATTGAAACTAAGATTGTCTCGGTAATGACAGCAGAGACTTCCAGTTCAGACACTGAAAATGTATTAGTAACAACAGAATTTAACCTTCCTACTCTAAGGGATGGCAGTGATGGCTCCAGCGAAAAAGTACAAGAATGTCAGTGAGTACTACGTAAAAATTCAAAACCAAGAATTTGACATCTGCATGAAGTAGAGCAAACATAGCAGCTTATCTGTTCCATTCACCAGTTGAGGCTCAAGCTGAATTTGGACTTTGCTTCTCTTTTCATTTACTATCAGTTCATCCTAATCTACTATCTCTTTCTAACTGCCATCAATTCATAAATGTTAAGAGAACACTGAATTCATGACATTTGGCTGTATTTGGTCTGTCTTTCTCATAATTGCTGCATTCCATTTTCCTGGTTTAAATCCCAGCTTAAAAATATCCCGCTGCACATATTTCATCCTACATCAGTCCCACTCACCCATCCCCATGACCTACAATAATTCCTCATTTTTAGTCATTCTAGTTTCATATCCTTTTCCATGAATATGTTTGTTGAATTTATCTTCCTATCTCCACTGCTTCAATTTCCCCAATTGAATGTTCCATTTTTCCATCTTCCCCTTTTCTCAATTTTGCACTCTTTATCCTTTGGTGCTAATGCAGTGTTCAGCTGATGTAAACCTTCCAGACACCTTTGAAACCTATGCTTTCCAATTACAAAGCTTTATGAGAACCAGATTTTGTTTGGACATCTCTTTTACCTGTCCTTCCATGACTTAATGGAAAGCTCTACACATTTAAGGAAACATGTAAATGTAGAGTATTGGAAACTTGTTTCCAATCACAGTATAACTGTAGTGGCTCCATCAAGAGAGAACTGTGCAATATTGCACTACCATTTTTACAGTTCATAATGGATTTAAGCAAATATAAACACCATATTTCAGGAATTATTTTATTTACTTACATATAGTGATTCATATTAAACTCCATTAGGTTCAGAACAATTAAACAACTACAGTGCCTACATTTACTACTTCCTTTTAAATTCACCTGAGCGCTAAAGTAATAATTTAGAGGGGAACCTATATCAAATTTATTTGAAAATATTCCAGGCACTGTGTGATCTGCCATTTCTATGTTCTGCATTATAACTTTTTGACTTTGTGTTTTATAATTGGTATTAAATGTGATTACACTTGCTGTTAATGACACAAGATGATTCTGGTGATTAAATTCATGACTCGATGTATCATTTTGATTTGACAGATCTAACCCAAGGTGTGAAGGAGGAAATAATTCAAAAAGGGTATTTGAGGGAGAGAGAAAATCAAACATTACAGTCTAATTAGCTTGACATCAACAATTGACAAGATGAACTACTAAGAACTATTCTTAAGGAAGTGATACCAAAGCACCTGAGAAGTAATGGAAAGACTGAGTCAAATCATAGTGATATATAAAAGGGAAATAACTTTTGATGAATCTCTTGCTCTATTTAAGACTGTATCTGGAAAGAAAGATGCAGCCAGTGGGGAGGTGAGAGTGACATCCCTGATGTCATAGCAAAGTTGACAAGAAGTGGCATCCGTGTGACATGATAAAACTGAAATCAATGGAGTCCTCAGTAAATCACTCCAACTAGACTCACATGCGGCATGACTCAGGCAGTATGTTGACAGGCAATTACACCGAAAACAACAGTGAATCTAACCACCTTCCTTTGACATTAACTGCTTTACTTTCACTGATTTGCTCATCATCAATATCTGTGCCAACTGTTGACCGGGATCTCAGCCAGAGCACCCACCTCAGTGCTCTGCATTTAAGAGCATGAAAGAAGCTGGTTACTCTGCACTGGATCTGCAGACACATTTCCTCATTTCAAACGCAGACAAAGCTAGATCATAGGTTTAGTTCAAGTTCAATGTACATATCCTGCCACTTTCCTCACATTCATATGCCTACCTGAATGTTTCTTAAAAGCTCATAAAGTACCTGTCTCTAACGCCACCCCAGGCAGTGCACTCCAGGCACCCACCATGCACTGTGTAAAAAGCTTGCCTTTCACATTTCCTTTGAAATTACCCTCTCTTACCTTAAATGCACGCCCTCTGGTAGTAGACATTTTGACGCTGAGAAAAAGAGTACTCTATCTATGCCTCTTATAATTTTATAAGCCTCTGATGAGTCTGCCCTCAGTCTCCACCGTTTCAGAGAAAACAAGCCAACTTTGTCCATCCTCTCATTACAGCAAATGCTCATGTACAGGCAGAGAATAAAGACCACAGCACCGGTGGTGAGGATAAGAAAGTACTGTACGGTCTAAGGAAGTGGAGGAGTGCTTACAGGACTGCTTTGAGCCAGTGGACTGGACAATACTTAGGGATTCATCTTCAAGTCTGAATGAACATGCCACTGTTGTCACCGACTTCATCAAGACCTGTGTGGATGAGTGTGTGCCTTCGAGAACATACCGGACATACCCAAACCTAAAGTCATGGATGAACCAAGGGAATCAACGAATGCTGAGGGCTACGTTTGTGGCATTCAAGACCAGTGGTCCACAATTATTCAAGATGGATAGGTACAACCTAGGGAGGGCTATCATAAGGGTGAATAAACAATTCTGACTGAGGTTCAAGATGGAATTTGATGCATGTCTACTCTGGGAGGATTTTCAGGCCATAACTTCCTACAAAATGAAACCTAACATCATGAATGGGTGTGATGTTGCACTCCCAGATGTGCTCAATACATTTTATGCTCGCTTTGAATGGGAGAATAAAGCAGCTCCTGTGCAAATCCCTGAAGCATCAGTTATCCCTGTGATCTTTGCTTTGGAGGCTGATGTCAGAACATCTTTCAAGAGGGTAAACACTTGCAAGGTGCCAGGCTCTGATGCATACCTAGTAGGGATCTGAGAAACTGTGCTAACAACTGGTGGGAGTTTTCAAGGACATCTTTTATCTTTGACTACTGCAGTCAGAGTTTCATATTTACTTCAAAAGGGCAACAATTGTACCAGTGCCCAAGAAGAGCAGGGTGAGCTGCCTCAATGGCTATTGCCCAGCTGCAGTCATATCTACTGTAATGAAGTGCTTTGAGAAGTTGGTCATGGCTAGAACCAATTCCTGCCTAAGCAAGGACCTGGACCCACTACAATTTGCCTATCACCACAATAGGTCTACAGCAGATACAATTTCACTGTCTCTCCACTCAGCCTTGGATCACCTGTACATGCCTACATAAGACTGCTGTTTATTGATGACAGCTCGGCATTCAACACAATCATGCCCCCAGATCTACTCTATAACCTGCAAAACCTGGGCCTCTGTATCAGCTTCTACAACTGGATCCTTGACTTCCTCACCTGATGACCATAGTCTGTGTATATTGGAAATAACGTCTGCTCGTTGACAATCAATACTGGCACACCTCATATATGTGCCCACTGAATGTGTGGCTAGGCACAGTTTAAATGACATCTATAAATTTGTCGATGACACAACTATTATTGTCAGAATTTCAGATGGTGATGAGGAGGCATACAGGATCAAGAAAGATCAGCTGGTTGAGTGGTGTCACAGCAACAACCTTGTACTCAATGTCATTAAGACCAAGGGATTGATTGTGGACTTCAGGAAGGGGATGTCAGGGGACACACACCAGTCCTCATCGAGGAATCAGAAGTGGAAAGGGTGATTTGTTTCATGTTCTTGGGTATCAACAGCTCTGAAGATCTCTCATGGGTCCAATATATTGATGCAATTTCAAAGAAGGCATTGCATTGGCCAATTCTCATTCCATCATTAAGGTCTCGATCACCCAGGACGTGTCCTCTTTTCACTGCTACCATCAAGGAGGAGGTATAGGAGTCTGAAGGGTAGATGCAAAATTGATTATTTTCCTGGCTTGAATGTCTTGAATCAAGGGTCTTAAAGCCTTGTCAAGGCAGTGAAGAGGAGAAATTTCTTCACAAAAGGGGCAGTGAATCTTTTGAAAACTACAGCCCAAAAGGACTTTGGAATTCCAGTCACTGAATATATTCAATATACAAACTAGATTGATGCATCTGAGATATTTTAGAGCTGCAAATTGTACGTAGAGAAGTTCTGCTCAGATAAAAGTGACTCATAATCTTACTGAATAGCAGAGCAGGGGCTGAATGGCTTTCTCCCACTTTTTTCCTCTTAGACTCAGCTGGATGTATGACAGGGAAAGCAGGATTAACAAATGTATTAGTTTTTGAGTTGGTAACTAGTGGAATAGATAAGGGGAAGATAAATGGATATGGTGTACTTGTGATTGTTGGAAGACATTAAATATAAGGGTCCACATGAAGAGGATTTTACAGTAAAATTAAAATACTGTTAGTATACTGACTCGGGTTGAGGTATTGTTACCGATCAGCAATTAAAGAGTAGGGAATAAACATGCTACTTTCAGATTGATGACAGTGAAGCAGTGATTGCTGCAGGTTCCCCAGCTGTCCACAATCTATATAAATAAATCAGAGGAAGGTTACGTATAGTGATGATTTTGGATGAAGGAACCAAATGTAATTTTTCCGGTTTTGCTAGTCGTAAAAAGGCAGTTGGCAATGTGGGTCTTGAGGAATTGTAAACAATCACTGAGGAGGTAGACAAAGGCTATATGACTGGGCAAGGACAAGGCAGCGAGAATATAATACCAAAAACATGAGGTATTTTTGATAAACTAAAAGAACAGAGCATTTTTTCACGGTGAGTGCTTAAAAAGTATTGGTGTTCAAAATGCTCTGGGTGTCCTTGTACATGTCATTGAAAGTTAACACGCAGGGAATTGGATAGGCAAATTGTATTTTAGATTTTAATATAGGAGTATCTGAGTATAAGGCAAAAGACTTCTTACTGCAATTATATCGAGTTCTCGCGAGACCAGACTTGAAACATTGTCTACAGGTTTGGTCTCTACAAAAGGAGATACTTGCAATAAAGGAAGTAGAGGAAGTGTTCACTAGATTGTTTTTTGAGACTGTGGTGTTTGCTGTCTGAGAAAATAGAAAAAAATATCGAACCTGTACGCTGAAATGAAAACAGCAAGTGCTTCAAATGCACAGCAGGTCAAGCAGCATCCATGAAAGGAGAAGCAGAATTTAAAGTTCAGGTCAGAGAATGGATATCTGAAGAAGTGAGAAAATTATTTAGTTTCAAATTGCAGGGAACATGGGGAAGAATATATAGGGCAATGGAAATATCTGTGATTGGATGAGAGCAGGATTTCCATCTTGATACACTGCAAAGCAATTTAGTTGATGGTTTAATGAGGGAAGAAGTATAAAAAAGAAGAAAATGTGAAAACTATAAAATTCAGATTAAAAGATCATAAGAATGTAAGAAATAGTAGCAGAATGTGGTCATTCATTCAGGGCATGTTTGATTATCTACCTCAACACTATTTTCCAAATCTATTTCCATGACCCTTGCTTCTCCAAGTATCAAACTGTGGTTTGAAAGGGCACAGTAAATGAACCTTGAGAGCTTTCCAGTGCAGAGAATTCCAATGTTCGGCAATCTTTGAGCGAAGAAATTTCTCCCCTTCCAGGTTCTAAGTGCCCTTAGCCATATTTCAAAACTTTATTTTGGAACTGTATCACTTGCTTTTAGAGTTCTCATCTGGGGAAAATCTGGTTATTTTCAGAAAAGGAAAAGAGAATGTTGGATGTCTGTTAATGTTTGTAGAGAGAGAATAAACGAGTTATGCAGACAAATAGTCCTACTGCAGAACACATCATTTCTGATATAGAGAAAACAAGTCATCAGACATTGTTGAATTCAATATTGAGTCACAAAGCCTGCAATATTGTCAGATGGAAGATGAAATTCTTTTGGGCCTCATTGAAATTGACCACAGATTGATAAACCAGAGTGAGAATGGGGTGGAGATTTAATCAAACAAGTTAAAACCTTAGGCTCACCTCCATGCGATGATGCCCTGTGAAGTTGGCACCCGGTTTATATTTAGATTTTCCAGTGTAGTGCAGCCCATATTTCATGTTCAAGTTCAAGCTTATAATCATCTGACTGTTCATGCAAGCAAAGGGAAAAAGGTTTCCCCAGACCACAGTGCACCTACAAAACATTTATCACACATAGCACATAAACCAAAATATTACCATAAATAAGTGTACAATGTCCTGTGTATGTTACTCAAAATGTTTTTTTTTGGTTTGTTAAGAGTAGGAATGCTTCTTTGTCTGCTAAGTGTTTCTCTCTCAGTTGTTTTGCTTTATACTTGCTGATATGGTAATTCTATTCATTTGTTAACCAATGGGGAATGTTATTTTGTCTTGTAAGGCTGGGAACTTGGGGGAAGGGTTTTCACGGGCTTTTGGTGGAGAGTCGGGAGGAAGACGCCAAGGAAGGTGGACGTGCGCTGCACTGCTCAGAAGACCACCGGGGATGGTTCTAGGTGCGAAGATGTGGAGGTCGGAGGCAAGCGACGAGCGGTCGGATGGTTGAGCTCCAACGATGTGCACTAAACTGACTGAACTTTGATAGGTTGGCGCCTTTTTGTTTTTTTCCCTTGCATATATATTGTATTGCCTAATACTCTGTTAACGTAAGTAAACTCTTTAAAGTGTATTTCATAACGGTATTTGTTGTGGGTTTGATACTGTGGGCGGGCGTGAGGCATAAACTTGATTCTCAAAGCACCTGCGTGTATGGGAGGTGGGGTTGGTGTGTGGCTGGATCTCCTTTTCCCTGAGACATATACCAGCCTGTTGGGCAAGTGTTACATAAGTTAATAGAATATACTTCAAAATGCAATGTGTGCAGCATAGGTAAACAGTAAACAGTACAGTAAAGAGTAAACAACTCGCTGTCCTAGTGATGGCAGGGTATTCATTAGTCTCACAGCCTGAAGGAAGAAGCTGTTACCCAGTCTGGCAGTCCTAGACCTGATGCTCCTGTACCACCTTCCTGAGTGTAGTGGGCCAACGAGACTGTGGGATGGGTGGTACGGATCAACAACAATGCTTTGATCCCTTCATTTGTAATGTTTCCAGTAAACATCACAAGTAGGGGGAGGACAGAGATCCAGATGCTTCTCTTGGTAGTTTTTACTATTCTGCTGTTTGAGCACTGAATGCAGTATGTTGGACTGGAAGAAGTGCAGCAAATGGTTGCTTCATCTGAAGGGAATGTTTACATCTCTGCATTGTGAGAAAGGATGAGGTAAAAGAAAAGATATTGCACTTTCATTTGCAGGGGAAAACGTAAGTAATTGATAAAGGTGGAAAAAGCGATGAGGTGAGTAAGGAAGGAATTATTCATTTTGGAATGTCGATTCAGGTGGAGTGGAAAGTGTGGACCGGGGAACTCAGTCTTAGTTTTGACTGGGAGCAGCAAGGGGGCAGTAAGTAGATGAGACAGAAAGTTCTGTTGTCTAAAATCGAGAGAAGGACATGTCCAAACTAAGAAATTCCAGAAGCATTTATGTGCTTCTCAGTATCATTTAGGCCTATAAGCTTTCATGTTTAGAGGTTTTCAGAGGTAATCTCATTGATAGATATAAAATTCTGACACGGTTTGGCTAACTAGATGCAAGGAATGTATTTCCTTGGTTAGAAAATCTAGAACCAGTGTTAGGGTAAGTCATTCAGTACTGAGATGCAGGAACATATCTTTATCTAGTAGGCAATGGATGAAGTTTGAAATATTCTAATCAAGGTAGCTATGGAGGCTTAGTTATTGAGTTTATTCAAAACAGAGATCAATACATTGTTAGATGCCAAGGATATCAAGGTCTCTTGGGTTAGCAGCGCTGAGGTAAAAGATCAGCCAGGATTTTATTGAATAGTTGAGTAAGTTCAATGGGTCAAATGATCTACTCTCATTACACTCCCATTACAATAATATATTGCTTCAGCTCATTTAGTTTCATACACATTGATTGCCCTTTTCTTTGTAACTAAATGCAAAGGTAAACAAGATAACTCTTTAATGGTTAAATCAAGTTTAATAAAAAAACATGCTTTGTATTATCAGAATGTATGAAGGCTAGGAATGACCTAACACTGCTGAGTTCCTTCAATTCACTTCTGTTATTTAGACCTCACCCATACAGATCATTTTCGTCTGCCTCCTGCTGTTTCCATCTGAGAAGTCCAAAGCAGTCATTTTAATAAGGTATGTACATTTTCTGTTTTAAATTTATTTTCATTATCCCATATAACTAAAAAATTGTTCTTGCTAAAAGGGTTACAATGGACAACCAATGAAAACTATATGTAATTCAGATTCATTATCAGGCACGGAAAACATCAAGGCAAAAGTGAATATAACCCCAGCGTAAATACTTGGTGTGGATTGCTCAGAGTAAATTAGGTTTTGTCTATGTGTTGGAGGTGGGTGTGATTTAATTATACCGTCCAGCAAGTTCATCACATGCTGTCAAAATAGAACCTATCGTTAAATGCATAAAATGAAAACAGAAGAATGTCTCCACAAAGACAAGTCTGCAAGGTATTTTTAATGTGAATGGTTTATATAAAAATATGGGATGATCAAAAATTCTTTTACCACTTAAAAGAAAATGGATTAATCTGCAGTAAATAGCTTCATATTTACACTCAGTAGCATTTTATTAGGAACCTCCTGTACTTAATAAAGTCATTGAGTGTATGTTTGTGATCTGTTGCGATAGTCCATACACTTCATGGTTTGAGGTGTGTGTTCAAGATACTCCACTGTCACAAAACATGGTTATTTGAGTTACCGTCTCCTTCCTTTTGGCTTCAACCAGTCTGGTCATTCTCCTCTGACCTCTCACATTAACAAGGCCTTTTTGGCACAGAACTGTGGCTCGCTGGATGGTTTCTCTACCATTCTCTGTAAACTCCAGAGACTGTTGTGCATGAAAATCCCAGGTGATTAACAGTATCTGAGACTGCCCCATCTGGCATCAGCAATCATTCCACAGTCAAATGTGCCTAGGTAACATATTCTCCCCCATTTTGATTTTTGGTGTGTCCTCTCGACCATGTCTGTCACATGATTGACTGATTAGATATCAGAGAAGCAGGTGTACAGGTTACCTAATAAAGTGGCCACAGAGTGTGTTTTGGAAAACAAAACTGTCAGCGTTGAGATGCTTTATGTGTTATAAAGTAGATTATTTGAGAATCAAGAGGTTATAAATACATAGAAAATGGAGTAATACAGCACAGGAGCAGGTCCTTTGGCCAACTCTGTCTTCCCAGACACAATGCTGAATTCAATTAAATATTTATGATTTGATTTATTTATATAAGGATATAAAGTGCAACAGGCTGTTCTGTCCCTTTGAGCTGCACCACCCAGCAACTCACTTATTTAACCCTAGCTTAACCAGGGGAGAATTTACAAGAACCAATTAACCTTCTAACGAGTAAGTCTTTGGACTGTGGGAGGAAAGGTATGCGTACAAAGGGAGAAACACGTGACCTCGCTCACAGCAGGTGCAGCAATTGAATTCCAAACTCTGACACCCAGAGATATTACTAGCCATTACACTACCGTGGCACCCATGGCTGCCTGTACATGATCCGTATCCCACCATTCCCTGCATATTATGTACCTTTCTATGGTATATCAATAAAAATTGGTGAGGCTCTAAGGTAACATGTCAAATTTAATAAGTGAGCTTATTATTATTATTATTATTATTATTATTATTATTATTATTATTATTATTATTCCTCCATAATAAGTGAGCTTCCTTGACTAAATCACATAGTTTATGTGATTGATCCAGGACAGGCAAAGCTCACTGCTCAGGACTTGAAGCTCACAACCCCCTCGACCTTAGCACTGTTGATGTAAACAGGAACATGTGTATTGTATCCCTTCTTGAAATTAAAGACTGACTTTTTTGTTTTGCTCTCACTGAGGCAAAAGCTTATTCATGACAAAATGTGACTGAGTTCCCTATCTTCCTGTTGTACACTGAGTTGTTACAGCCCATAACAGTGGTTTCATCTGCCAACTGGTAGATGGAGTTAAGGGAGAGCTAGAGTTAAACATACTGATTCACCTCTGCCCCCTGCACCTTCTGCCTCATTTTTTTTTGCCATTAATTTACATTAAGGGGGGAGCTTACAGTTACCATGCAACCTCCCAGCATATCTTTGGGATACAGCAAGAAGCTAATCTGGTTATGGCAAACTCTCTACTCCCAGCATGTGAGATCAGGATCAAGCCCCTGTCCCTAGAGCTGTAAGACAGCAGCACTACCTGCTGCACCATCATGGAATCAGTCGTTATATCTAATTTATCCATTTAGAAGACTAGATTCCAGTTGAACTCTGCTGTAAAATAAGGAGAGCAAACTATAATTTCAGTGTTAATGCTTTAATATCTTCAATTAATTTCAATTTGTAAAGCAGAAAGAATTTATGTTTCACCATTGAACTGTAGTTATTTTAACAATGTTAGGATTGTGAATTAACATTGAAGAAGGGCTTGGATATTTCACTAAATCTATGTGCACATGACAATAGTAATAACAATAACAATACCAATGTCACACTTAAACAGCTATGTAATAATTATTTAATCTGTTGATGTCACTATTCTGGATTTTTAGAGGTGTTTATAAGACAGCATCTTGTAGGAGATTAACATACAAACAGTACTGCTGAGTAGTCTACTTATGATGCTGGAACCAATTAAAAACTTGTAAATATATGAATTATGCAATACTAATCTATTTGGCTCAAGTGACAAGTCTACAGGATGACATATCTGTGCCAGAATCTCTGATGAGTATCAACACTACTATGGAATAAACTGATGACTACTTCTGGGGAATACTTTATATATGGAATAATATGGAAATCACTAACTTATTTTCTGAGCAATGCCCTTCTCCTTCCGAGTGAGTCCTGATGCAGTCAATTTGGGAGTAATCCTCCCTTGAACATGGGTTGATTTCTTTAATATATTGTGCTGAGGTGGCCAGTTTTGGGATACAGTATGCAGTTTTAGTCTCTCTATGCTATACATTTGCATTGGAGTCAGTGTAGTGTTGATTCCCTAAATTGATTCCTGAGATGGAGGTTGTCTATTCAAGAGAGATTGGATAAGATTGGCTGCACTCAATAAAAGTGAACATTGATGTTCTTGAAGATAGGATGTGTAACAAGAAACACGTACAAAATGCTAGAGGAACTCATCAAGCCAGGCAGCATCTATGGAAAAAAGTACAGTCGACATTTTGGGCTGAAACCCCTCTGGCAGAACTGGAAAAAAAAGCTGAGTAGATTTGAAAGGTGGGGGGAGGGGAAAGAGAAATGCCAGGTGATAGGTGAAACTTGGAGGGGGAGAGAAATAACAAAGAGCTAGGAAATTGATTGGTAAAACAGACAGAAGGCCATGGAAGAAAGAAGAAAGGGGTGGGGAAGAACACCAGAGGGAGGTGATAGGCGGAAAAAAATATAGCATGAGAGAGGATCCATCTCCCCTTCATCATTTCCCATCCACTTGTCTCTCTGTCCCCTCCCCCATCTTTCAAAAGCGCTCCTCAGAAGGATCCAAAGGGCCTGAAACGCTGACTGTACTTTTTTCCATAGATGCTGCCTGGCCTGCTGAGTTCCTCCAGCATTTTGTGTGTGTTGCTCTGACTTCCAGCATCTGTAGACTTTCTCTTGTTTGTGATGTGTAACAAGAAGCTGTTTTCTCTAGGTGAGAGGTTAGAATTCGTGAAAATAGTTTCACCATAGGAAATGATGCTTCAGTATTGAATAGAACAGGACCTTCATTGGGTTGAGGTCTGTAAACCTTCCAAATCTCTTACTTTTGTGGATTATAGATATTCATTTATTGAGGGTAATCTATGCTGAGACTGATAGAGTTATATTTACCTAAGGATTTAGAAAAATTGAAAATCATGCAGCAAAGTTGACCTAAGTCATGATATCAGATCAAGGAACCTTAAGCCTGTTTCTATTTCTTCTGTTCTTGCAGAGGGTGTAACTAATTTTTAACACCATGGTAAATTGTAATTATTGCATTGCAACCTTTGTGACCTAACAATCTAGTTGTATGTTTGCAGACTGTCATTCTTTCAGTCAACTATTTTAAGATTGCATAGTTATTTAAAATTATACAAATTATTTACAGTTTATTGTTTTATATCCTAACATTACAGCTTTAACCTTAGCTTCATGTGTATAGCTCTGATTTTATTTCTCTTCTATAAAATGTTAAAGAAGAGCTAACAGTGAATACGTGGTTTGTTGCTTACAAGAATTCTTCAGACCAATTGGCTATTTAATCTGCTTGATGACATCACTGTTAATGGACAGGAGAACTGATGCAGGGCAGAGCTGATGTCAGGTAAAGTAAATCTGCAGTGCACACGTCACGGAATATTTTCAGGCAGATTTCTTCAAGGTCAGTGAAATATCCCATCACTTCATCACTGACTGAAAAATCTGGGACATAGGATGTACTTTCAATGTACAATTTCCCCATGAGGACAGCTCTGAATGAAAAAAGATTCTGTGTGCAATGAACTGTTTACCATAAAATTTACCATAATTGGAGCCACATACTTATTTTCTGGTGACTGCATATGGTTCACTAGTTTCATTTTCATGACCTCTCGTTTGGTGGCAAACTGATGAGAACCACATGTGCATGCTTGAACGCACAGCATAACCGGGGCAGTAATGTATGAATCTATCCTGCACTACATGGACAAAGATTTATTACCCAACGTGTAAGACGGTCAGTTCCTGAAGCAATCTCTATCTGGTTTACAAGTGTTGCAAAGAAAGCCTTAAATGCTGTATTTAAAAAGTTACTAATTAACAGGGGAAAGAAATCAAATGCACTGTTAAATTTCAGCCTTTGTTGCCTCCTACAGAGTGATGTTTACTGTTACAGCCGCATGCTATGAAACAGCAAGGACTCTAGATTTGAAAATAAAACAGCCACTATTTTAAGATTGAACAGCAAACTGGATAAAGTAATAAAAGCAAATTATCTGTGTGTGAGAAGATATATGTATTTCGCTACTCCTAATACAATATAATTTGATTTTATTCTGGAGCTCCCTCTATTGACTTAACTTATGCTGAATTTAAAATGTAAATTACTGTGCTCTCACAGCCTGATTTTGATATAAATTATTTATTCACACACTCCCTTGAACAGAAAATTCTATGTCACACAGGAAGAGAGTACAGTGCCTGGAAATGTTCATTCTCAAGTGTTTTACAAACAAGTGCTTCTTCAGCATTAAACATGCAGGACTTTTCTGGCAGTCTATTGTTATTGTAGACCAGAAATCTAAAAAGTGGCCTTTGTACAATGGCCCCATGGTGAACAATCATTTTAAAATTCTATTTTGTCGATTTTCCTGGATCAGCATTCATTCTGTATTCTCAGTATTAAAATCACCTTCTGTTCATTGATCTATTCCTGTCAGGTTGGAGATCTACTGATTTGGATTATAAACTGTTTAATTGTGATGCTCAGAATATAAATCTCCTGGAAGGAAGGATAATGAAGGGAGTCAACCAGAGATTTTATTCATGACCCAGGGCAAAAGTGTTTAGATATGTTAGGCCAAAGAAATTCCAGGGCAATCAACTTTGAACAAATAATTTCTTGAAAACAAAATATAAAAGCAAACTATTATTCACTTCTGTTATTTACTTGTGACCTGATCTGACATCAGAATGGATGATCTGCTACATTTGGTCCTTAATTATGAATAGTATGTGTATAAAATTGTGATATTTTTAGAAATTACTATTTCCACAATATTTAACCTCTGTTGTAAAAACACAAAATGCTGGCAGAACTCAGCAGGCCAGACAGCATCTATGGGAGGAGGTAGTGACGATGTTTCGGGCCGAAACCCTTCATCAGGAGTGAAGTAACATGGGATGGTCGAGGGGGGATAAGAAGTGGGGGGAGGGATAAAGTAGAGAGCTGGGAAGTGATAGGTTGGAGGGAAATGGACTAAGGGGAAGGTGGAGAATTATGGGAAATAAAAGACAAAGAAAGGTAGGGCTGGGGGGGGGGAGATTATAGTGGGGGGGGGGAAGAGAGAGAAAGAGAACCAGACTGAAATAATAGATAGTGATGGGGGGGCAGGGGTATCAACGGAGGTCTGTGAGTTGAATGTTCATGCCGGCAGGTAGGAGGCTACCTAGGTGGGAGATAGGGTATTGCTCCATCGACCTGCGCGCGGCCTCATCTTGACGGTAGAGGAGGCCATGGACAGACATGTCGGAGTGGGAGTGGTCTGTGGAATTGAAGTGTGTGGCCACAGGGAGATCCCGCCACTGCTGGAGGACTGAGCGCCAGTGTTGGGCGAAACGGTCTCCCAGTCTGCGGCAGGTCTCTTCAATGTATAAATGGCCTCATCGGGAGCATTGGATACAGTATATCACCCCAGTTGACTTGCAGGTGAAGTGGTGCCTCACCTGAAAGGACTGTCGGGTGGAAGTTACGGAGGATTATCCAATGTATCCAACATATAATCCCGCGTAACTTCCGCCACCTCCTACGTGATCCCACAACCAGCCACATCTTCCCCTCCCCCCATTCTCGGCTTTCCGCAGGGATCGCTCCCTACGTGACTCCCTTGTCCATTCATCCCCTCCATCCCTCCCCACAGACCTCCCTCCAGGCACTCATCCCTGCAATGGGAAGAAGTGCTACACCTGCCCCCGCACTTCTTCTCTCACCACCATCCCAGGCCCCCGACAGTCCTTTCAGGTGAGGCACCACTTCACCTGCGAGTCAACTGGGGTGATATACTGTATCTGGTGCTCCCGATGTGGCCATTTATACATTGGGGAGACCCGCCGCAGACTGGGAGACCGTTTCGCCGAACACCGGCATTCGGTCCTCCAGCAGTGGCGGGATCTCCCTGTGGCCACACACTTCAATTCCACAGACCACTCCCACTCCGACATGTCTGTCCATGGTCTCCTCTACTGTCAAGATGAGGCCGCGCGCAGGTCGATGGAGCAACACCTTATCTCCCACCTGGGTAGCCTCCTACCTGCCGGCATGAACATCCAACTCACAGACCTCCATTGACACCCCTGCCCCCCCATCCCTATCTATTATTTCAGTCTGGTTCTCTTTCTCTCTCTTCCCCCCCTCACTATCATCTCCCCCAACCCCCCAGCCCTACCTTTCTTTCTCTTTTATTTCCCATAATTCTCCACCTTCCCCCTAGTCCATTTCCCTCCAACCTATCACTTCCTAGCTCTGTACTTTATCCCTCCCCCCACTTCTTATCCCCCCCTGACCATCCCATGTTACTTCACTCCTGATGAAGGGTTTCAGCCCAAAACGTTGTCACTGCCTCCTCCCATAGATGCTGTCTGGCCTGCTGAGTTCTGCCAGCATTTTGTGTTTTTATTTATTTCCAGCAGCTGCAGATCCACTCGTGTTACCTCTGTTGTAATGTTTTGCCTCTTTGCTCACTCTCTTGCACACTGATACTAAAGTCACCTCTTCCAGGTACCCAGTATGAAAAGAAGAAGCAGCTATACCTCTCCCAGCCCTGGTGTGAAAAGCCATCCGCTTCTCTTGAAAATCAGAACCAACAGCCAACCTGCTCGCCCCTGATCTTCGCTGGAGAAAGATAACTGATGGCTGTGGAAATGCAGCAGCTGGTTCCTTGCAGGTGTCACAAGGCAAGATTGCTCACACCTATGGATTGGCTTTACTAGCATAAAACTTGCTTGTTTTTGTAATATAACCTGTTTTAGCTCTAAAAAAATATATGCCCACTGACTTTTGCAAATTATTCCAATTAATAAAAAAGTTACTATACTGTCATTAGACTGTCCTGTCTGTAACTAACTACAGTGCTTTGAAGTTGGTCATTCAATTTAGGGAGAAGCATAGTGATCAAATAACATCCACAAAATAATGATTTATGGAGCATTCAATATGAAATGATGTTAAGAATATATATTTTGAAAGTGTACTAAGTATAAGGATTTGGCTTTATTTTTCAATTATAAATAAATAATAAATGTTAAGTTGCAGGTTTTGCTTATCATAGAAAATAAATGTACTATAAATATTATTTATTAGTCCATTGAACTAGTAAAAGATAAATTGTAAGAAGCTAATTTGCTTCCACTACATTGCCACATTGTGTGTGAGTGAGTGTTAGAATCTACGAGGAGTTGATGACATGCTGGATCTTTGCAAACTTCGAAGAAAGTAAAACTTTCTAAACATCGAAAACCTTCGTCAAGCTTCTGTAGATGTGCAGTGGAGAGTATAATGAATGGTTGCATCACAGCCAAACATGGAGATATCAACGCCTTTGAATGGAAAATTCTACTAAAAGTAGCTGTTATGGCCCTGTCCGTCATGGGTAAAGCTCTCCCCACCAATCAGCACATCAACATGGAGTGCTGTTGCAAGAATGCAGCATCCATCATCAGGAGCCCCACCATCCAGGCCATGCTCTCTTCTTGCTGTTGCCATCAGGAGGGTGGTTTAAGAGCCTCAGGACCCACACCACTAGGTTTTAGGAACAATTATCAGCCTTAAACCATCAGTTTCTTGAACCAGAGGGATAACTTCACCCGACTTCACTCACCCCATCACTGAACTGTTCCCACAACCCATGTAGTCACTTTCAAGAACTCTTCACCTCATGTTCTCAATATTTATTGCCCATTTATTATTATTATTATTATTATTATTTTGTATTTTCACAGCTCATTTGCTTTTGCATATTGGTTGTATATCTGTCTTGTTATGTACAGCATTTCATTGATTCTATTGTGTTTCTTTGTATTTGCTGGGAATGCCCACAAGAAAATGAATCTCAGAGTTGTTTGCCGTGACATATATGTACTTTCATAATAAACTTACTTTGAACTTTGAACTTTGGTAGCTATGTGGGGAAAATAGGTTACAGAGTATTGAATTGCTCTGTGGGCCAGCATGGACTTGATAATACTTCCTCTGTGCCCTGAACATTCCCCTCATCCAATACCATTTCTTCTACATTGTAATACTATGAAAATATAAATCATTGGACAGCAAATTTGTGAACCTTTTCAACTGTTGTAATGTGGAATTTATTAATTAAAAAGAAATACAGCACTTAAACAGGCCATTCAGCCTGCTAAGTCCACACCAATCATCATGCACCTTTTACACTAATCCGACATAAATTCCCTTGTACCACAGGGTGAAATTTACATTGGCCATTTGATATACCAACCTACACATCTTTGGTATGTGGGAGGGAACCTGAGCTTTCAGAGCAAACACATGCATTCGCAGGGAGCGTGTGCAAACTCTACAGAGACAGCACCCGAGAGCAGGATTGAACCAAGCCTCTCATGCTGTGAGGCAGCAGCTCTGCTAGCAATATTACTGTGGTCCCCCAACCCATTATCAACTATACAATGAAAGAGAATGACACACAAAGAACTCTCACTTCAATAAAACTGCAGATGCTAGAAATCTGAAGTAGAAACAGCAATAGCTAGACTGATGAAGGATCATTTATTGATTTAACTAACTTAAATCTGTTTTTCTCTCCACTGATTGTCTTGCTGATCATTTCAATTAATTTCTGTTCTTATTAGAGGAAATACCTTGATTGATTCGTCTAGCCCTCATTGCCAATACCAATAAATAAAGAGCAAAAGCACCTTGATGTCAAATGTGGTCTGAGGAGCTGCAAAATCAGATTTACATTTTAATCAAGAAATGCAAATGAAGTTTAAGAAGCCTGTCATAGGTAGCAGGAAATGAACATCTATAAACAATGTGCTTTCGACTACTGGAACTTTTTTGTTAGCTAATTAAGATGTTTGGTAATTAACTATTGCATTCTACAAGACAGAAATGTTAACTCAATCCTGTGGTATTTTAATGGTGAAATATATACCTTTAAAGCAGAAAATTATAGGATGAAGAAAGCTGAGAAAAAATGAATTTAATTTAAGTGGAAATCTCCTAAAATATACTGTACTTCCCTTTTTTTTCTTGTTAATAAATTCCTCAAAGCTATTACCTCCAGGGAAGATGACATAAGGAAAACATTTGAAGAATGGAAAATATCCTTCACCCCTTGAAAGGTGAGACCTAACATGTAACTTTACCCTAAATCAACCACATGTCATCTTTTGATGAATGGCACTGTCACCAAAATTGAGAGGTATTTGCAGTACATTCAGCACTGCTCCAGTTGAAGAGGAGTGAGAAAATGTAAGAGAAAAGGAGCTAAAGTGAGCTAAATCATGATTTCTCATGATCTTTCATCATGCATCATTCTTTAACTGCAGCACATGATAATATGTATTGACTGTAGGCTCTCTTTAGCCGTGGTAAATGCCATAAATCTCATTCATCAGGATAATCCTGATGATGTCAACTGTCAAGTAAAATACGGCCTCCCCTAACCACCTCTCTCCAACACCAGCCCATCCTCCTGAGATAAAATCCATCATCCAGTGGCCTGCTTGACATATAGCATACATCTAAATGAAGTGCAGTTGAGTAATGGGTAGGTCTGGAATTCAAGCTCAGAAATCTGTAGGCAAGGAGCCAAACTCTAAAATGTTTCTAAATCTCCTTAGCCACCTTACATTTTACATGTAATCAAAATAACTCATAAATAAAACGGACTCTGAAATCATTAACTTGAAGTAAATATTATACAGAAAATTAGGCTTGTCTCATTGCCTTCACTGTCAATTATTTAAACAGTTTTAAACAACGTCTATTGCTATAGAAAGCTAGGCTAATGTTCATTATGAAATACTCAGCCAAAGGCAGTTAAGCTTACAGCTGCTCTCTTTCAAAGGCAGTAGCTACTTACGGGTGATATGGCAAAGAGTACCCGCAATACAGTACTGCAGAATTGTTGAATGGAAATTGGCAATATTCAGAGGGTTTTACAACATTTAACAAATGGATAAGTGTTAGTATATAAATTTAACTATATTTTAATTCATGTTTATACACATTGAAGCAATAAACCAGAAAAACACAGAGTATGAAAGAATCTTATTGTCAACAGGACTGTCTATCACGGCACAATCAGGTGAGCAGTTGAAGGTGTAAAAAATTATGAACGGTGCTCAAGTAAGTTACAGCTGGATGTGTCCAGTCTATCCATCAGAAAGACATGGTATAGAAGCAGGATAAACCATTTTGTCCTCGTGCTCCTCTGACACATAATAAGCTTGTAGATGATTATTGACCTCAGTGCAACTTTCCTCCAGATCTCTTGATTGACCATAGGACCATAAGATTTAGGAGCAGAATTAGGCCATTTGGCCCATCAAGTCTGCTCCACTATTTCAACATGGCTGATCCAATTTTCGTCTCAACCTCAAACTCCTGCTTTCTCCCCGTATCCTTTCATGCCCTGACCAATCAAGAATCTATCAACTTCTGCCTTAAATATACACAAAGACTTGGGCTCCACAGCTGTCTGTGACAAAGATTTCCACAGATTCACCACTCTCTGGCTAAATAAATCCCTCCTCAACTCCATTCTAGAAGGATGTTCCATACTGAGGCTGTCTCCTCTGGCCTTATACGCTCCCAGAATAGGAAACATCCTCTCCACATCCACGCTGTCAAGGTCTTTCACCATTTGATAGGTTTCAATTAGGTTACTGCTTATCCTTTTGGATCCTGGTGAATACAGGGTCACATGCTTTTCATATGACAAACCATTTAATCTGGAATCATTTTCATGAACCTGCTTTGAACCCTCTCCAGTTTCAGCACATTCTCTCTAAGATAAGGGACGCAAAACTGCTCACAATACTCCAAGTGAGACCTCACCAGAGCTTTATAAAGTCTCAACATTACATCCTTGTTTTTATATTCTAGTCCTCTTGAAATAATGCTAACATTGCATTTGCCTTCCTCACCACTGATTCAAACTGCAAATGAACCTTTAAGGAATCTTGCACAAGGACTCCCAAGTCCTTTTGCACCTCAGTTTTTTTTATATATTTTCTCTCAATTTAGAAAATAGTTAACACTTTCATTTCTTCTACAAATGTACATGACCATATACTTCCAGTCACTGTTTTCCATCTGCCATTTTTTTGCCTGTTCTCCGAATTTATCTAAGACCTTCTGTAGTCTCTCTACTACCTCAAAACTACCTCCCCTCCACCTATCTTTTTATAGTATGCAAATTTTACAACAAAGCCATAAATTCCAACATGCAAATCATTGACATATAAAGTAAAAAGAACTGGTCCCAAAACAGATTCCTGTGGAATACCACTAGTCTCCAGCAGGCAACTAGAAAAGGCTCTCTTTATTCCCGCTCTCTGCCTCCTGCCAATCAGCCACTGCTATATCCATGCTAGAATCTTTCATGTAATACCATGGGCTTGTAGATGTTAAACAGCCTCATGTGTGGTCTGTTGTTATAGGTCTTCTGAAAATCCAAGTACACAACGTCAACTGATTCTCCTTTGTCTATTTTGCTTGTTATTTCTTCAAATAATTCCAACAGATTTGTTAGGCAAGATTTTCCCTTGAGGAAGCCTTGCTGACAACGGCCTATTTTATCATGTGCCTCCAGTACTCTGCGACTTCATCCTTAACAATCAACTCCAACATCTTCCCAACCACTGAGGTCAGACTAACTGGGCTATAGTTTCCTTTCTTCTGCCTTTCTCCCTTCTTGAAGAGTGGAGTGATATTTGCAAATTACCCATTTTCCAGAACCATTCAAGAATCTAGTGATTCTTGAAATATCATTACTAATGCCTCCACAATCACTTCAGCCAGCTCTTTCAGAACCCTGTGGTGTATACCATCTACCTTCAGTCCTTTCAGTTTCCCAAGGTCTTTATCTCTGGTTATGGTATCTTCACCCACTTCATGACCGCTGATATCTGAAACTTTCACCATACTTCTAGTGTCTTTCACAGTAAAGATTGATAATCCTTGTCCCCCATTACTACCTCTCCAGCATCGTTTACCAGCGATCCGATATCCACTCTCACCTCTCTTTTACACTTCATATATCTGAAGAAACTTTTTTTTTATCCTCTTTTATATCATTGGCCAAATACTTTAGGATTTGAATGCCCTAACATCTAAAGATCTATCAGTCACTTTCTTAGATATTCTCTGTGACTGAATCACCCTAGTCTTCTTTGGTTGAGAATTCCAAAGATTCATTACACTTTGGGTGAAGAAATATTTTCCCATTTCTGTTCTAAACCACGACATCAGGAGCAATGTCAATCCCTCAACCATGTCAAACTTTATAAGAATTTTATGCACTTCACTGAGGTTACTTCTCATTCTTACACACTCAGCTGATCATCCCAGGAAACAATCTGGTGAACTTACACTGCACTTCCTCTATTAAAACTACATCTTTTCTCAGGTGGGAAGATCAGACCGATAAAGAGCATTTCAGATGCAGATACAACGGCACTCAACATAATTTTGTAATCTAGTCTCGGACTCAAATTTTAAACTTGTAATGAAGGCAAATGTATAATTTATTGTCCTAATTGCTTGCTGTACCTGGGATGTTGATTTTCAGTGACATTCTATAAATGTTAATACCTTTCAATCTTATGACATTTGAAATATGCTCTGCCTTTCTATATTTTTTCTATCGAAGTAGATGATTCCATATTCCTCCCATTATATTCCGTCTACCATTCAATTAATCAGTCTAGATCTCCCTTAAGGCCCTCTGCAGCTTCTTCCCAGCTCACACTGCCACCTAGCTATGCATCATTAGCAAACTTGGAAATATTACGGTTAACCCCTTGTCCAAATTACTTATGAGGATTAAACATCCTCGGCACCAATTACTGCAGGGTCTCACAGTTTGTAGCCTCCCAACTTCAAAATGACTCTTGTAATCTTGTTCTAGTTTCTACCTTTAAATAAATCCTCACAGCAAACGCTGTCATTCAGCTTTGTAATAACAGCAAACTTGAAAATATTATTCTTCATCTCCAAATTACAGATATAGATTGTGAACAGTTGGCTGCTATAAATAACACCACTCCAAGAGCATACTTAGCCATCTCGTCATCTCACTCTGCCTTACTGATCTTTGTTTAATCAAATTTTGTTCATGCAACTGTACTCTACGTGTGTCTCTAACCATCAGCTTCCATAAGCACATGGTACCTTGTAACATAGTTTGTTTAGCAGACTTGGATATAAGTATCAGCATTCCGGGAGTTATCTTCTGAATCACAATGTACGTGGTGAATAGCTAATAACCCATTATAGAGACTTGGAGAAAGCCTGTTATAGATAGCAATCAGAAACTATTCCCCGTGCCATCACCTTTTTCATATTCCCTCAGGCAGAACCTTATCAATTGTCTTTTGGAAGCTCAGGTATGTAACAACAATAGACACTTCTGTGTCTACTAAGTTAAAAGTCTCCTCAAAATAAGAATCAACACTGGAAGTCAGATATGTGCTCTTCTTCTAAAATTCATGCATAATCTCTTAGTAGGTGTTAGTTTACAAGATCTCAGTTATTCTGTCTCTTATGATAGATCCAAACAGCTTTCCACAAAATAGCATTAAACTGACAGGGTGTCACTTGCTTTTTCCCCCTGTCGTATTTGCATTTTTGCAATCACAAAAATCAAAAACTCCAGAACTGAAGAGTGTTTTGGAAAATTATGACAAATGCATAAGCAATTTCTTCACCAATTACTTTGCTGTCAAGAAGTGACTATTTGCTTTAGCTGCTTTAACTCTGGAGTTCTTTTTCAAAGGATTAAATCCATTAAGTTCCTCCCTTACATTAAGTGTCCTTGCTTTCCTTTTGCAGCATGAAAATGAATACAACAAATGCTTCATGAAGCAGAGATAATTGCCAAATCACAATTCTATTAATTTATTTGCAAGTGGTATTTATGTACCTCCCCAGATTTATCCAGAGTTTAGGTTGTTAAAAAAATGCTAACACCAAATTCTAAGTTATGTGCAGTACTGATACTATCAACATGGGTTTTGAAGCATTGAGATCAATTGGTAATTGGTAACCACAGAACTTGGTTATTGATCTGGAAAGACTATCTAAGAAATTTAAATTCCAGTAATTATGTCATTTATAATAATAAAAAAAGTTTGTATACAATAGCAAATTTTAAGGAGCATTTTGACAAGCATGTGAACAGGCAGTGAGAAAAGAGATCTGGATCACATGCATATGGATAGTATCAATGAGGACAGTTTATACAGACATTATGGTTTGTATTGACAATGTGGACTGTAGGACCAGTTCTTGTGCAGCATTTTTTTATACTCTGTGATTTATACATTAGCAATGTAAGCATAAAATCCCCACCAAGTTCACTATGTCCTTCAGGAAATAAGACCTGTCATCCTACAGGGTTCAGCCTACACAGTATGTGACTCACCACAATGTTGTTGATTCATAGTTGCCATCTGAATGGACTAGAATACTATGTAGAAAGTTAGAAATCAATAACAATAGAGTGTGAACCTTCATTGTTAAAGGATTACCTTGATAGAGATACTTACTATAGAGAGTGCAATGAAAACTCACTTGACTAGATCCTGGATAGCAGGTTCATTACTCAGAAGAGAGTAAGTAGGCTAGTCTTCCATTCTTAAACACTTAGAAGAGAAAGAAACATATAAAATTCTTACAACACACACAAAATGCTGGTGGAACACAGCAGGCCAGGCAGCATCTAAAGGGAGAAGCACTGTCGACGTTTCGGGCCGAGACCCTTCGCCAGGACTAACTGAAAGGAAAGATAGTAAGAGACTTGAAAGTAGTGGGGGAGGGGGAAATGCAAAATGATAGGAGAAGTCCGGAGGGGGTGGGATGAAGCTAAGAGCTGGAAAGGTGATTGGCGAAAGTGATACAGAGCTGGAGAAGGGAAAGGATCATGGGACGGGAGGCCTCGGGAGAAAGAAAGGGGGAGGGAGGGGAGCACCAGAGGGAGATGGAGAACAGGCAAACAACTAAATATGTCAGGGATGGGGTAAGAAGGGGAGGAGGGGCATTAACGGAAGTTAGAGAAATCAATGTTCCTGCCATCAGGTTGGAGGCTACCCAGCCAGTATATAAGGTCTTGTTCCTCCAACCTGAGTTTGGCTTCATTTTGACAGTAGAGGAGGCCATGGATAGACATATCCATTTCTGCATACCTTGACATTGTCTTATCCCCCCTTGTTTAATCTCTTCCCACCTATGTTCGTGACACTTCTCATGCTTTGAATTTTTTCAATGATTTTAAGTTCCCTGGCCCCCACCGCCTTATTTTCACCATGGACGTACAGTCCCTATATACCTCCATCCTCCACTCGGACTGTCTTGAAGCTCTTCGCTTCTTTTTGGATTCCAGACCTAACCAATTCCCCTCTACCACCGCTCTCCTCCGTCTAGTGGAATTAGTTCTTACTCTCAATAATTTCTCCTTTGATTCCTCCCACTTCCTCCAAACCAAGGGTGTAGCCATGGGCACCCGCATGGGTCCCAGTTATGTCTGCCTTTTTGTTGGCTTTGTGGAACAGTCCATGTTCCAAGTCTATACAGGTATCCATCCCCCTCTTTTCCTTTGCTACATCGACGACTGCATTGGCGCTGCCTCCTGAATGCATGCTGAGATCGTTGACTTCATTAACTTTACCTCCAACTTTCACCCTGTCCTCAAATTTACCTGGTCCATTTCTGACATCTCCCTCCCCTTTTTTGATCTTTCTGTCTCCATCTCTGGAGACGGTTTATCTACTGAAATCTACTATAAGCCTACAGACTCTCACAGCTACCTGGACTATTCCTCTTCCCACCCTGTCTCTTGCAAAAATGCTATCCCCTTCTCACAATTCCTCCTTCTCCACCGCATCTGCTCTCAGCATGAGGTTTTTCTTTCCAGGACGAAGGAGATGTCTTTCTTTTTTAAACAAAGGGGCTTCCCTTCTTCCAGCATCAACTCTGCTATAAAACGCATCTCTCCCATTTCCCGCACATCTGCCCTCACCCCATCCGCCCGCCACCCCACTTGGGATAGGGTTCCCCTTGTCCTCACCTTCTACCCCACCAGCCTCCAGGTCCGACATATAATTCTCTGTAACTTCCGCCACCTCCAACGGGATCCCACTACCAAGCACATCTTTCCCTCTCCCCAACTCTTTCTGCTTTCCGCAGGGATCGCTCCCTACATGACTCCGTTGTCCACTCGTCCCCCCCCATCCCTTCCCACTGAGCTCCCTCCTGGCACTTATCTTTGCAAGCGGAACAAGTGCTACACCTGCCCTTACACTTCCTCCCTCACCACCATTCAGGGCCCCAGACAGTCCTTCCAGGTGAGGTGACACTTCACCTGTGAGTCGGCTGGTGTGGTATACTGCGTCCGGTGCTCCCGGGTGTGGTCTTTTATATATTGGTGAGACCCGATGCTGACTAGGAAACCATTTCGCTGAACACCTACGCTCGGTCCGCCAGAAAAAGCAGGATCTCCCAGTGGCCACACATTTTAATTCCACGTCCCATTCCCATTCTGATATGTCTATCCATGGCCTCCTCTACTGTCAAAATGAATCCAAATTCAGGTTGGAGGAACAACACCTTATATACCGGCTGGGTAGCCTCCAACCTAATGGCATGAACATTGACTTCTATAACATCCGTTAATGCCCCTCCTCCCCTTCTTACCCCATCCCTGACATATATAGTTGTTTGCCAGTTGTCCCTCTGGTGCTCCCCCCTCTCCTTTCTTTCTCCCGAAGCCTCCCGTCCCATGATCCTTTCCCTTCTCCAGCTCTGTATCACTTTCACCAATCACCTTTCCAGCCCTTAGCTTCATCCCACCCCCTCCGGTCTTCACCTATTATTTCACATTTCCCCCTCCCCCCACTACTTTCAAATCTCTTACTGTCTTTCCTTTTGGTTAGTCCTGACGAAGGGTCTCGTCCCAAGACGCCGACAGTACTTCTCCTCATAGATGCTGCCTGGCCTGCTGTGTTCCACCAGCATTTTGTGTGTGTTGTATGAATTTTCAGCTTCTGCAGATTTCCTCGTGTTTGCTATACAAATTCCTTAGAGGGTTCATCAGGATAGGTGGGGAAGGATATTTCATTGAGTAAGAAATCTAGAACAAGGGGATTACTGTCTCAACATACAGGGTAGGCAATTTAGGACTGAAATGAGGGCTGATTTCTTGATGTAGAACCTTTGGAATTCTCAAAGTCAAAGAGAGAGTGGAGTTTATTGTCAAATGCGCAAGTACATGTACTGTATGTTGACAAATTTACCTGCAGCAGCATCACAGGCACATCGCTTTAGGTGCACAACAGTCAGAACCAAAAACTTAAACATTCTCTGAAGATAATGGAGGACCAGTCATCGACTCTATTCAAAACTAAGACCCATAGCTTTTTAGATATTAGAAAGGTCAAGGAATATGAGGATAGAATAGAAAAAGAATGCTCAGATAGAAGGTCAGCAGTGATGGTATTGAGTGATGAAACAGGCTTAAGGGGCCAATTGGCCTTCACCTGCTCCATTTCTTATGTTCATTGACATGTATCATTGGGTTTGCTGACAGCTCAAATGCTACATTCTGCCTGAATTGCACACAATATTCAGAAGTATTATGCATTCCTATACCTCAGGCAAAGCCCTTTACTCATATTGCCCACAGTTCAGGTAATGTCCAGACTTATTCCCCTACTTGTACAATGTAATGTCACTAAAAGATGTTTATTTTATTGTTTTATGTAGCATGTATATATCTTGACATTTCCTCCAAAAGCAGTATATCTGAATTTTAACAAAGAGCAACTCTCAGAAGTCAGATTAAGCAGCATCAATGGAGGGAAATGTTCTGCAACATTTCAGGCCGACACCTTTCATCAGGATTGGAAATAAAGAGGAGAGATGGTCAGTATTGAATGTTAAGGGAGAGGTAGGTGAATCCAGGTGAGTAGGCAGGGAAGGGGGGGGGGGGAGTGGGAATCATGTAAGAAGTCAGGAAGTGATAGGTGGAAGAAGATGCAATTTGATAGGACTGTGGAATAAAGGTCAGGAGGTGAAGAGGCAGATCAAGAGAGCGGTAGAGGAGAAAGAAAGGTGATGTGACCTGTTGGGTAAGAGAAAACAAAGCAGACAGAAGGGAGTGGGTATCAGAAGGTGGAGACATCAATGTTTGTGCTCTCAGATTAGAGACTAGCAAGGTGGAATTTGATGCACTATTCTAATCTACGAGGGGTGACTGATAAATTTGTGGCCTAAGGTAGGAGATAAGTTACTAACTTCACACTTTCTCCATGATGACTCAAAGTGTTGAACTGCATGTGCATGTAACGAGAGCTGTATAACTCATCTCCTTCTACCTTAGGCCACAAACTTATCAATCACCCCTGCTGTGGACACTTTCTGGAGGTCCAAGATCCGTATGCTCCACGACCGCTGGACTAAGTGTGTAAATGTAGGAAGGGACTATGTTGAAAAATAAATGTGCTAGGTTTTCTAAAATTGACTCCTTCTACCTTAGACCACAAACTTATCAATCACCCCTTGTATTTCCAGCCTTAACTTTGCAGAAAAACAGACTGTGAGTGGGAAGTGGAATTAAAATGGTTGACATCTGGGAGATACTGACTGACAAAGCAGCTGGAGTGAAGGTGCTCAACAAAGTGATCTGTGAGTCTGCATCAGGTCTCAGCAATCTAGAGGAGGATGTGCCAGGAGCACTGGATACAATAAATAACACCAAATGATTCACAGACGAAGGACTGCCTCACTTGGAAGAATTGTTTGGGACCTTGAATGGTGGTGAGGGAGGAAGCGTAGGAGCAGGTGTAACAGTTTGTGTGATTTTATTCATTTAGAGATGCAGTGCAGAGTAGGCCCCTCCTGGCTCTTTGAGCCACACCACCGCAGCACCATAGCAACCCCCAACAACTGCGATTTAACCCTAACACAATCATGGGACAATCTACTATGAGCAATTAACCTACCCGATACATCTTCGGGCAGTGGGAGAATCTAGATGACCCAGAAAAAACCCCACACATTCCATGGGGAGGTCGTACTGAGATCACTTACAGAGAAAACTAATATTGAACCCTGAAATCCAACGTCCTGAGCTACCATAGCATCACTCTAACCACTACGCTACTGTGGCGCTAAGTGTCTGGAAGACAGACAGACAGACAGACATACTTTATTGATCCCGAGGGAAATGGGGTTTTGTTACAGTCGCACCAACCAAGAATAATGTAGAAATATAGCAATATAAAACCACAAATAATTAAATAATAATAAGTAAATTATTCCAAGTAGAAATAAGTCTAGGACCAGTCTATTGGCTCAGGGTGTCTGACACTCCAAAGGAGGAGTTGTAAAGTTTGATAGCCACAGGCAGGAATGATTTCCTATGACGCTCAGTGTTACATCTCGGTGGAATGAGTCTCTGATGAATGTACTCCTGTGCCTAACCAGTACATTATGGAGTGGATGGGAGACATTGTCCAAGATGGCATGCAACTTGGACAGCATCCTCTTTTCAGACACCACCTTCAGAGAGTCCAGTGAATATTGGATTCTTAAGGGAATAGTGGGGAGGGAGGAGTGGACAAAAGACTCATAAAATGAGAGAACAACTCTGCAGAAAGCAAAGCGGGAGGAGAGGGAAAGATGTTTCTGGAGTGGGATCCCAATGGAGATAGTAAAAATTTTGGAGAATTACATGTTAGATGTCGATGCTTGTGGGGTCATAGGTAAGTACAGGGATAATCTGTTATGTCTGAGGGGGAATAGGGTGAGGGCAGATGTGCAGGAAATAGAAGAGATGCAGGTGAGGATGTCCAGTATTGCAGTGGGGAGGGGGAGGGAAACCCCTTTTTCTGAATAAAGAGGATATCTTGAATATTCAGGAATAGCAAGTCTTATGAGAACTGATGTGATGAATTATGAGGAACTGAGAGAAGGGAATAGCATTATTGGAAGGAAGGAAGGAAGGAAGGAAGGAAGGAAGTGTAGTCTTGGTAACTATAGGAATCAATGGCTTTGTAAAAGATGTCAGTGGATATTCTGTCTTCCAAGATGAAGAATCTGAGGAGAAGAGTTCTAAAACACTACCCAAATCCTTTTATTTCTTGCTTACCGGACTAGTTCATGTGCATTATCCATAAAGGTAAAATATAGGCTTTTTTGCACCAATAGTTCTAAGTCATCACTGTAGTTCCCTTCTTAATGCCCAAGAATGGAAAAGGCTATAGAAAGTTGTGGATATAGACTAGTCAATCACAGGCAAAGCTGTTCCCACCAGTGTGTCTACTTACTGTACATGAAGCTCTGCCTCAAGGAAGCAGCATCCATCATCAATGACACCCACCATCCAACCCATGTCTTCTTCTCACTATTCGGGGAGGAGATAGACACCACCAGGTTCAGGAACACTGATTATCCTCCAACCATCCAGCTCCTGGACTGGTATGGCTAATTTCATTCACCACTGCTCTGAACTGATTCTACGATCTATAGACTCACTCTCAAGGACTCTTTACAACTCATATTCTCAGTATTATTTTTATCTGCAGTTTTCTTTCTTTTATACATTGGTGTTTGTCAGTCTTCGTTTGTGTAGACTTTCGTAAAATTCTATTTTTTTCCTGTAAATGCCTGCAAGAAATTGAATCTCAGGGTAATACGTGTTAATATATACTGTATACACTTTGAGAATAAATTTACTTTGAACTTCGAATTAAAATGCTGGGAATTTACATCCAGTTCCAGAGATTTGAGCAAATAAAAACTAACCTGATAACCAGTGCACTGGTTAGGGAATAGGCAACTTGGGTAGAAATATTAAACCCAGGTACCACCTCTCAGGAAGTACAATATTCTGAAGCACAGTACAAAAAAATATCCTGTTGCCTAGCCCTCATCAACTAACATTAAAAGTTGCCCTCTTCTCATGGCTACCATCAAGGAGGAAGTACAGGAGCCTGAAGACACACACTCAACGTTTCAGGAACAGCTTCTGCACCTCCACCATCACATATCTGAATGAACGATGAACCCTTGAACACTACCTCAGCATTTTCCACTATTTATTTAATTTAATTTTTATATATACAGTACTTATTGTACTTCATAGTTTTATTATTATGTTGCAATATACTGCTACCACAAAGCAACAAATTTCATAACATATGCCAATGATAGTAAACCAATTCTGATTTTGACTACCTAGCCACGTTGCCTTCAGAGGTTTACCATCCTACAATTCCTACATTACACCAGGAAGGAAAATTCATCTGCATTTCTTTCATTTTGTAAGTTTATAGAAATCATTATATGAATCCAAATGTTTACTTTCTTAAAAAAATTAGTTTGTTCATGAAGTCAAATCATTTTCTGAGAGAATGGAAAAAAAATCAAACTAGGGTAATTTTTGGAAAGCTTATATTGAAATTTTAAGTATATGGTAGGGAGATGATCAGGATCCAGATGTTTTCTGAATTGCTTTGTAAAAGATACATAATGTGGATTGCATAATGAATAAATTAAGGAAGCCATTGAGAATATGTAACAAAGAGAAAAGATACAGGCTTTAATTTTGCATTTTTTAATTGATTTTTACTGCATTTTCTTCAACACTACAAACAAAAAAAAACCCAAAAAAGAAAATAGGAAATTAATACAGTGCAAGATAAACATACAATAGTAATATAAAACAAAATAAAATAATTGGAAAAGCACTCAAGTTGAAGTCGTGTAAAGTTAGTGTCCACCCCCAACCCCACAAAAAAACTCCACACCAACCAAAACAAAATGTAAAAAATATAAATCAGAACATTCAAACCCCCAAAACTATAAATACAATTGAAAACAGAAGATAATAATGCCCACTACCAAAAAAAAGCTGAAAGCAAGGGACTGAAAAAAAAACTTAATTAGAAGGAAAGTTATGAAGATACTCAAACCTTCTGAAACTTTATATCCGAATTAAGAATTGAATAATGAATTTTTGAAGGTCTAAACAGGACATGATATCGTTAAGCCATTGAGCATGCGTGGATGGGGCAACATCTCTCCATCTAAGAAGAATTAGACGACTAGCCAGGAGAGAAGCAAAAGATAATATTTGACATTTAGTCGAACTCAAGCATATATCTGTCTCAGCCAAGAAACCAAACAGAGCAATTAAAGTGTTAGGTTCTAAGTGGCGATTCAGAATACAGGATAAGGTTCTAAAAACATCTCTCCAAAATTTCTCTAGAGTAGGACAGGTCCAATACATATGATATGATATACATATGATATATATATCACCAGTTTTGCATTTATCACAAAGTGGACTAATATTAGAATAAAATCGAGATAGTTTAGATTTGGAGATATGGGCCCTATGAACAATCTTAAACTGTAAAAGACAGTGGCGAGCACAAAGAGAAGTTGAATAAACCAATTTGAGAATCAAGTCCCAAACCTCATCAGATAAAGGGATATTTAAGTCATGCTCCCAAGCCATTCAGATTTTATCTACAGGGGCACACCGTGAGGATACTAATTTATCATGAATAAAAGATATTAAGCCTTTACCCAATGGACTAATAGAAAAAAAATAAGTCCATAGCATTTTTCTCGGGCATTTCAGGGAAGTTGGGAAATAAAGGATTGATAAAAGGTCTAAATTGGAGATATCTAAAGAAATGGGCATTAGGTAGATTGAACTTAGCAGAGAGCTGTTGAAAGGATGTGAAGCGATTATCGATAAAAAGATCTTCAAAATACCTAATGCCCTTTCTATACCAATCATAAAATGTTGAATCATACATAGTAGGTAGAAAAAGATGATTATGTAAAATAGGACTAGAAAGGGAAAAACCATAAACACCATAAAATTTCCTAAACTGGGCCCATATTCGCAAAGTATATCTAACAAGAAGATTAACAATTAGTCTAGACAAACTACTAGGGATTGCAGAACCAAGAAGTGCAGAAATAGATAGATCTTTAGTGGAATTCAGCTCCATTGCAACCCAATTTAGGCGATCAGTCTGGCTATGAAAAAAAGACCAGATGATAAGACAACAAATGTTAGCTGCCCAGTAGTATAGACGAATAATTTTGCATTTTAATGAGACCCAATCATTTGGATGTTCATTGATATTACATTGGTAAAATAGACAATAATTTTGGGATTTCCATGTGAAATCCAGCATGATTCAGCTATCCTCCACAGGCTGGGCTGTCCACTACCCTCTCTAATACAATCAAGCAAAGGCAGTTGAACTGACACCAACCTGTGATATTTATACTCTGTAAAATGGGGTGGCACAGAGGAACAGCAAGTTGGGATGCTGCTTCACAGCTCCAGGAATTCGAGTTCAAACCCGACCTCTGATGTTGTCTGTTTGGAGCTTACATATTTCCACTTTATCTCTGTGGATTTCTTCCCATTTCAAACATAGAGTCATATATCTAGTCCATGCCAAACCACTTAAATGCCTATTCCCGTCGATCTGCACTGGGACCACAGCCCTCCATCCCCCTATTATCCACGTACGTTGAAATTGAGCTTGCATGCACCACTTGTGCTGGCAACTTGTTCCACACACTCACAACCCTCTGACTGAAGAGGCTTCTCCTCATGCTCCCCTTAAACTTTTTTTCCTTTCTCCATTAACCCATGACCTCTGATTATAGTCCTAACCTACCTCAGTGGAAACAGCCTGCTTGTTTTACCCTATCTATGCCCCTCATAATTTTGTATACCTCTATCAAATCTGCTCTCAATCTTTCCATGTTCCCAGGAATAAAGTCCTAAACTATTCAATCTTTCCTTATAACTCAGATCCTCCATAACTGGCAACATCCTTGTAAATTTCCTCTGTATTCTTTCAACATTATTTATGTGGGTTGGTAAGTTAACTGGCCAATTTAAATTGCCCCAGGTGTGTAGGTGAGTCGGGCTTCTGGGAGTTTTGAAGATAAAATAAAATGAGATCAGTGTAGCTGACTGCTCAATGAATGATGTGGACTAAATGCACTGAAGAACCTATTCCTCATTGTATAACTTCATGACTATAATATCTTTAAAATGGAATTGTTTGTTGGATCAGGTCAAATACTAAGCCATAGTTACTGGTCAGCAAATTATCTACACCTAAAAAATAGACATAGGTTTCTTCAGATAAATATTAGCAATATATTGAATGCTTGGTTTTATAGTGACTAGTAGGGTACCGCAAGGCTCAGTGCTGGGACCCCAGTTGTTTACAATATATATTAATGATTTAGACGAGGGAATTAAATGCAGCATCTCCAAGTTTGCGGATGACACGAAGCTGGGCGGCAGTGTTAGCTGTGAGGAGGATGCTAAGAGGATGCAGGGTGACTTGGATAGGTTAGGTGAGTGGGCAAATTCATGGCAGATGCAATTTAATGTGGATAAATGTGAGGTTATCCACTTTGGTTGCAAGACAGGAAAACAGATTATTATCTGAACAGTGGCTGATTAGGAAAAGGGGAGGTGCAACGAGACCTGGGTGTCATTGTACACCAGTCCTTGAAGGTGGGCATGCAGGTACAGCAGGCGGTGAAAAAGGCAAATGGTATGTTGGCATTCATAGCAAAAGGATTTGAGTACAGGAGCAGGGAGGTTCTACTGCAGTTGTACAAGGCCTTGGTGAGACTGCACCTAGAGTATTGTGTGCAGTTTTGGTCCCCTAATCTGAGGAAAGACATTCTTGCCATAGAGGGAGTACAGAGAAGGTTCACCAGATTGATTCCTGGGATAGCAGGACATTCATATGAAGAAAGACTGGATCGACTAGGCTTATACTTACTGGAATTTAGAAGACTCAGGGGGGATCTTATTGAAACGTATAAAATTCTAAAGGGATTGGACAGGCTAGATGTAGGAAGATTGCTTCCGATGTTGGGGAAGTCCAGAACGAGGGGTCACAGTTTAAGGATAAAGGGAAAGCCTTTTAGGACCGAGATGAGGAAAAACTTCTTCACACAGGGAGTGGTGAATCTGTGGAATTCTCTACCACAGGAATCAGGTGAGGCCGGTTCATTGGCTATATCTAAGAGGAAGTTAGATATGGCCCTTGTGGCTAAAGGGATCGGGGGTATGAAGAGAAAGCAGGTACAGGGTTCTGAGTTGGATGATCAGCCATGATCATACTGAATGGCGGTGCAGGCTCGAAGGGCCGAATGTCCTACTCCTGCAACTATTTTCTATGTTTCTATAGCACGTACTGTACTTGCCAGGTAATCAAATACTGTTTGCCACGTTAAGTGGGGAATGGAGCCACAGTGTTTTGGTGGTGCATCTCTCTACCATCCCTGGCATTCCTTTGTATTGTCCAATGGTGGCTTGCCATTTCTTCAGTTCTGCCCCAGGACCAGTTTAAGTTTTTTCTCAACGTTGCGTTCCCTCATTGTTGACACAGGTTATCCTCTGCTGCTCTTCCCCTATCAGCCTGCCTGCTTCCTTGGTACCGCCATTCATCGGCTTCCCGTTCTAATGTGATGGTTATTAAGTGCATTGATACATAAAGTATCAGATATTATATTATAGAATGAAAACAAATAATAAATGTTTCAACTTCCCCTTCATACGTGCGCCACATTTTTTATTTATTTTAAAATAGGAAATGCAGATTGTGTATTTTCCTTCCTTGTTTGCTCTCTTTCTGATTGGCTACTCAGCCAGCTTGATGACATCATCACTGTTGGCCATCCAGAACTTCTTTTTTACTGATAGATGGTAGCAAAAGACAATGGAAGAATTAAGTTTTCAACATAGAAGCTGTTAGATTTTCATGGGCTGCTTTTTCATGTTCAGAAGGGATCACTGTCTTAACCATAAAAAATGAACCATTTTAGTTTATCTGTGCAAAGTTGTACATTAGTATTGTTGTCACTATTGCTTGTCACCTTTTAGAAGCATTGCTAACAATGATCCAGTGTATCCCTGTTGCCTTCACATTTTGTTTTATCAGTGCTTGGTAATAAGAAGAAGGCAGTAATGGACTTCTCATTCATTGGTGTTAGGTTTCAATTGGAGCCTCTTGCTGGAGAACAGCAGAAAACAAGTGTAAATTAGTTTAAGACCATTATAGATTTGTATTCAATTGATTGTGCTTTACAGCTCCCAAATGACCTCCATCTATCTTCCTAAGCTGCAGAGGTGCGTAATTGAACCGATGAAAGGATTGAATAATGAGGTTCCAAATGGCAGTTCCACTGCATTTGCTAATTGAATTACACTATTCTACATTCAGAATACCAAACAAATCATGCAGAACCCAGTTGCTTAATGTGATGCCTGTAAATAACCCAGGTTTAAAAGCCCAAGCAGAATGAAGATTTTCTTTTCTGAGACACCAGCATATACTTTGGGTCTGATCTAAGATGAAACAAGAATAATGTCCCTGGAGCACTGAGCAAATTTTAAAGGTTAAGTTTTGAGAATAGATTAACTAAACATGATTTGCATCCAACAGATTCTGATATTTGCACTCTGCAATTTCCTGGTCAAAACTCAGTTCTCCAGTAATCTTGATCAGTTCCTTATTGTGGTCATCTGGGCATTTGTAACAAAACGTCCTTAATCCAGCAAACAGCATATAAGGGAAGGCAATGACAATGCCATACAGTACTATGGAGACGGTATTCATTGGTCTTAGTAATGATATGGGTTCTTGGTCAGAGTGATGCAGTTTTGAGAAGAATTCACAGGATCGGATGTGACACCGTTTATCGAATTGTTCAATATGATTTGCTTGTCTTCACTTGGTGAGTGGCCATGATACTGGTATTATAATGTAGCCTTCTACATAAAGGGAAAAGAAGAACAAAAATCTGTACACATGGCGAGAGGAGAAAGTTAGAGGCATTAGAACAGACAGGTAGTCAGGAACAGATCGTCCAATCAGAACTAGCAAAAGCATTTGTTTTTAAGACTGCTCTAATTCCAGCATTGGGACTGTAAGTTGCCCAGACCATCTGCCGGAGTGTAACTTGGAGCCTATGAAGGTCACATTGGCTATAAATTCTTCTGTCAGTGCATCCTTACAAAATTGCTGTGGGCATCATAAACAACTTCAGTTTACTATGCACACAGCCAATACATCATTTGTGGAGCATCAATAGTTTGTTAGCTTCCTCGAAGGGGAAAGTGAGCAGAGAGAAAGAGCTGTAAGATTTACAAGCCTCATTCCCACAGGTATAGGGCATTTGGCTTCACAAAGTCGGCGTCACATCCCTATACTATTTCTGAGATGTGATAGATACTTTGAAATCAAGAGGAGCCAATGTAAACCTGTAAACAAAGATTGGTGAATGGGACTTGGTGTGATTCAAGACATTGTAACCAAGAGGAGGAGGAAGAGTGGCTGGGGATTCAAATGAGAAGGCCCATGTAGTGTTACATTTTACTGTTCATTCTAGTTTTAATGTGATCCACTAAAGGGTAGTTTAGATGTCACTTGTTATTTTTGATCCTGCACCACCCCTTGCCCCCTTCCCCATTCTAATCGATAGCCTGATTATGATGCCATAGCTGGGCTGGTGGCTGATGTATCCATTCATTAAATGTTGGTGGAGAGCCCTCTTGACAACATCGCCTTCTTCTGTGTCCTGCCTTAAAACAGACAACAACTTGGAGCTCAGGATTTAAAAAGACTTTGTCCTTAAATTTTGTCACTGACAGGCATGAATGAACCCACCAAAGCAGTTTATCACTGTGAGTGCTTTAGTCCCATTGCTTAATGCTCTTAGGGCAGCCAGAGGACTCTGAGCAGGATCTTTGGGAGGTAACTGTGCAATCCTTTATAGAGAATAGAGATAGAGAACCTAACATGACAGAAAAATATAACTTAAAAAGCACTTCATGGATGTAAAGTTCTGGTAAAAGTTAAAGTCCAGTGCTGTTCATTTGACTGAATCTTTTAGTATTGCACTCGCCCCAGGGTAGTTAACTGATACACACCAGATGTGTCCAGGTTCACTCTTCATTCTACACTGAGTTAATTGGAGCAGCAACTGTACTTTTGTGATTGGCCTTACCAATGCCAGACCAAAGAAAGAGAGAAAAAAACATGCTTCTTATGACTATCCATTAACTTTCAATCAAACATGTATTTGTGATTATTAGGCAAGAGCAGCTTGGCCTTGGGTGCAAGCAATTCTCCTCCCCCATCAAGTACCGTTCCAACATTTAAGATCTGGGATTAATCACCATGCTTCTGGCCTCTTTGATGAATCATTGGGTGGATGGATTTCAAAACTTAAATATCCCCCTCCACCTAACAGTCACCTCCCCTCCCTTTCTTCTGGCTCTGACTATTAAACTGGCAAAGACCTCAGCTCCACATCAGATATAATTGGAAAATCGTATCATAGCAGATTCCTGCAGTGTGTCTGTCATCATTAAACGTCAGTCCTGTTTTCCCACTGTTGTGGAAAGTGCTGTATTTTGTACTCTGATTGTGGCAAAGATTACATCAAGAATCTACATTTACATCGACTGCTTATTCCCCTCCATAAATGCTGCTTGTACTGCTGAGTTCCTCCAGCAATTTGTGTGTGTTGCTACAGTTACCTGGTATTAGAGTAAACAGGGGGGGATTCCAAAGTGCTTGGCTTTCTTCACTCCCTCCTTGCAACTTATAGTTTGAACAGAATCTGAAGCAAATGTAAAGAACCTCTTAGCAATCTGAAGATATAAGTGAGAGTAAGTATACAGAACAATGTAAAATCAGTGTGCCGTGTCTCCATAATAAAATGTCCTATGAACATAATCTGCTAATTAACACTACATCACTATAAAAGTTTTGCTGGCTTCCCACCACTAACGGACAACTTGCGATGTTATACATCAGCTGCATTTTGTAAATCTCATTGAGCATTAATAAGGTGTTAAGAACCTGCACCATTGACAGAGAGAATATGACTTTGAATACTTACACTGTATCATGACTTAAAGGTTGGCAAGAATAATTTACAGGACCAAATCTGTGCATATGAGGGACCAGAGGAATGTTCAACGCATTAGAGGTTGTCATTTCATACAATGTAGGTTTATTGTCATTGTGATTCAGAATAGTGAAAGTGATGCTTTCTAGAGTAGGCAATTGTTTTTTGTGCAGGGCTGCTTAAAAGATTCCACTGGAAGCTTTGACCCAGCAAAGGTTTCAGAAATGAGTAATGATGGTATGGTAATTTAAGTTGAAATAAATTCAACCACAAGTTTAGAAGATTTCCTCAGGCTACAGGCATTGAAGATGTATGTTAAAATGAGACAAGTCATTTTGAGAAATGTCAAGCTTCAGTACTTAGTTAAAACAGCGTTGAACACACAGGAAGGAAAATCATTACTGTACTATCATTACTGAACACTTCTTGCCTTCTTTAACTTTAAGCATCGATGATCAACTTTATTTGCCATACTCATTTAAATATATTAGGAAGTTACAGTGGTATGCTGGTGCTACACCACAGAATTGTGGTCAACGCAACACTATTACAGGTTAGGGCGTTCAGGAGTTCGGGGTTCAATTTCAAGTTTGTACATTCTTGTTATGTTTTATAACTCCAAAAGATAAAACTAATTGAAAGAAAAGCACAAGAGAACCAGGGGTAAGCGTGTGTAGTCCAGTTTCATTTTTTTACTTTAGCAAGACATGCATCTCTGAGGTAGTGGTGTAAAGAAGTATGGCATTCACATACTACTATGTATAACTTATAATGAACTACGTAAACAACAAAGAATGTTTAACTAAATGATATATTTACAATATTACTGAAATATTAAATACACAAGACTGCTCCCTGCTTAGCTATAAGCTCCAGCACAATACAGAATGCATCTTAAATCATATATATAAAATACAACAACTATATAGACATCCATAGCATATAAATTTTAAATGATCCCATTCAAGCCTAAAGATTTAATCACTGTGAAGTATTTCTTTCTCTTGTGGGATAAAGTCTCACGTGACAAGTGGAGTCATTCTGCCTGGCAGGTGAGTCTTGTGGCTGTAAAACAATCTCAAGTTCTGAGGCCTCCTCTGCGGTAGTTGTAGGAGTTGACTCTGGAACTGCAGGAAATGGTTCTGACAGATCTGAACACATTTCTTCTCCAAAAATTGACTCTGCTTTTCTCAACTGATGGATGTGTCATCTCTAGATGACATTGGATGCATTCTCCACTGTGTAGGAGAGTGGTCCAGTTCTGTACACACCTTTGATCATCTCTTTAGTCTGTTATCGGGACTGCTTGTCCAGGAGTGAAGCCGTAAACCTTCTTGTTTGAGGGGCCCACAATTCTTTTCAGTTGTTTGTCCTTCATACTCTCTGTGATTGGGTTTGAGGAGATTTATGCATGAGCGCAATGGACAACCAAGGAACAGCATAGCTGGTGAATTTTTGGTTGTGGAGTGTGCTGCTTTCTGATATGCAAGGAGGAAATTGGCGAGCTTCTGATTGTGTCAGTGTAGTATGTTCTGCTGACATTGCTTGCAGTGTGCTCTTTAGACTCTGAACAAACCTTTCCACCAAGTCATTTGTAGCTGGATGGTACAGTGAAGATGCAATATGTCTTATTCCATTCATTTACCGGAATGACTGAAACTGTTCCACAACAAACTGTGGTCCATTGTCACTGACACATCAGTCCTTGAGAAGAGACTTCTCAACACATTAGTAGTATGAGAAGCTGTAGTGGAGACTAGTGGGAATACCTCTGGCCACTTTGTACCTGCATCCACTTCCACCAAGAAATGTGTGCCATCAAAATCAGCATGATCCTTCTGCAGGTCATTCCCAGGGATGGAGGGCTGCTGCTCTTGGCATCATCTGGATGGGTTAGCATCCTGAACAGTGCACGGTGAGCTACTGGATCTGCTGATCTATTGCAGGCTGTCAGACAAACCTTTGATCTAACACTTTAATTCTGACCACACCTAAATGTAGCTCCTGCAACACTTTAGCTCTCAGCTTGGGTGATACAATTCTCAATACCCACATAAACCAACTTCCATCTAGGACAAGTTCATCCCAGTGCTGGTAAAAATGAAGGAACTGGAACTTTTGCTGCACATTCCAAACATTTTGTGTGGCCATGTAGACCTGAGATCATGTGGTTTTTGTCTGGTTTCCCTTTGGATCATTTCTGCATTAATAAGAAGACTTCCCATTTGTATTAGGGAGACTATGTCAAGAGGAGTATCCTCCTTTGTAAATTTTTCATGTATTTCCTTTTCCAAGGGTAAACAGAACTATCCATCAGTACTTCCATGATTAGCTGTCTTCTTGAATTTCATCTTGTAATAATGTTCACCAAGAACTGGAGCCCCTCTCTGCATATATGTTACTGCTGTCAGTGGAACAACATTCTGTGGATTGAAAATGGAAAACTTGTGGTTGATGATCAGTAATGAGAACAAACTCTCTCCCATATACTTATTGATTGAAATGTTTTACACCCCAAACTAGACTCAAGGTCCCACTGTCAATCTGTGTGTAATTCTTCTTTTCAGTTGTAAGGGAACATGATGCAACAGCCATGGGTGTTAGGCAAACTTCAATGGATGATGTGGATCACAATGAGTATAGTGTCTGATGTCACCACTTCCTTTCTCTTTTGGAAAGCCACCTCATAATGCTTTGCCCATTTGCATTTCTTCCCAATCTGTAGCAATGAGTTCAAGGGGTAGAGCACATTTGCTGGGTTTTGCAGAAACAAGTTATAGTAATTGACAAATCCTAAAAAGTACTGCACTGTAATACATCCTTTGGCCTTGGAGAATCCATCACAGCTTGAATTTGCTCAGCACACTTGTGTAAATCTTATGCGTCAATGGTGTTACCACAGTAGGTGATGCTTGGTTTAAAGAATTCACATTTGTTGTGTTGTTCTCTAAGCCCATAGTTTTCTAATCCTTTTCACAATGTCTTGAAATTTTATCATTCTTACTGGTAACAATGATGTAATCTGGTAACAATGAGGGCCAGGGCAGCATTAGTCCACAGCTTTTGACCACAGTCCGGGAACAGATACTGCTTCAAAAAAAGACCTATTATAGTGATAAAACCCTTTCTGAGTGTTTATGGTGAGAAACACTTTGGACTCTTCTTTCATCTCCAACTGTAGGTCTGCTTCAGCTAACTTCACTTTGCTGATGGGTTTCCCTCTAGAAAGGTTTACAAAGATATCCTGTGTCCTGGGTAGGGGGTATTGATTTACTTTCAATACTGGGATAGTGACCTTAAAATTATCACAGATCCTGATAGATCCATTTTTCTTGGCTACTGGCACCACTGACACTGCCCATGGGCTCCACTCAACCTTGGAAATAATTCCCTCAGCCTCCATGTGACCTAGCCTACTGGCTACTTTATCACAGTTGGTATAAGGAACCTGCCGGGCTTTGTAAAACTTGGGTGTGAAATTTTCATTTACCCTTGCTATGTTTGAGTTTTACAATGTCATCCTTGAATACTACTGTGGCATCATCCAGTACCTTTCTTAATTTGCTACTCAGTCAATTCTGTTGCAGGGGATGTGGCATGCAAGTGGTGGATGGATCTCCAATCAAGTTGTAGTTGTCTTAGCTACTCACATCCCCACGATGCTGACCCGCCTGTTTTTACCACATGTAAGCCCACAGGTACGAATGCCATTCCCACAGTATTCTCCAGTACTGTATACATTCTTAGGTTGGATATCTGCAGGCTTCAGTTCAGTATCTTTAAAATACCGCTCAAACTTATTTTGTGGAATGACTGAAAGAGCTGGTCCAATTCCATTTTAGTTCATTTGTTGTTCACTTCTGGTGTAGGCCATACTGCTTGACTATTGTTAGTTTTCACATTATAAACTTCGTGTATCCCCAGTTCTGTGTCACCCTCATCAATATCATATTTTTTATCAGCATCATTCAGTTTTGTGCTCTTTTTGAGCTTGCAACATGACTTTTTATCTTTCTTTTCTCTGTGTAGTCTATTTATTTTAGTCTGTCTGACATGCTCTTTCGACATGTCTTACTTTTTTGCATTCTCTGCAAGTTTTGCCTTTAAATCTGCATTATTCTGGTGGATGTGAGCCTCTGTCAAAACAGTGACACAATTCCTTTGGCCAGGCAGGTTTCTGTTTAGATGTTGCGATTTTGTTTGCACATACTTTTATTCCTGACTGCAACTCAGATTCATCTCTGGCTGCTGTATTCATTGATACAATGATTTCAACCGCTCTTTTTGAATATCCTATTGTAAGATTTCACAAACTAAGCTACCTCTCAGTGCATTGTTAAGCATATTATTGAGCTGACAATACTCGGACAATTTCTTCATTTAATCTACATATGCTGAAATGGACTCACCTTCCTTTTGATCCTGCTCATGAAACCTAAAGTATTCTGCAATCAATAATAGTTTCAGTTCTAAATGCTCCTGCATTACTTTCACAATATCAGCAAACCTCATTCTGGCTGGTTTGGGTGGAACAGTTTAACTTCTAAGCAAAATGCCTTTCCACACAATATACTCAGCAAAACTCGCAATTATTTTTCATTGGCTATTTCATTTCCTACAAAATACTGTTCAATTCACTCAGGATATAAAATCCAGTTATCTGATATGCAAACCAACACATCTATCTTTCTGATGTAGCCAGCCATGACTGCTTTTTATTCTACTTATGATTATATCACCCAGTATTCTCTATTTAAGAACCTGTGAATTTGTCCATTTTCTGCCTTTTTTAAAACTCAAACTTCTTTCTCCTCTAGCAAAGGAGAAAAAGTGCTGTTATTTTCTTTTAACTCGAGCATCTTGCTGTGCTTTCCTTTAAACTTGACTGTCTCGCTGCACTTCAACAGGTCAATAGTTGTCCTGGGTTTGTTTAGATCCTCCTCGTCACCACTGTTATGGTTTGTAACTCCTAAACATAAAACTAATTGAAGGAAAAACAAGGAAGTACAAGGGATAAATGTGTGTACTCCAGTTTTGTTTTTTACTTCAGTGAGATGCATACATATGACATAGTGGTGTAATGATGTATGCCATTCCGGTACTTTTACATATAACACGTAAAGAGCTATGTAAACAACAAAATATCAGAACCAGTCAATATGTTTACAATATTGTTCAAATATTACTGAAATATTAAATACACAACAGTTCTTTCAGTGAGTGTGTGAGTTTCCAATGGGTGCTCCAGCCTCCTCCAATAGTCCAAAGACATACCGGTTATGAAGTTAATTGGTCATTGTAAATTGTCCAGTAATTAGGCTGGTATCAAATAGGTGGGTATTGCAGCTTGTTGTGCTGAAAGGGTGTGTTCTGCTTTGCATCTCCAAATACATAAATACATACATAAACAACAATCATCAACAATTATAAAGAATGATATAAAAGTAAATTTGGAAGTACAAACATGGAATAAAATGTACAAAATGGCATAAATACAAGTAATTATTTACAACTTAAATAGCATTATAAAAAGTAGCTACAAGTGTTTATGGTGTAGTGACTAAGGTCATTGATAGAGGCAGGGTTAGTGGGGAGACTAACTAGAGTGATTAATCAGATTAATTGCCCAGCAAAAGAAACTCTTAAAGTGCATGAAGTTTTGTTTTATAGCCCTATAGTGCTTTTCAGAAGCAAGCTTTTGGGAAGGACAGTTTGCTGGGTGGTTAGTGTCCGTAATGATTTTCCTGCCTGTTTCTTTGTCCTGGACACATGCAACCAATTCCCACCCATACAACTCACACAATAAAACAGCCTCCAAAATATCTGTACCTTCTCCCATCACCATGCCCTTCACAGCCATTCTGTCCCTGTACCATCAACCCTGACAACACCCAAGGCGTTATCCACAAGCCAGCTCATATCTCTCCCCACATCACCACCTCCACTCTCCTACGATTTTTCCACTCAAAATCTCACATCACCACTTGCAGCACCCTTTTGTCAAATGAAGCCCAGTGTTCCGAAAGAGGCTTCACAATTCAAACTATCTGTGTAACTTTCATCTGGGAGTAAATCCCGCTGAAGGTCACTTCCTTGTGAAAACTTATCCAGTAATAGAATGTCCCATGTTTTAATTCATGACATGTAGTCTTTTCTGCCATCACACAGCAGTTGGCATGGGGAGACTTCCTTATGCTCTGTCTTGAGACAGGAAAAAATGCAGGAAAAGGTACAGGTCCTGTCTAAATGAACATGTCTTTGTATAAAATGTCATGGTACTGGTTTTATATTTGCCCATTTTCACAAACGTATTCAGGAAATTGGCATGACTGAAATGTTGTATGTAGTGTTTGTTTAAGTCTCTAAAAGAGGATGAAATCCATTTTCTAAACATTAATTATCTATGTCATCAAGGTTCAGATCGACACTCTTTCTTGATCTTCAGGCAATTAACAGGCAGAAGAACCATATTCCAAAGTATCACAATTATTTGGGAGAGAACTATCTAACATCTGAAAGTATGGAAGTTTGTTTTGGCGGATTCTTTTATGCTTATAAAGGCCATTTACATCCAGAATGAAATGTAATTTTTGACTGGGAAGATTTGTGGTTTATACTCTACAATCCTTTACTTTGAAGTTCTTTAGAATCATTTTGCTAGGTGATATAGAAAACCATCGAAACCAAAACCCTAGACAAAGCAATGTGATAATAACCATGCAATCTTTTTCCTTTGGCCACTTAAATAATGGGAGATAAACACTTTCCAGAACACTTTTGATAGATAGTCCTCTGCCCATTTTTGAAATAATAGTACGTAATCTTTTACATTCACTGGAAAGTGTAGAATAGGTTAAGGATCTCATCCAAAAGAGTATCTTTCTAAAGGGCAGGACTCCCTCAATACAACAGAAGTTTAGCTTAGAAAGTCACTATCAGTTTTGCAGATGGCACATTTATTTTTAAAGCTGCACTCCATTGTGATAGTAAATTAGCTGCTTTTGTTGGTAGGATTTCCAACATTGTGGGATTTGGGTACAGAATGGGACATAGAATATAGTATTCGGAATATAGAAACAAATAAAAAGGATCGTTATCGCACTGGCTGGGAATACGTCTCACGGATAAAAGATCTGGAGCTGGGTCTAGCTAAAGGACCAGCACAACCAAAGGGGAAATTCATTAAAACCAAGCCCAGAGCTCTCAACATCAGATAACCAACCAGGATGTTAATCAAACCCATTAAGGGAGCATAATTTTGAAGTTACTTTTCTTTTTGAGCTTGTTTCTGTTTCTTGTTGAAAATGAGATTTCATTACATCTGATGTGCTGCATGTTCACTTCCTGTTTATGTAATAAAGCAACTCAAAGATTTCTATCTCACCACATGTTTCATATTGCTCACAGGAAGACTGGAGTCGTGGAATCAAAGAATTAGAGGTACAGTTTGAAGTTGGAGATGTTCCTTTTGTTACACTGCTGATTTTAGATTGGGAACCCATAATGTCAGAATTCATAGTCAGTCTCAACAGGCACTGACCTGAATGCAGCTTTGTTAGCGTAGTTGAAGAAATTCTATTCTTAGAAGCTTCCTTTTGGAATTGCAAACCTGAAAGGAGGTATATCTTTGTGGTTTTGATTTTGCCCTTAATGAGATGATCTGGTCTCCCATGTTGGAATGACAAATACCTGTTGTTTTTTAATTTATTCATTCATTTATGGGATCTGTGTTGCACCAGCTAAGCCAGCATTATTGCCCATAGCTAGTTGCCCTTGAGAAGGTGGTGATGAGCTACTTCTTGAACTGCTGTGGTCCCTGAGGTGTAGGTATATCTATATAGTGCTGTTAGGGAAAGAATTCCATGATTTTGACCCAGCGACGATGAAGGAACGGCAATATGTTTTCAAGTCAGGATGGTGAGTGACTTGGAGGAAGATTTCCAAGTGGTGGTGTTCCCACGTATCTGCTGTTCTCGTCCTTCTAGATGGTAGTGATCATAGGTCTGGAAGATGCTAACTTGGGAACTTTGGTGTGCTGCTGCAGTGCATCTTGTAGATAGTACACACTGCTGCAACTGTTTGCCGATGGTGGAGGGATTGGATGCTTGTGGAAGGGGTGCCAATCAAGTGGGCTGCCTTGTACTGGATGGTGTCAAACTTCTTGAGTGTTGATGGAGCTGCACCTTGACCCTCCAGCTTACAATGATGTGGAACCATCATGCCATGATCATCGGTACACATGTTTCAACACTTTAAGTTATAAATCTGACCCAGACGGTCTCCAACTTTAGGGAAACAATCTAATTCTCTTAGGCAGCTTCAATATCAGGGTGGAAAAGATGTATTTGTCATGGTCTGGTCTGTGAAATCCACATTCCGGTTCACAGTCCAGTCCATGTTCCTTATTCCAGGTTTTCTGGGTTTCCCCAGTTTCTGTTGAGGCAGCTGATTCTTGTTTGGGCTGGCCTCATAAATAGCTTCAGGACTCAGACTCTGGCTGCTGGATTGTTCCTGTCTGTATCCCTTCTCTTCACCTTTCTGCCTCGCCCTGTTCGGAACTGTCTGTCTGTGTCTATGCCTTTGCTAGGTAGGTCCGGCTGTTTTGCCTCTACCTAGCGTTGTGAACTGCCTCTTTGAGTCCACGCCTTCGCTAGGTAGGTCCAGCTGTTTTGCTGCTACCTAGCATTGGGAACTCTCGTCATGTTTAGCATTCTGTGTAATGAGTCCCGGCCCTATGTCCTGTATCCAAGGAGGAGTCCTGGCTTGGTGTTCCATGTTCCTGTTCTCCCTTGACCAAGGCTCTGTGTTTTTGTCTTGTCCATGTGCCTCACCCAGCACAGGAGTACCTTGCCCAGCCTAGTGCTAGGATTCCCTCGTCCTGTGCTGAAGTTCCCTTGTTCCGTCCAGGAGTCTCATGTCCACCCCTGTGCCTCTCCTCGTCCTGTAGCCACGTCTTGTACTCGCTGGGTTCTGGAGTCCGAGCCTGAGTCAAGCCCCAGGTTCTGGGTCCTTCTCCAGAATCTGGCTTGGAGTCCAAACCCAAACTCCTAGTCCCTAGTTCCACGTCCTGGTTCCCTATCCTAGTTAGGTCCTAGCCCAGGCCTGGAGTCCTTGTCTCGTCCGGGGCTGGTGTCATGTCCAGTGTCTTTTCTTCCTCTCTTCCCCTGCTTCCTTCTCACACCTAGTCCTGTTCCTAGTAGTTTAGTGACTGTGCCTTGCTTTTGGGTCCACTCCCAATGTCCCCCACTATGACAGTATTAGCATTGGGGTGTTGTTGCCTGATTTTCTGTTGAGACACACAATGTCCAAGATAGGCTTTCCTTTAAGTGCATTCCTAGTGTACACTCCCACTACTGCCCTTTCCCTTAGGGTCCCCAACTGTCTATCCCATTGGCTTACCCTCTGTATCCCCCAATCCAGTTTTATCTATCACTCATCTCACCATTAGTTTGTCCAGACATCTGTGCATCCATCTCTCTAACAATCCTTTGATCTATGGTGGGACCATGCAGTAAAAAGGTTATTCACCAAGTCTAAGGGAGATACAGCACAGATTCAGGTAATTTGGAACATTGAGTTCATCATGACCATCAACCATCCTTTTTATGCTAATCACACAATAAACTTTCCTTTGTGCTCAATGCTTGAGCCCAATGTATGATAGAATTTTACTAAGTAGAGTTTTCAGTGCTTTTTGTGTGCAGGCAATTTTTAGCCATGTGTACTTTCCTGTATCTTTGCTTAATATGTTTTTTAATGGAACCTGTTATATGGATTCCTACATTGTTTTCCAGTTTACTGTTTTCTTAGAATTGTGACTGCACTTTAAACAAACAATAGATAGTAAATTTCCATTTACTCTACAGTCAAATTCATGTGTACAAATTATACACTAATTTATTCTGTCTTAATTTTTTTCTTCAAGTTTCTGCTTATACTTGTTTGTTTAATGCTGATCTCCTATGACATAGCAAAGTTACATTTGGCTTCATATTAGATTTTTTTTAAATAGCTGTACTCATAAATATTGCTTCCTTTATTCAATAGTGATCACCTGGTGAGGCTTCAAATATGCTGTTGGAACAGGTTTAATGATCACAATTAATTAGCATATCACTTCATATAACTTTTTTTTAAAAACTGAAAAATCCTTGAGGAATAACTATATAGGAGCATTTATTTGTTAAGTTGCAATTGCCTCAGTAAACTAAGAACATATTTAAAAACATTTAAAACAAATTTATTGCTGTTGTTGACTGACAAAGTTATTATTCTAATGATTTTTAATAGAAGTGCTTCTTTTTATTTCTAATTGATTGCTTCTGAAATTCGAAAGCACTCAAAGTCTTGGCCAACTTTTACAGTTTTCTACATGATTTTCACAAAAAAAAAGGATTGTTCAAATAGTTACAGTCATTGGAAACATGCAATGACAATCAATTTGAGTTGGGTCCACAGTCAAATTTGTGGAAGACTTTGGCTTCTTTTAAACAGTTCAGTTGTATTAATATTAATTTGCATTCTAAATTCCTTCATCTTTTAGTACTGGATGACCTGATTCAAAGTTTATTTATTATCGAAGTACGTATACAGTGTATACCCTTGAGGTTTGTCTTCTTGCAGGCAGCCACAAAACAAAAAAACACAATCAAATTATTTCAAAGAAAAAAAAACCCACAGAGACCATCCAACACCTAACGTGAGAAGATAAGATCACATTGTGCAAACAATAAAAAGTAAACAGACAAAATTAACCGCAGAGACTCAAAGTGAATCCTTAGTGTCGATGGCCGCTGGCCACAGTTGCAGATGTTAGTTCAGTGCTGAAGAGCCCTCAATCAAATTGTGCAAATAGTAAAAAGAAAAGTACTGTATACCTAAGAAGCACAAAGAAAATGAACTACAAAGCCCCCAAAGCAAATCCACTACTGAAGAGCCAGTTCAGCGCTGAGGCAAGCCCGTCCAGAAGACTTCTGGTTGAGGCAACAGTCACTCACGAAACTGGTGACATGGGACCCAAATCTCCTGCACCTTCTGCCCACCAGCAGCAGTGAGAGAGACCAGTCAAACACAGGCAGACAACGCTGGACACCTGTTCATTTTATGCTTTCAGCCTCAATTATTTTAATCTTGCTCAACACTTTAATCAGTGCAGAGTAATGCAACAGACCATGGGTTCATGATCAGCCATTGGGAATCAACACAGAATCTCATCCACACTGAATCATATAAGTGCCAGATTGCTCAGTTGGCACAAAAATACATTCTTAAAAGGGAAATATCAGGCTGCAATTGATCACAATTCAGAAGAAGATGATTTTCCAGTAGTTTTATAAGTTGTCTGCAAGATGTCACCTTTTGTCTCTGGCGCCATCTTGCCGGAAGCAAGTTGCTTTGAAAAAATGCATAATCCCAATGGAAACTCCAGGATCTTTGTATATTATCCTACAAAATTAGGACTGAGTTTAGAAATATGTTGTAGTAACATTTTCGTAAATAAATTTGCCAATTTTGGACTATTGATCCTACCACAAGTGACGAGGTGCCTGCAATTACTGCTAGCATTCACGCCCACTGTAGACATGTTTTCTCCATATCCAGTCATGTTTACTTAAAGTGCAATCTTCATCTACAATGGCATGGCATTGCAAAAGATAATGCTGTTTCTACTATGAAGCTTTGGAAACAGATTAAACTGTGCCTGATCAAATTCACAGATGACACAACTTTGATCAGTCTTATTTCTAGTAGTAATGAGACAGCCTACAGAGGGGAGGTTGACACCCTGACACAGTGGTGTCGGGATAACAACCTCTCCCTCAATGGCAAAAAGAATGAAGAGCAGATTATGGATTGCAGGAAGAGTGGAGAAAGGGTTGGCCCAATCAACATCAATGGGTCAGCAGCTGAGAGGGTGAGTAGTTTCAAGTTCTTTGGTATACACATTACCAATGATCTCACCTGGACTGTACACACCAGTTTTGTGGCAACTGAAGAAGTTTGACATGGGCCCCCAAATCCTCAAGATCCTCTACAGGGGAGCCACTGAGAACATACTGACTGCCTATATCAACACCTGGTATGGGAACTGCAGCAACTTTGATTGCTGGGCACTGCAGAGAGTGGTACAGACAGACCAGCGCATCTGTGGATGTGAACTTCCCTCCAGTGAGGACACTTATAACAATGGTGCAGAAAGAAAGCCTGGAAGATCATCGGGGACACCAGTCACCCCAACCATAAACCCTTTCAGCTGCTTCCATCTGGCAAAGCCTACTACAGCAATAAAGCCAGGACCAACAGGCTACAGGACAGCTTCTTTCCACAAGCCATTAGACTTTTAAATTCACATGTCTGCACACTGCAATGGAGTCATAATGCAAAGATTTTTACTCCCTCATGTTGTGGAATGGATGGAAGATTTAAATAAATTCTAAATTCTGTGAAGCTCCTGAGGAAAGGTTTGGGAGTAGGCCAAGCAATATACAAGGCTTTGCCAGCTATAAAATCTGACAAGGACTTTAAATGCTTTTGAACATCCCTGTAATTTAGAAACGCATAACTGTTAGGAATCAAAGATTTGAAAGTATTGAAATTATTTAAAAAATCTAAAAAATGAAGTGCAATTAAATACATTAACATGCAGGCAATTATTGCATAAAATGAAAATGCAGGATTAGTGTAACTGGCTGCCTGATAGTCAGGACCCAGTTGGTGGGCAAAAGGGCTCCTGATTGACTCTAAAAATGGATTTTCTGCTTCTACAGGCAGCTTTGCTCTCTGTAGCCTCTTAACTAGGATGCAAAGGTAGGTGGATTAGCAAGTTATGATGCAGATATAAACATATCCTTACGAAGGTAATAAATCAATGGGGGATAAAGTTGGCAAATGGAGAATAAACTGGGAAAATGTGCAATTTTTTTCTTTGGTATGAGGGTTAAAAAAATCAGAACATAATTTTAAAGTTTACAAAATATTGCAATACCAATGGATCTAGGGTTTCAGTTCATGAAATGCAAATGGTTGGCATGTAGTAACAGCAAGTTAATAGGAAGATTAATGGAACGCTGGTCTTTATTGCAAGGTTTATGGAGTATAAAAACAGAGAAATTTCGATGCAACTTCTCAGAGTGATAATGAGCGTAGATGAAATACTGCACACAGTTTTAATCTCCACATTGGAAGAAGGATGCATTTGCATTGAATGAATGTTCACTAAATGAGTCCTTGGAATAACATATGGGGAAAAGAAAAAAGTTGAACTGGTTGAGCACATATTTAATGCAGCATAGGTGATCTTTGAACGATGTAAGATTCTGAGGGGGATTGACAGGATGAATAATGATTTTTCCCATTTTTAGAACCTGGAGACTTAGTCACAGATAAGCAGTCACCCACTTAAGACTGAGATAAGGAGGTGTTTTTTCTTTAGAGATTTGACACTATTTGGAATTGTTAACCTGGAATTTTGGAGTAGTATTAGAATTTTTGAACTGGAGTTTTAGATAGTTTAGAATTATCTGTAAAAGTAGAATACATTCAAGGACTGACATATTTGAACTAAAAGAGAGTCAATGAGTAAGGGAAGAGAAGATGAAGATGGTGTTATTGTCATGATTGGATCAGCCATGTTCTTGCTGCATGCCTAAATTCCGTATTCCTGCTCTTGCTTCCTATGCTATATTGTAATAATCTGATAACCGAAAGATATTTGGAAATATTATTTTCTATCTTTTATTTGAATGTCATAATTCATATTCCAGTAATTTTTCCATTTTTATTTATGCTTCTTGAGCTGCTTGGTTCCATTTCACAATAAAGAAAGTGCTTAACAGACTATGGTGTAAATGAGCATGCAATTTGTTGGCTGGCTGTTGTTTATTTGGACAAAATTTATAATTGAAAATTGACCTGATTGAGTGGGATTCAAGAAAGTCACGGTCTGGAAAGAAGGTGGTTTCTCTTGATAGCTCAGGATAAGACTAATCTGGACACTAAACTGCACATTTAACTCGCTAATATAATACACACATATTAATGAGCCATGGTTAGTGGACACAGGACAGAATATATAATTACATCTATTAGGATAAGACTCACAAATTAGAGTTTGCTGTGCTTCACCTTCCAGAATTATATACATCTAAAAAATGATTCAACAGTTTGCTTTTACTGTAACAAGAAAAATGTACTGAAATTATATTTGTCTTTTTTTGCTATAAATATCACCAACAACAGCACATCCCTTTCTGATGAGATGAAAGCGTCCTATGCAGATTTAGTAAAGTGGAGGTCTGGAATGTTACTATCTGCACCAACAGCCTCCAGTGCACCTTATTCCACACTCACCGTTGCAGACATAAGATCAGTCTTCCAGAGAAAGAACTGATGGAAAGCATGTGGCCGAGATAGTGTCCCCAGCAGTGTCTTTGGTTCTTGAGCAGATCAACAGCAGAGATATTTTCAGACATTTTTAACCTCTACTTACATCAATCCAAGGTTCCCACCTTCTTCAAGAAGAACACTATCATAACAGTACCCACGAAAAACAAGGTAACATTCTGGTCCAACCAACCACGGTAACAACTACCACCCAGTGACCGGCTCTGACATCCACCAACATTAAGCTATTCAAAAGTTTTGTCATGGCACACATCAAATCCAGCTTTCCAGACAACCTGTGCCCATTGTAATTTACCTAGAGGTTAACCACAGATGCCATCTGCCTGGATCTATATTCATTTCTGGAGCATCTGGACTGTAAAGATACCTGTATCAACCTATTGCTTATCGATTACAGTTCCATCTTTATTACTATGGTTCCAAGAAAACTGATCTCCAGACACCTAGAACTGGGACTCAAAAGCTCTATTTCCTTCTGAGTCCTTAATTTCCTGACCAACAGACCACAATCAGTAAGGATAGGAAACAACATATCAATCACCAAACATTAATACCCCACAAGGCCACACACCCTGTGCTGCTCCCTATACTCTCACAACTGTGTGGTCAAATTCTGCTCAAACTATATTCACAAGTTTGCATGTCACACACCAGGAGAAGGAAACCAGAAGTCCAGAGCTAGTTCTCATCAGAGGATCAGAGGCTTAGCAACTTCAAATTCTTTGGTGTTAGTACTTCAGAGGACCTGACCTGGACCCACCAAATAAGAACAATTATAAAGAAAGTATGGCAGCACTTCTTCTTCCTTAGGAACTTGAAGAGATTTGGAATGACATCTAAAACTTTGACAAACTTCTATAGATGTGTGGTGGAGAGTGTGTTGACTGGCTGCATCACAGCCTGTTAAGGAAACACCACTGCCTTGAACGTAAAATCCTACAGAAAAATAGTAGATACAGTCCAGTCCATCACAGGAAAAGCCCTCCCAACCATTGAGCACATCTACATGAAACATGGTTGCAGGAAAGCAGCATCCATCATTCGGGACAGCCACCACTCAGAACATGCTCTCTTCTTGCTGCTGCCATCAGGAGAAAGATACAAGAGCATCAGGACTTTCACCAGCAGGTTCACGAACAGTAACTACCACTCAGCCATTAGTCTTTTGAACCAAAGGAGATAACTTCACTCAACTTCACTTGCTCCATCATTGAAACATTTTCACAAACACTGGACTCACTTTCAAAGACTCTTCATCCCACATTCTTGATATTTATTGCTTATTTATATTGTTGTTTCCTTTTTTTTGAATTTGCAGTTTGTTGTCTTCTGTGCTCTGGTTGAACACTGTAGTTGGGCATCTTTCATTGATTCTATTATAGTTAATATTCTGTTAGATTTGTTGAGTATTTCCACAAGAAAATGAATTCCAGGATCATATATGTGTCATATATGTACTTTAATAATAAAATTTACTTTGAATTTTGAGCTTTGAGATAACAATGTATATGAGTACAGGAAGGGGATAGAGTGCCTTGTGGTGTTATAGCAACAACTTTTCCCTCAACTTTAGCAATTTGGAAGAGCTGATTACTAACTTCAGAAGGGAGGGCACGTCAATGATGCTGAGGTTGAAAAGACTGAAAGCTTCAAGTTTGTTGGAGTGAACATCACCATTAGCCTGTCTTGGCCATCAGCCAAGAAAATACACACTGCCTCTACTTCCTCAGGAGGCGAAATAGATTTGGCATGGCCCTTTTGACCTTCACAATGATCACAGATGCACCATTGAAAGCACCTTATCAGCATGCAGCATAGCTTGGTATGGTGCCCTGTCCATGTCTGCAAGGAACTGCAGAGTTGTGAACTCAGCTCATCACATCATAGGAAACAATCTCCCCTCCACAGATTCTGTCTACACTGCTCACTGCCTGGGTAAAGCAGCCAGTATATTCAAAAATTCAAGCCACCCTGGTCGTTCTTGCTTCTCCCCTCTGCCATCAGGGAGAGATAAAAAAGTCTGAAAGCACAATTCACCTGGCTCAAGGACAGCTTCTTTCTCACTGTTATAAAACTGTTGAACAGTCCCCTAGTACAATAAGAGAGACTCTTAACCTGACAATCTCTCTACTCCCACTCCTGCAGTCTGCATTCAGTGATTACTTGCTATAGGGACTACAATAAAACACAATCTGGTCGTTGAAAGGGATTCTCAAAAATTACAAGTTATGCAATTTACATAATAGATCCTGGTCTCGATAATGATGTATACACAAAATAAATTTTAAAATATATATATGACATCTTTAACAATGCATGATATGCAAGATAACACATGAATTACCAAATGAAATTTGACACAAACCTACATGAGGAAAATGAGGAAAAAGCTCGGTCAGTGTGGTCAGCTTAACAGAATGCTTTAAAGGAGAGATTTAGAGATGGAGACACAAAGAGAATAAAGTGAAAGAGCTCATCCAAAAGCTTGGAGCCTTGGCAGCTGAAGGACTGTCTGTTGTTATCAGAGCAATTAAGTTTATGGTTGATGAAGAGACTTGAGTAGGAATGATGTATTGAGGTTTGTAGATACCAAGGAAGGCAACACAGGAAAGGAGTCTAATTTTCTGGTAAACAAGGAGCCCTTATGAGACCATACTCAGGCTGGGGGAGCATGTCTCATATTCTGTCCAGTTAGCATCTAACGTGATGACATGAACAGGTCCCAGTCAATCCCACCTCTCCTTCCTTCTCTCTTTATCCGTTCTCCATTCTGGTTATCCTCTTACCCCTTCTGTTCTCCTCCCCTGCCCGTCACTTCCCTTGGGTTCCCTCCTTCTTCCCTTCTTCCACAGTTCTATGTCCTCTTCTATTAGATTCCTTCTTCTTCGGCCCTTTATCTCTGCCACCTATCCCTAGAGAGTGGGAACCCAAGAGTTTTATATGCCATGATGGGAGGTAGGAATAGGAGAAAAGGAACTGAATTTACGGAGGACGAAGGAATGCTTTTGAGAGGCAGACCAGGTAGTCATGGCGTCAGGAATTAAATCATCTGGCATTCGTGGTGGCTGCCCATATACCAACTGAGATACGGATGACTGCAGGTCCTCTTTTGGAGCAGTACTGAGCACTAGCAGGACCCATGGGAAACGATCACGCCAACACTCATCAGGCAGGGAAGCCCCCAGAGCAGCCTTTAAAGAGCGGTGAAACTGCTTACATAGGCCATTGGACTGCAGGTGATACATTGTGGTGTAATGTAGCTTAACACCAAGGTTCCCAACAATCGCATCCCTGAGGTCTGATATGAATTGGGGACCGCAGTCAGAGGGAATAACAAATGGGGTGCCAAACCGAGCAACCCAGGTACCGATGAACACCCGAACCACATCTGCAGCCATCATCGACGCTAGAAGGATGACCTCTGGCTACCTGGTGGTATGATACACCAGTATAAGAAGTTTCTATGAAGCCTTCTGGTCTGGATGCGAGAGGCTATGTATGGAGTCATCACTGATTTGCGAGCACGATGGGCCGAGGGTGACCGGTTGAGACATCACACAGGAGAGGAACCCCAGCTTCCCTGAACCTAAAGTTAGCCAACTACAGGCCCATGACTGCTGTTGGGTATGCCTGGACCTCTGGGTCAATAACCTGGCCGGCTCCCATACCGACATAATCAACCCTTATGTTTCAAACACAATAGCTTGTCGTAAGAGGCAATCAGCCATGGAACTATTTTCCTTCTTGATATGTTGTACTGTATATCTGTCGTGAGCTCAGATACTCATCTCAGATGGCGTTGCTGCCGTGCAGACGAAGGGTTTGATATTTTGGCCATCGATTTGCCGAGGGGTTTGTGGTCAACCAACGCTGTGAAATGGCAACCGTCTAGAAGAAAATGAAAGTGGCAGATAGCCAGATAGAGACCAAGAAGCTCACGGTCAAACGTGCTGTACTTCCTTTCGGGAGGGATGGAGCTGCTGGCTAAAGAAGGCAACGGGCTGCCACACAGTTCATGCACAGCACCCACAGCAGAGTCTGAATTGTCCGTAGTGATAGCTATGGGTGTGTTAGGGAGCAGGTGCACTGGCAGGGTCACGTTAGAAAGAGCTTGTTTAATATCATCAGATGCCCTGGTCATGTGCACTGACCGGTCAAGCACGTGATTAGGGGTATTGCCTTTAAGCACACTATATAGCGGCGGTGTAAGTTCAGCAACATGCAGAATGAAGTGGTGATGGAAATTCACCATACCTAAAAACTCCTATAGTTTTTTAGTTGTGCGGGGTGGTGGGAAATCCATAATAGCGGCTATCTTTGATGGGAGGAACTGTCACATCTTTTGCAGAGATGTGATGGCCAAGAAAGTCAATGGTTTACAACCCAAACTGGCACTTAGCAGAGTTAATTATCAACTCGTGTTGACTAAGCGCGCAAAAATTGTGCGGAGGTCAGTTATGTGTTCTGATTTGGGCGCACTGACGACAAGTATGTCATCCAGTTAAACAAAAAGAAAATATAAGTCTTTTAAGACAGAGACCATCAGCCGTTAGAAAGTCTGTGCTGCATTTTTCAGCCCAAACGGCATGTGCAGAAACTCAAAACAGTCAAACAGGGTTATCACTGCTGTTTTGGGAATGTCCTCCAAGCACGCTGGGCACTGATGGTAGCCCCCAACTAGACTGACCTTGGAAAAAATTAACTTTCTGGCTAAACATGCCAAAAAGTCTTGAACGTGTGGGACTGTGTACCAGTCGGGGATGTGGCCTTGTTAAGGTGTCGATAATCACCACATGGGCAGCAAACACCATGTGACCATATGGAAATGTGAATCCCAGAGCCTATTTGACCGGCGTACAATGCCAAGTGTTTGCATGTTGGCAAAATCAGACTTTGCAGTTGCCAGCTTCTCAGTCTACATGCGTGGGCATGGACTGGTGGGCTAGTTGTGGGAATGTGGTGCTCTAACCCATGTTTTGTGACTGTTGTGGACAATGTGGGCTTGGTGAGGTCGGGGAATTTGCCCAGCAGGCAAGTAAAGTCACATGCGGTAGAACATGTGCTTGACAGAGTCGTTGTGGGGCCGTTACTGGGGGAGCAGGGTAATGTCCTTGACATCCACAAACTGGCAATTCTTAAGATCGACTAACAGTCCTTGGGCACACAGGAAATCTGCATCAAGCAGAGGTCTAGCCACATTAGCCAGGACTAAGTCCCATATGTAACGTCAGCACCTGAAGCAGAACATCACCCATTGTGTCCTGTAAGTCTGGATCTTGCTGCTGCTGGTGGCATCAAGCAAGGTTTTGACACCTGTTATCTTCTCATCAATAGGTGATTATGTCAGCACACCCACTTGAACACCCGTGTCCCACAGGAAATGGTGCCCTGAAAGGGTGTCTGTAATGTACAGTGGATGGCTCTGGAAGCTGGAACCCACGGCGTTCACAGACCTCTGATGTCCTGATGCACTGGCACTGTCAAAGTTACAAGGCAATCAGCACTTCCTTGCGTCCCTACCAAAGCATGCATGGTATAAACACTGACTTGTCATTGTTTGGCACCCATGGGCATCCTTATGTTGGGGGCCTTGTTGACCAGACTTATTGAGGTAGAGAAAGGGGGAAGAATGATGCACTGCTGCCTAGCTGAGTGTAGACTACCAGCCATTTTAGCAAGCTCCCTATAATTCCTAGTGAGGCAATGCAAACTTCATGAGGCACTTGCTGCATGAAGAGTTTTTTAAAATTAAAACAAGAATGCTGATTTCCCAGAAGAGACAGCATCGAAGGCCCAGGTAAGCATGCTTGGACTCCGATAGTATAAAAGTCTGTAAAAGGTGAGTTTTCGGTGATCAGTATTTATTGTGTTCACCAGACTCACCACTCTAGCTGCTGTGGATTTGCAGAGTGACATTACCATGTAGTAGAACTTGGTGTCGTCAGTAGAGACCCCTCCCAGCATGAACTGGACCTCAGTTTGTACAGATCAAGCAACAGCATTTTGCTTCTAAAACTCCAGCAGTTTCAAAGTGACTGTGTTGAATAACAGGTCCTAGAGTATTGAGGTCACCAACATAGGTTTTTGCAACTAAAACAAAGTGAGGCATTTTATGTTTAATGAAACCTATAATATATTTTAGTGAATCCAAAACCTAAACGCAAAAGCATGCTAAAAATTCTTACGTAATAACGTCATCACATCAGGCCAGCCTCTTAAAGCGAAACCCCAACTCAATATTGGTGGTTATGAATTATGTACATTTCATCCAATTACATTATCCTACATCACTATTAATAGGAGTAATTGATAAGTTTTTATAATTGCTACTCAGCCAGTCTGTGGTTTGACTACAGTTTTGCACTTTAGTGATATCACAGGTTGAGGGGCTTAATATTTTTCCTCCTCTTTCATTCTTGTGAATGGAAAAACAGTCTATCAGACAAATGTCTTTAAAAATTGGAATATCAGTAGAAAAGTCCACATGAAGGCAATTGAAACTCTAGATTCTATGGATGAAAGAAGGGAAAATAAAATGAAGAGTTTTTGAAAGAATCCAAGACATTGATATGGCCTCAGGCGTTGTATTGCATGCTGTAAATACGTAATCCTGTACACCATTGTGTTGAAATACGGTTATACACGCATGCGTACATACATAACATTGTACAAATGATACATCATTCTACAGTTAAATTTGCCAGTTTTTCTTGAGGGATGATTAAGAATGATATGAATGTATAAACATACAGGTAGCAGATGCTCCATTTTTTTTTGTGTGCCATTCTTTGCCAGAGCCTTGGCAACCACTTTATTTTCCAAGTGGTTGTCTTGGAGGAAAGATTCTGTGAGTGGTCCCCCGCGTCCTTCTCACAGCACAGTTGTTTTTTGCGAGCTCGACACTCAACCCGGCACAGATGGAAAGTGTGTCAGTGAGCGGCTCAATTGGATTCGAACTCAGGAACCTTCGCTCCGCAGTCTAACACTGATGTCACTGCACCATCAGCCGGCCTAGATGCTCCATTAGCAGTGATAAGTGAAAGGGGAAAGATAAAGAGAAGTGTTGACACATATCTAGCTGCGCGCAGAACAGTTGTAAGAAAATTTATCACTGATGCTCCATATAGCAGTGATAAATTTTCTTACAACTGTTCTGCGTGCAGCTACATATGTGTCAACAATTTTCTTTATCTTTTTCTTTTCACTTTGATTGACTTTGATTACAATCTATTAATAGATTGTAAGTTATGTATTTTCATCTCAGGTTTAGTCCTGATTTATCAGAGTATAAGGAAATAGGAGCAGGAGTCAGCCACTCAGCCTCTCAAGCCTCCCCTGGCATGCAATATGATCATAGCCCATCTCTCTAAGGCCTCATCTCCTCTTCTGGGTCCATTCCCGATTAACTCAATTTCCTGATCTATCAAAAATGTATCTATCACCTCTTTAAATACCTCTAATGATTTAGCCTGAAGAACCCTCTAGGGCAAAGAGTTCCACAGAGTCAACAGAATTACAAGGTGGAGTTCCAATGCATGTCAGGTTTAAATGAACATCCCAAATCTTTTAATTACGAAACATCTCAATATCTACCATGTCACGGTGCAGCATTGCAATGCTCTTTCCCGTCCATAGGTATTCAATATATTAGGTCAGATGACATAGCAGCATGAAGATCAATTTCCATCTTGTCTCATGGCAAGAATTCAAGGTTGAACAATTGGGACAAAAGTTTCTGAAAAAGCACATTACTGATGCATTACTAATGTGCAAATCAGTGTATGGAATTGCAGCTCGCCAGAACTTGCTGTCGATTTACATGGCTCCTCTATCTGCTTTGTATGAGTAACATCTTATCCCTAGAGCCCCCATTATATTTAAGAATTTGCTGGGTTTGCACATTAATTACACTGTAGAAAGTTAAATCTATTAATTAATTGAACAGCTTACAACAATGTAATTGTTGTTAAAGCCTATCAATCTTTCTGGCAGGGAAGTGAACAATTTAGACTGGAGCTTCTTTCCTTTGAGCTCATGGAAATACTTCTGATCTCTAACTTTTATTTTTCTTACTTTTCTACTTCTCTTTTCTTACCTTGTGCTGAGTATTTTTTTTGCTTCTTCTGAGTTGACTAACTGAACCTCCATTTCATCTCTGCTGATTTTATCTCCAGTTTAAAATCTCATCACAGATTCTGCTATTCACCAAATGTGATTGGTACCTTGTTTTGTCATGGTCTGGTCCAAAGTCCGCATTCCAGTTCACATTCCAGTCCACGGACTCCGGACTCCGGGTCCTCCGACTGTCCCTTGTTTCGGTTAGACTCAAGCATTTGCACCTGATGCTCATCTTGTTGGCTGGGAATATAAGTGGCTCTGGGTTTGAGTGTAGTTGGTGGGTCATCTGGTCAGTCTCTGTTTGGAGTAACCCACTGGTGGAAGGTTAGCTCATTCAGTGATTTTTGGATTTGCTGTTCTGTAACCTGCTGAGATTACTGGCTTCCTTGAGTCTTGGAGCCACCCCAGACTGAGCTCCCTTCCTGTCCCTCGCCTCTGTCGGGTAAGCCAGGCCAATTGCTGTTATCCTGTGTTGGTTTTGTCCCTTCCTGTCCCTCACCTCTGTTGGCTATGCCAGACTGGTTGCTGTTACCCTGTGGTTGGTTCTGTCCCTTCCTGTTCCTTGCCTCCAATGGGTTGTGTCCCACATCCTGCCCAGGAGGCTAGCTCCAAGAACTCAAGACTAGCCTCAAGCTACCCAGGTCCTCCAGGTCCTCCAGGACCTCCAAGTCCTCCAGGACCTCCAAGTCTCCAGGTCCTAATACCCAGGCCTTGTCGCGTCTTCACCTGGTTTGGAGGTCTGAGCCCAAGTCAAGGCCCAGGCTCTGGGTCCGTGTCCAGTCTCGAGCTCGGAGTCCACCCCAGGCTCTTGGTTCCCAGTCCCTCGTCCTGGTCCTGCTTCCCTAGCCCTGTCTGTGACCTGTCCCGTCCTGTCCCTAGTACTTCAGTGTCTGCTTCCTGCATTTGGGTCCAGTCTCAATGCCCCCCCCCCCCATGACATGTTTGTCTTTCTGTCTTCCAGCATGTTAAAGTGGAAAAGTTTTTTAAAAATGTGTTCTGGTTCCTTCAGTTTTAAATACCAATCTACAATGAAATAGCCAACATTGCCCAAATAATTTTCCTAAATTGTTTTTTCCCACAGAGTTGAGCTCCTGCGATTCATGGAATTGGTTCCAAGCCACTGGTCTTCAGAAGGTAGAAAAAATATGGAAACAAATCTTTCAGTACCAGCAGTTAGCTCTAACTGAAAACAAAGGTTTTGATGATCTACTTAGTCCAAGATCTATGCTTTGTTGTCACTCATAGAAGGGTTGTGGTACATGCTGCTTGAGTCAAATTGGCCAAATTACAAACCACTGCTCAAGAATAGAATTTTCCATAATATATTCTCCTATTCCAGTATCTTCTGATAGTTTTCTTCAACATTGATAAAAGGATCTTTATTTTACATATATTGATAAATTACCACTTATAAATAGGTTTATAAATTTTCCTATCCAATAGAGTGGCTGACTGAGCAAATATAGGTCATATTGTCTCATTGGGCTAGAATATTGCTGGGTGCTACATGACAGAAATTTATTGGAAAACCAATTGCACATCTGCTATCATCGGACAGGGGTCTGGAATAACCTGTAATGTATGACCGAATGGTACTTTCTCAGTTGCCTTGTGTATCCATGGCTCACAACTGGCGTAAGCTGCTCATGCAGATATAGGCTTTCATATCAAAGGTGAGGTCTACTTTAGCAAATTATTGGGATTGTTCTGCTGGAGTAAGGTGTTGGCAACCAGATGCACGTATGCATTCTTTCAGTAACAAACCTATTCTTGGTATCTCTTCCTCGGGCCTTCAACCCATCCTCTAAACCCAGTCCACCCCTGAAAATCAGCACCACCATCATTTCTCAAGCATGGCTCTCCTCCAACCTATCATGACCTTGATATTGCCAACCTATATCCAAGGAAGGACGTGTTGGCATTGGAGAATGTCCAGAGGAGATTTACAAGAATGATCTTAAGAATAAAATTTCAATATCTGAGAAGCGTTTGATGGCTCCAGGTCGATACTCACTGGTGTTTAGGAGAATGAGTGCGGATTTCATTGAAAGGTCTGGATGGAGTGGGCATAGAGAGATGGCTCCAATGGTGGAAGAGTCTAGGACCAGAGAACACAGCCTCAGAATAGAAGGACAGCCTTTAGAACAGAGATGAGGAAGAGTTTCTTTAGCCAGAGACTGGTGAATTCATGGAATTTATGGTCCCAGATGATGTGGCAAAGTCATTCGGTATTTAAAGCAGAGGGTGATGGGTTCTAGATTAGTAAAGGTATCAGGTTAGAGCAGGTTAAAGGGGTTGAATGGGAAAATAAATCAACTATGATCAAATGGTGAAGAAGACTTGATGGGCAGAATGGCCTAATTCTGCTTCTGTGTCTTAAGGTCTTATCCCATGTCCTAATCTTTCCCTTAAGGGCCTGATCCTCCTGACTGATGACATGAGCCTGATATAACCTACCTCATACTCATCTCCTATATAACTCCAATCCACCCTGCAATCTGTGATCTTGGCCAATGACGGACTCGCTACGTAATCATGGCCTTCAATAGTTTTTTTTAAGTATTCAAGGTTTTGTCTATGAAATGAGATGTCTTGGATACAATATGAATTTTTGGGAAAGCCCTCAGAAGAGTCATTAGCCCATTATGCACATCATGCTAAATGTGCTTTTCTCAGGTTTTTTGTGCTTTAGTTATAAGGAATATATCTGAACTTTATCTTGCCTTCTACTGAGTCCAGTTCAGCTGATACTTACCAAGTTATTATAGTATGGATAAAGCTCAAATATAATGTAAGCTTTTTGATTCTTTTTGGAATATGAGAACTGAAATGTGAAAAGCCTACTTCACTGTGCAATTGACTTCACAAGAGCTCTGGATAAAGTTCCACACAAACAAGCATTAGTTATATACAGACATGTGAGAATTTATCATAAACCTTGGTTTAGAGTATAAACTGGCTTGATTAGTAGGAAATGCCAGATCTTGTTTTATTCATGAACAGGATGTGGGTGTTGTTGGCAAGGTCAACATTTATTACCCATTCCTAATTAACTTTGAGGAGGACAGTTAGGAGAATGATGCTGGAGTGGCAGGAAGCAGATTTTCCAGTCAAATGTAGCAATGGCCTTTATCATTAAGAAAGCAGTTCATTATTAAAGTGCTGGGATAACTTGCATGGGTTTGGTGAGAGCATTGTAAATTTATTGGTCTTAATTTAAGAAAATATATACTTGCAATGAAGGTAGGTCAGATAATGTTCACTGGACTGATACCCAGCAGAAAAAGAACGTTTAGTAAAATCACTTTGAACTATTGAGTCTGAGTCTCGATGAATGAGTTCCTTTAAATCTTATTTTGCAAATTTAAGTTTTTTTTTCACTAGCTCTACTTTTAGTGCTACTTAAAGCAGATTGGATGGCAGAGAGAATTCATGTTGTACTGTTGTATTCAATGAGCCTCTTTAAATCATGCAGCAGGATTATTTTTGCCAACATTAGTTACTGCAAGTGCCCCGCCCAGCAATACAATACAAAATCAGTTCATCACCCACTCAAATAGGTGAGTGAGCCATTAAAAAATAACATCTTTCCTTCAACTGCACTCCAATTTCTACACTTTTCTCTTTCTCTCTTCCTGCCTCATTATTCATTTTCCTTATAAATGTTGGATCAATCTGTTTGTGTTTTTATTATTGTATATTCTGTAAAATTGTAGTGACTTCAGGATTGAGAATCTGCCTCTTGAGTATTTTAATGTATGCCGGGATTGTTTTTTTAAGCTGTTGTTTGTGCTTCAGACCATTTGAGCTCCAGGTGAGATTGCAGGGATATGGTTTCCATGGATACCTCTTCAGATATTCTAAAGATTACACTGTTAGTTAATACAGAAGCTGGATAACATACTTTAACCGAATGTTCCCTGAAAGATTTAACACATTCTCAGAGTTATAAGAAGGATATACAATACATCAGTTAAACAGAATGAGATAAATCACGTTTGAAGGGTCTGCTACAGTAAAACTACAATAATTTGGCAACCACGAGGAAATCTGCAGACGCAGGAAATTCAAACAACACACACAAAATGCTGGTGGAACGCAGCAGGCCAGGCAGCATCTATAGGGAGAAGCACTGTTGACGTTTCAGGCCAAGACCCCGAAATGTTGACAGTGCTTCTCCCTATAGCTGCTGCCTGGACTGCTGCGTTCCACCAGCATTTTGTGTGTTGTTTATAATTTGACAACCAGTTGTTCAGAAGTCTGGCATTTGGCTTATTCATTAGTTATATTGTGAGCAGGGATCCAAAGTGGGCACTGTAGGCCAGGTACACAGACAAAGTCCAGATCATCATTGGTCTGAAACGTGAGATTTTCATCTACAATTAGGGGCAGAGTGTCAGTTTTACTCTCCCTTTACTCACAGATTGACTGGAAAATACTCTCAGTGGCCACTTTATTAGGTACCTCCTCTATCTAATAAGGTGGCCACTGAGTGTATGTTTGTAGTCTTTTTCTGCTATAGTCTTTCTATTTCAAGCTTTAACATGTTGGGTGCTCAGATGCCCTTCTGCACAACACTTTTATAGTACATGGTTATTTGAGTTACATTGCCTTCCTGTCAGTTTGAAACAGTCTGGTCATTCTTTGATCTCCCTCAACAGCAAGGCATTTTCACCCACAGAACTGCCACACTGGATTTTTTTTTGTTTATCACGCCATTCTCTGCAAACTCTAGACACTGTTGTGCATGAAAATACAAGGAGATTAAAAGTTTATGAAATAATCAAAACCACCTCATTCCATGGTCAAAGTCACTTAGACTATGAAGGTGGTGCCAAACGGTGATTCCTTTGCTTGCTGCTCTATCTTTGATAACTCTTTTTCCCCCTTTTTTAGGGTGAGGGGTTCTTTTGAAGACCATGATGTGGAGTTACACTCTGACTTCAATTCTTTATGGGAATGGGAGGGAAGGTGGGGGAGGGGAAGTTGTTGCCTTGCTGGTGCGTGGCAGGGGGAGTTGGGGGCTAACGTTTTAACTGTCATTCATTCTTTGGGGCACTTCTCTGTTTTTGTGGATGTCTGCAAAGAAAAAGAATTTCAGGATGTATATTGTTTACATTTTGTAAACATTTCTCTGACGTTAAGTGTACCTAGTGAAACCTATTGATCGTATTCCTTCCACTTTCTGATGTTTGGTCTGAAAACTAAACCACTTGACTATGTCTGTATGGTTTTCTGCTTAGAGTTGCTGCCCCATGATTGGCTAATTAGTTATTTGCATTAACGAGCAAGTGTATCTAATATAGTGGCCACTGCATGTATTTGTCTAATATTTAATAAGAAGGGAAGTTGAGGTATGTTTGGATATTATTTGGAGTCACATCCAAATAACCCAGAACATCTGCTAGTTCTGTGGGTGCTGGATTGCTGAATACTTGCTGCAAAGGGAATGCATGTTTCATAAAGCTGCACTAGATTAACTGACACTTTGACACTAGCCTGATTATTTAGACTATCTGTGGACTGCATATATTGTTGGAGATACTTTAATCAGTGATATTATTCAGAGATATACAAATAGATATAATTCTCTGACCCATGTGTACAATTAGACAGGCTTGGGTTTTGCCCCTGGTGAGCTGGCATAAAGAGGACTTAGCCATTAATGTGTCTTTCGATAAAACAATGGAGCATTTAGACTTCGCAGCATCTCTGGGTCAACAAATGGTGCAAATATTTGTACTAAACATTTTTTTGTGACCTCAAGACCCTGTTCGAGATTGGTAATACAATATACTGCAAGTCTGGTTCATTAATTCCTTGGCAAGTTTGCCAGCAGAGGGGCTGCATGGCCTCAGGTTGTTGTATGGACCAGGCCTTCATGCCATAGTGTCGCCTGTGGCAGCCACCCGGGGAGGAGGTGCTGGAGAGAGCAGAGGCACTATGGACACGCTGGTGTCTGTGCTGGGTTGGGGGCTGGCCCGTGCAGGCTGGCTCTCCCATCAGTGCTGCTCTCCATGGAACACCAGTTGGATTGCCTTCATCTGCAGCTGACCCAGCACGAGCAGGAACTGCTGCATTCTTCTTGCAGAAATGTGGCTCCAGGACAACATCCCATGCAGTATTAGTCTTCAGGTCTTGCCACTCAGGAACTCCTGCTAATATTATTTTGTGATTGTAATTGTAGAAGCTGCATGTGACTGCATGTATTGTGTGTAATGCCATGGCTCCAGAGGAATGGTGTTTCAATTAGCAATATACAGTACATGTGCAGGGTTGAACTTGAACGTCAAATAATCCTTAAATACAAAGTGGATTACCTGTTGCTCGGTTAGAAGATTTCTTGCCTTTGAGTCAGGAAGTTGTGGGTTCCACAACTGCTCTGGAAGCTGCGGGGCAGAATATAAACAGACATGACAATGCAGTTTTGAAGGATGTGGGTAATGGTGAGAGGTGAAAGTAAACTAAATTTCTATCTGCTTTCTCCGACATAAAGTTCAAAGCAAATTTTATTATCAAAGTACATATGTCACCATATATAACCCTGGGATTCAATTTCAATACTCAGCAAATCTATAGAATGGTAACAAGATCAATGAAAGATCAACTAAAGTGCAGAAGACAATAAACTATTCAAGTGCAAGTATAAATGAATAGCAATAAGTAACAAGAACATAAGATAATAGAGTCCTTAAAGTGAGAACATTAGTTGTAGGAACATTTCAATGATGGGGCAAATGCCTTTTTATTCAAGAGCCTGATGGTTGAGGGGTAGGTACTGTTCTTGAAGCTGGTGATGTGAGTTCTGAGGCTCTTGTTGCAAGAAAAGAGCACGAACAGGGTGATGGGGATCTTTGATGATGGAAGCTGCTTTCCTATGACAGCATTTCATGCAATGTGCACAATGGTTGGGATGTACTGGGCTGGATCCACTACCTTTTGTAGGATTTACTGTACAAAGCCATTTATGTTCCCAGACCAATTCATGATCCCCTACCCACCTATAGATACTTATCAGAGTTTAAGATGTCACACCAAATAGTAGAGCTGCTGCTGTGCTTTCTTCACAATTGCACTTATGTGCTGGTTCCAGGACAGATCCTCTGAAATATTAACACCCAGGAATTTAAAGTTACTGACCCTCTCCACCTCTGATCTTCCCATGAGGACTGGCTCATGGACCTCTGGTTTCCCTCTTAAGTCAATAATCAGTTTCTAGTTCTTGCTGACATTGAGTGAGGGGTTGTTGTTATGACAGCACTCAGCCAAAGGTTTGATCTTGCTCCTGTATGCTGATTCAACACCACCTTTGATTTGACCCACAACAGTGGTGTCATCAGCAAACTTGAATATGACAACGAACCTGTGCTTCAATGCACAGTTGTAGGTGTAAAGCAAGTAGAGCAGGGGGCTAAGCACAGTCTTTTGGTGTACCTGTGTTGATGGAGATCGTGATGTTGTTGCCAATCCAAACTGACTGTGATCTACAAGCAAGAAAATTCAGCATCCAATTGCACAAGGAGGTACTGAGGCCAGGATCTTGGAACTTATTGATTAGTTTTGAGGATATGATGGTATTGAATGCTAAGCTGTAGTTGATAAAGAGCATCCTGATATATGCATCTTTGCTGTTCAGATGTTCCAGGATTAAGTGAAGAGCCAATGAGATGCCATCTCTTTATTATTACTAAAGACTGGGAAGCTAGCTCCAGTCTATTTATCAATAATCCCCATTCCAGATTCTGCATTAGTAAAGCAGATCAACTAGGTCATTTTCACTTGGTTATTTGTGGGAACTAGGTGCACAAAATGGCTGTCATGAGTCCTACATTACAATAGTGTCTACACTTCTGAAGTACTTCATTGGTAATAAAGTTCTTTGGGATGGCCAGAGAGCTACACACAAGTCTTGTATAAATGCAGGTTTTTAAGTACACAAGAAATAATGATTTTATCTTTAACATTTCTTCTAAATAGTATTCCCCTCCCTTACCGACATCCCAATGGGAGTTACCTTTAGATGACTTTAAAAAGAAACGTTCTTAATAATGGAAAATCAGAGCCTTTGTCAATAATGTTTAATACAATGTATTGGATTTAGTCCAATTTACAATTCTATGATACATCCGTTAATTTATAAATAAACATAATCATTTGTTGGTAGCAACAACTTCAGAAATTATATTTTAACCAAAAATAACGGGGAATAAATGAAGTCAAATATACACCTTCCAAACGTGAATGGCTTAAAATGAAGTACTCTGCATTCAAATGTACATCTGGACAAACATTGAAATAATATTTCTCTTTCCGTATTCTGAGAAAGGCAGTTGTAAAAGTTTAATATTGTTTATTGATGCAGCAGAGTCATTTTGAAATAAGAGTCTTTGGAAAAAACTGCCCTGTAATAACTGTTGGAATAACAAAGGCACAGGTTGAAGAAAACATACTATTTAATCCTTAGCAATAACTATTAAGTTTTCTTAATTCTTTTCTCTGCTTATTTTATTGAATTGATCTAAGAATTAGACATTTTTTGTTTTTATCCGAATTGTGCTAATGCTTGTATTCTTATTTGGGTGCATCGAATGGTTATAATTATGAACATCAAGAAATAATTAGAGGAATGGAGTAGAACAGCCAATTTATAGGAATCATTCCTTTGAATTTAACAAAGATGTTTATCAAAGGAATTCCATTTAATGTGAGCACATTTGTTAATTCTGGATGTCTAAATATACTCCAGGTCTTGATTTATTTTTTGTTAATTGTTGGAGATTAAAAAGGAAGTTTCTTTTCCGCAATCGAACCATAATCATAACAAAGGAACTCACCATTCAGTGAGTTTGCTTCACTGCATTATGATTTAAAACTGTAGAGTCCCTGTTGACAGCAATCTTAGTCAGTGAGTCGAAGGAAGGGTGGAGATTATGTCTGAGTTTGTAGCAAACAAACAGTTGTAGAGCAAACAAAATTCATTTGCACAGGAAACAGAACCAAGGAAAGGATAACTGCACACGCATTACGAAAAATTCTGGGAATAATGTGGATACTAGATATAGATAAACCTACTGATTAGGTGAGGCTAAGTTGAGGTGTTGAAGGAGCAACACCTCATATTCCATCTGGGTAGCCTCCAACTTGATGTCATGAACATCAATTCCTCCAATTTCTGGCAATTTTGACCCTTCCTCTTTCTCTCTTTTTCCATTCCCCATTCTGGTTGCCCTCTCATCCCTTCTCCTCACCTGCCTATCACCTCCTTCAGGTTACCCTCCTTCTTCCCTTTCTCCCAAAATCCTCTCCTATCAAATTCCTCCTTCTTTAGATGGTTCCCGCTTCCACCTGTCAACTCCCAGTTATTCACATATCACCTGCCAGCATTTACTCCTTCCTCTTCCCCCCCACCTTCTTATTCTGGCTTCTGCTCCCTTCCTTTCCAGTCCTGATGAAGTGTCATAGCCCAAAAGGCCAG